>NC_067495.1:44362856-44723147 GCF_947179515.1 Apodemus sylvaticus
ATATTTGAGTAATATCGTGGCTTAAATAAATAGGTATCTCTTGTCAATTAATGTATCATTATTATATTCTAGGTGGATATAATTAAAATAAACATCAATTTAAATTAAAAATATGGTAGCTATACCTTAATTTAATATTAAGAAATGCAATCAGATATTCCTAGAGCTGATTTGTTGACTAATAACAGATTTTCTTGTTGTGGTATATCAAATGAAATATTTGTTCAAAAGGAGTTAGTGAGATCATTAAAGAAAATATAGGATATGTTTTTGACTTATATTTATATAAGTCTTGGCTTTTTGTTCTATAGATCTATGGTTTATATCTAAATATTTTTTGTTGAGATAGTATATCTCTGTGTAGCACAGGCTTTACTGGAGCTCACTCTGTAAACCAGGCTGGCATCAAACTCAGGAATCTGACTGCCTCTTTTTTGTTTTTTGATTTTTTTATATCTATATTTTAATTTAAGTCAAGGATAATGTTTTAAAGCCAAGCATAAGTTTTATTAATTTGATATATTTTTATTTACATTTCAAATGATTTCTCCTTTTCTGGTCCCCCACTCCCCAAAAGTCCCATCAGCCCCCTTCCCTCCCTCTGTTCTCCCACCCACCCCTTCCCACTTCCCTGTTCTGGTTTTGCCCTATACTGCTACACTGAGTCTTTCCAGAACCAGGGGCCACTCCTCCGTTCTTCTTGTACCTCATTTGATGTGTGGATTATGTTTGGGTATTCCAGTTTTCTAGGTTAATATCCACTTATTAGTGAGTGCATACCATGATTCACCTTTTGAGTCTGGGTTACCTCACTTAGTATGATGTTCTCTAGCTCCATTCATTTGCCTAAGAATTTCATGAATTCATTGTTTCTAATGGCTGAATAGTACTCCATTGTGTAGATATAACATATTTTTTGCATCCACTCTTCTGTTGAGGGATACCTGGGTTCTTTCCAGCTTCTGGCTATTATAAATAAGGCTGCTATGAACACAGTGGAACATATAACCTTATTACATGCTACGGAATCCTCTGAGTATATGCCCAGGAGAAATATAGCAGGATCTTTCGGAAGTGACATGCTCAGTTTTCTGAGGAACGGCCAGACTGATTTCCAGAGTGGTTATACCATCTTACAGCCCCACCAGCAGTGGAGGAGTGTTCCTCTTTCTCCACATCCTCGCCAACACCTGCTGTCTCCTGAGTTTTTAAACTTAGCCATTCTGACTGGTGTAAGGTGAAATCTCAGGGTTGTTTTGATTTGCATTTCCCTAATGACTAATGAAGTTGAGCATTTTTTAAGATGTTTCTCCACCATCTGAAGTTCTTCAGGTGAGAATTCTTTGTTTAACTCTGTACCCCATTTTTAATAGGGTTATTTGGTTTTCTGGGGCCTAGCTTCTTGAGTTATTTGTATATATTGGATATTAGCCCTCTATCTGGTGTAGGGTTGGTGAAGATCTTTTCCCAATTTGTTGGCTGCTAATTTGTCCTTTGGATGGTGTCCTTTGCTTTACAGAAACTTTGTAATTTTATGGGGTCCCATTTGTCAATTCTTGATCTTAGAGCATATGCTATTGGTGTTCTGTTCAGGAACTTTCCCCCTGTACCGATGTCCTCAAAGGTCTTCCCCAGTTTCTTTTCTATTATCTTCAGAGTGTCTGGCTTTATGTGGAGGTCCTTGATTCATTTGGAGTTGAGCTTAGTACAAGGAGACAAGGATGGATCAATTCGCATTCTTCTGCATGCTGCCCTCTAGTTGAACCAGCACCATTTGTTGAAAAGGCTATCTTTTTTCCATTGGATGTTCTCAGCCCCTTTGTCAAGGATCAAGGGGCCATAGGTGTGTGGGTTCATTTCTGGATCTTCAATCCTGTTCCATTAATCTGCCTGCTTGTCACTGTACCAGTACCATGCAGTTTTTAACACTATTACTCTGTAGTATTACTTGAGGTCAGGAATACTGATTCCCCCAGAATTTCTTTTGTTGTTGAAAATAATTTTAGATATCGTGGGTTTTTTGTTATTCCAGATGAATTTGAGAATTGCTCTTTCTAACGCTGTGAAGAATTGTGATGGGATTTTGATGGGTATTGCGTTGAATCTGTATATTGATTTTGGCAAAATGGCCATTTTAACTATATTAATCCTGCTGATCTATGAGCATGGGAGGTTTTTCCATTTTTTGAGGTCTTCTTCCATTTCCTTCTTCAGAGTCTTGAAGTTCTTGTCATACAGATCTTTCACATGTTTGGTAAGAGTCACCCCAAGATACTTTATACTGTTTGTGGCTATTGTGAAGGGGGTCATTTCCCTAATTTCTTTCTCAGCTTGCTTATCCTTTGAGTATAGGAAGGCTACTGATTTGCTTGAGTTGATTTTATAACCTGCCACTTTGCTGAAGTTGTTTATCAGCTGTAGGACTTCTCTAGTGGAGTTTTTTGGGTCACTTAGGTAGACTATCATATCATCTGCAAATAATGATAGTTTGACTTCTTTCTTTCCAATTTGTATCCCTTTGACCTCATTATGTTGTCTAATTGCCTGAGCTAGTACCTCAAGTACAATATTGAAAAGATAAGGAGAAAGGGGGCAGCCATGTCTAGTCCCTGATTTTAGTGGGATTGCTTCAAGTTTCTCTCCATTTAGTTTGATGCTGGAGCAAAGCATATATTATTGGCAGTTGAAAAGCTTTATTTCATTATTGGAAAAATGGAATTACATATTTTAATAAATAAATATAATAGATATCACAAAACTTGAAAATGAATATTTGATCAATTCCAAAACATAGTATTTAACTAGTAAGTGTCACATTGACATGTATAGTTTTCAATTAAATTTGGTCTTAAATAAAAGGCACAATGTTTTTCTTAGAAATACTTCTCTACTTTAGCTTATCTCCATACAGTATGATTCATATTTCTCATTTCTCTTTTTACCTGCCCATCTCTCCTCTCTCCTATTTCTTCACTTCATACCTTTTTCCCTCCTTGCTTCCACCTCTCCATCACTTCTCTTGTTTCTTATTTACAGACATGTTTATAACACAATTGTATGTTCATTCCAACTCTCATTCTACTAAATATTGTCCAAGTAAGAAGAGCTGTGCGTAAAACAGTGCTTGACTTTCCTCTCCTACTATTTTTTCTCATTATAATCTTAATATTATAGTGCCTTGTCACTTCTTTCTCAATTAGTATAGATCACTTTCACTCAAATGACTGGTAAATACTTGCTTGCATAGAGGAACTTCATTTAATAACTAAGGGGATAATAAAGGTGAAATAAAACATTTCCAAATAGCAGTAATTTTCAGGTGATGAGGTTGTGATTATATCAGTTCATGTTAAGTAATCAAATGACTCAGTTAACTGCATAGCCTATCATATTAGTACCATACACAGATTAGTTTCAATAACAGTTCATTTGCTTCAGATGCTTATTGCTAAGCAGTCTGTTTACTAATTGAAGACATGATTTCTAGCGACAGGTTACAAGACAAAATGAAAAAAAAATGTAGCTACTATTTTGTCTCATATTTAAAGCTACTCATTCAGGCCTACACATGAATGAACTTCTGTAGATTTCGTTATAGATCCACATGTGTGCATATGCCCACTGCAACACTGAGAATTACATTCATAAATGTTATATTTAACACAATTACATCAAGCTTGAGAAAAACTCTTTAAACTATTTAAGTCAATTCAATGTCTTAACTTTTTGAGATATGTAGAAAAGCTACTTTTCTATAAGTGTAACATATATTGCCAATAGAATATGTTAGGTAGGGCATTTATTTATAAAACCTACAAAACTGTTTAATTGGAATAATTTTATAAGCTTTCTGCTCTTTTATCCTGTTTTTATCCATTTAATTCACCTTACATCAAGACCATCCCAGAGCTCTACAGAGATTTAATTTGCAAGCTAAACTCATGGATGAGTTTGTGGAATTTATTTTTCATTTTGTTTTCCAAGAATTTTTTTATTTTTATTTATGAAAGGAAGCAGGAAGGAAAGACTTTTTTTGATTCACAGTTCTAGAAATTCTAGTCCATGGTTAGATATTTTTGTTTTATGGGCTTTTGGTAAGGTACAATATCATGCAAGAAAGCTTGACATAGCAAGAGTCTCCCCTCACAGTGGCCTGAAGCCTGAGGAGATCATAGGTGTGCCTCTCCTGTTTATTTTTCTATTGCGTCCCAGCCTCCAGCCTATCAAATTATGCTATCCATATTCAGGATGAAACTTTCTTGGTTATCTTCTGTGAAAAGTTCTCATAGACATACTCCAAAGAATGATTTCTCAATCTCCAATGCCCTTTTCAATCTAGTCAGGTTGAAAATCAAAAGTAACCATTATCAGCCTACCCTTTCATAACTCAACACTTACACACACCTCATTACATCATAACTTTTCACCTCAGGCCCCACAAAAGTTTACATTCATTGTATGGTACAAAATACACTCAGTTCTTTGAATGAGTTCCCAAAGTTTTAAGAGTTCCAATATTTCTCTAAAGTCCATGTTTAACCAGGCATGATAACACAATCTCTATGAATTGCATAGTGAGTTCCAGATAAGCCTGAGAAATAAAGAAAACCTATGCCAGGTAAGAAGTAAAATACATAGTAAAAAATATACCTTTAAAAGCAGAAAAGGCTTCTCTGGAAGTAAAGGCCAAACACCCTGGTGCATCATGTCACTGTAGAACTAAGCACATCCTCTCCCACCAAGGCCAGACAAGACAGCCAAGTTAGGAGAATAGGATCCACAGGAAGGCATCAGAGTAAGGCTCAACAACTCTAGTTGTTGGGGGACCCACAGGAAGACCAAGCTGCATATCTGCTACATAGGTGCAAGGATACTAGATCTAACCTATATCTACTCTTCGGTTGGTATTTTAGACTTTGGGTCCCCCAAGGGTACAAGTTAGTTTACACACTTGGTATTATTGTGGAGCCTCTACTCCTTCTGGATCCCCCAATACTTCCAACTCTTCTAACTCAGCTCTCTCTAATGTTTGACTGTGGGTCTCTGTATCTGTTTTAATCAGCTGCTGGGGGGCGACTCCCAGTGGACAATTATGTTAGGCTCCTGTCTAGAAGCATAACAGAAGATAAATAATAGGGTCAGTAATTGGTACTTGCTCATGGGATAGGTCTCAAGTTGGACCAATCATTAGTTAATTAGTTGGCTATTTATTCAGTCTTTGCTCCATCTTTGTCCTGGTACTTCTTATAGGCAGGACATATTTGGGTTCAAAGGTTGTGTCTGTAGATTTTTCTTTTCCTCCACTGGGAGTCATGCCTGACTATAGGAAGTATCCACTTGAGGCTGCATATCACCCAGTGCAAGGGTCTTAGCTAGAGTAACCCTCATAGACTCCCAGGCATCTGCACAATCTAGGTCTCTGGCATGTCCTAGAGATATCTCTCACTCGTGCTTGCAGCCAATTTCCAATCATTTTCCAAGCCCTCTTTTCCTAGCTTTCCATACCCCTATTCAACACTACTGTTCCCTTCCATATCCATTCTCCCAAACATTTTCCTCCCTTCATTCCCCTACATTGACAATTTTATTTCTCCTTCTTAGTTAGATTTAAGAATCCTCCTTTGGGCATTCCTTACTATTTAGCATCTGTGGATTATCCTGTACTTTACAGGTAATAATCACTTATAAATGAGTACATACCATGCATGTCTTTGGGGGCTGGTTACCTAACTTAGGATAGTATTTTCTAGTTCTGTCTGTTTGCCTGCTATTTTCATGATGTGCTTGTTTTCAATAGCAGAGTAGTATTCCATTATGTAAATTAATCATATTTTCTTTATCTATTCTTCCAATGAGGGGCATCTGGTTGTTTCCAGTTCCTGGTTATTATGAATAAAGCTGCTATGAACATAAGGGGAGCATGTGTCTTTGTGGTATGATAGAGCATCTTTTGGGTGTATGGCCAGTCTTGAGGTAGAATTATGTTCAATTTCTGAAAAGCCAACAAATTGATTTTCAAAGTGGTTGTAGTACATTATACTTACACCATCAAAGGAGGAGTAATTCCATGGATCCACATCTGTGCCAATATGTGCTGTCTCTTGAGTATTTGATCTTAGCCATTCTGAATGTTATAAGGTTGAATCATAGCCATTTTGATTTACATTTCTCTGAAGATTAAGTATGTTGAATATTCCTTTAAGTGTTTCTCAACCATTAGGGATTCTCTATGAGAATTCTGCTTTGCTCTGTAACCCAACTTTTAATTGGGTTATTTTTATTGGTGTCTAACTTCTTGAGTTCTTCATATATTTTAGATATTTGCCCTCTGTCTTATGTAGGATTGGTGAATGTCTTTTCCCATTCTGTATGCTGCCATTTTGTTTTTACAGTATCCTTTGCCTTACAGACAATTTTCAGTTTCATGTGGTCCCATTTATTAATTATTGATCTTAGTGCTAGGGTTATTGGTTTTCTGTTTAGAAAGTTGTTTTTTTGGACCAGTGTATTCAAGGGTATTGCCCACCTTCTCTTCCATTAGATTCAGTGTATCCAGTTTATGTTGAGGTCTTTGATCTACTCGGATTTGAGTTTTATGCAGGGTGATAAATACATATCAATTTGAATTCTTCTATATGCAGACATCCAGTCAGACAAGCATCATTTACTAAAGATGTTTTCTTTTTCCATTGCATGGCTTTGGCTTCTTTGTCAAAAATCATGTGTCCCGTGATGTGTAGGTTTGTTTCTGGCTCTTTAGTTTAACTCTACTGATCAGTCTTTTTGTTTCTACACTAATACCATGCAGTTTTTATTACTATTGCTCTGTAGTACAGCTTGAAATCAGAGATAGTGATACCTCTAGAAGATCTTTTATTGTACCAAATAGTTTTATCTATCCTGGAGTTTGTTTTTCCACATGAGGTTAAGATTTGCTCTTTCAAGGACTGTAAAGAAGTATGTTAGAATTTTGATGGGAATTTCATTGAATCTCTAGGTTGCTTTTGGTAAGATGACCATTAAATCTCATTTTAAAATGAAAAATAAAACATATTCTATAAGCTATAGCACTTCTCTTTTTTTCCTCCTTATGAGGGTGGAAACAGTCAGTTTGCTTATGGAAGCATCTGAAATTTATCCTTTGCCAAAAACTGTCAGTGATAATTGGAAACTTAAAGGTTTGGCTAAAAGAAAGGGATCATCTATTCCAAAATTTAAAATGTCTCTATTTCTTTTGGCAAGGTACTTCATTGAAGTCCCGAATTTTGAGATTCTCTTTCTTAGCTGTTTTAATTTTCCTCATCTGATGGGAAATTTTATATTCCTCAAATATGTGAAGATGTTATAAAGCAATGATGTTATAAAGTAAAAAGAATCTTAAAGATTTCTAATCATTTGAGAGAATACTTCCTGTAAGCCCACATGTTATTTATATATAAATCAAATAATAACCAAAAACCGTTACTGTTTACAACAAATTTGATGTTATCCTGAGGAGATTAAGCATAGTTTCTCACTAATTGCCTAGTGTGGAAAGATTTTCTTTCACTAAGTATGCAAATTGAAGGGTGTGAAACTTTCTTTCTAGTCTGTGGCCCCAAATGTAAGCTTCTGACCTGAATAAATTTATAATGCTGAAACATAAAGTGACCTAGAAATCTAGCTAGTCTTTTTAGCACTCTTTTTTTCCCACTAGGAAAGTCTAATTACTCAGATAAGTATGGCACTTGTTGCTTACTTTTAATGATTTGAAAATAAAAGAGAGAGAAATTTATGGTGCTAGACATTCTTCATGCTCTATAAAACTGGCTAGATCTTTTCACAACCCATTTGACTTCATTCCCTTTATCAGCAAATGAAATGCAATATAATGGTTCTTAAAATTTCATACTATCTTTCCATTCACTTTTGGCAATAAAACATCAAATTTCATGCACAAGCATAATTTTGGTTGGATGAATCCATTTACTTTGTTTATATAGCTAAGCATTTGTGAAGACTGAATATTTCCTGGGTTTCATGAAGAAGAATTTTGTCAACAGTTCTTCATAGTACTTGAAATCATTTATTGTGCATCAATAGGTGCACTACCTTAAAGAGTTACTCTGAAAGAATCGATCTAGATTAACTTAAAATATGTTTGCAAGATGTGTTTCAGTGTAACTTTCTTGGAATTAAAAGCTTCAAAGGAGTAACTATGTCTTCTGAATTGTTCTGTTTCTTTAAGTCATGTGACTTGCATAAAAGGGGCTCAGCAATATCATAATACATTAATTGTTGTAAAACTGAACAATTGGCTAGTTTTTGTTCCAAGCATAGAATTCAAATTTCTTAGCTCTTTGATATAGAAAATTTGAGAGTTTCTTAGTTTTCATAGCTTTGTGTTTTATGAATATTGTTACTTAGCTAAGTTTTGGTGTTAACATGTGTATGTGTCTAGGTGTACATATGTATGTATGGCTAGTGCAGTTGCCATATTCATCTTTTTTTTTGTTGTTTTTCAAGACAGGATTTCTCTGTGTAGTCCTGGATGTCCTGGAACTCACTCTGTAGACCAGGCTGGCCTCGAACTCAGAAATCCACCTGCCTCTGCTTCCCAAGTGCTGGCATTAAAAGCATGTGCCATGCCATATTCATCTTGAACAGCTGTTTCTATTTTCCTAGAAATTTTATATGTCTTTCTGTATATAATTTTTTTTTGAGACAGGGTTTCTCTGTGTAGTCCTGGCTGTCCTGGACTTCACTCTGTAGAACAGGCTGGCCTCGAACTCAGAAATCCACCTGCCTCTGCCTCCCAAGTGCTGGGATTACAGGTGTGTGCCACCACACCCGGCTCTGTATATAAAATTTTATTTCCTGTCATTAAGGATGGCCCACATACTACAACTTTATATAGTGAAAATGTAACTTAAGGCTAGAGAGATATTAAGTGTGTAGTTAAAGTATAAATAGAAATATAAGTCAAAAGAGTTCCTGAAAATGTACCCAATTTAGACTTTCAAAAATATATGGAAATTATCCTGATTTGTTCATTGTTTAAGCACACATATATTGAAATATCATAATGTAATCTATAAATATGTAGAGTTACTGAAGTGAAAGTTTAAAAAATAAGCCTACTGGAAGAGATTTAAATATTCTGAACATATAGCCTATAGGCTGGAAACCAGCATTTATAAGTTTGTAGAAATAAAATAAAAGGAGAAATAAATAGGTTGAGGGGTGAGTTAGTGATGATTAAACATGAGGATCTGAGTTTGTAAAGTGGGGCATGGTAACACAAATCTGTGTTCCCTGGGTTCGCATGATGAAATAAGGGGTTGTAATAAGGAAATCCACTAAAGTTGGCTGGCCAGGATTTCTAGTATGCATAAGGAGGCACAGAACAACAGAAACTTTTAAAACATAGTGGGAAGTATGTTTCACATTTAAATTTGTCTTCTGATCTCCACATATGTAATATGGCATGCTTGCACTCAAATATAATCACAGGTATGTGCACAACACACATTCAAACACACACATACATACACACACACTATTAACAGAGAGAGAGGATTGATAGAGAGGAGAGAATGGTAGGAATGAATGAAGAAAGGAAGGAAGAAGAAAATCTTCTTTTGTTGAGGACAAACATTAAGCTTTCTTTCTGCCCTATGAATACATATTTTAGAAATAACCACAGAAGTGTATATCACAGAAAGTTAAATTTAACTAATCATTGCACTAAGAGAGACTTCAAAAAACTTCCAGAGCCTTGTAAACAAAACTTCCCTCCAAAGAAGGACAATGAAAAGTTTTTTTTTTGTGAGTGTGTATCTAGTTAGATAATTATATATTAATATTTATTTAGAAAGGGAATGATCATAACTGATAAAATGTGAATTCCTCTGAGAGGCTTGCTGCTTTTTTAGTATGTGTGTGGCTGAACTAGTTTCAAAGTGACCTCAATAAAACTACATTGCTCTTAGTCTAGCTCTTGTCAGAGAAGGAAAAGAGCTAGACTTCACTTCACAGGCATTATTCCAATATGATATGGAGGCCTCCACTGCATACCATTTATTTTATAGTAAATACCTCCTCACATGTAAAGCCATGGGTTTTTTTTACATGTTGATTTTATTAGTTATGGAGTACAACTTTCGTTTGTACCTGAAGCATATTGTAACAGCACTTATCAATTTCAGCATGACTAGATTCTCTCGCTGCTTTTTCATTTGTACAACATGGTTAGTTGAAGTTGAATTTAAAATACTTTTAGTAAGGTATATAGTAAAAGCTTACTATTGTTTCTGTTATTGTGACTACTGTTATTATTGTCCTCTCTATTTTACTCTTTCTTCTCCCTCAATCTTGAACTTACATTGAACATTTTCTTCCTCTCAAGATCACCTCATACTTTGATGTTTTACTGTTGGTTTTGATTTCTGAGATGCATTCAGTTTCTATGCAAGTATCGAGTATCATTTACTGGAGCATGGAGAGCTTACTACTGGAAATACCATTGAAGAAAATTTCTTCTCAAACAACTGTTAACTTCCACCAATTCCTAGCTGGAAGAAAGTCTACACCTTTAGAAAGGACCATATCAATGATGTTTTATTTGTAGATAAGCAAACAAGGAATATATGAGTTTGTTACTTAGATTATTGTGTGTCTTTGGCTAACCTAGTTATCCACTGGGGGTGGGGGAAGACTTGTCAAAATTTCATCCATCCAACCAAACATTAACTATCTTACAGGTGTCAGGTACTGAAAAAGGTATCAAAATGACAAAATTAGTATCGCTAATTTTCTGGTAGTTTGAAAAATATTGTATGAGTTCATATAATGAATGGGGTTAGTTCTGAGGTGTGTTGGTATGTATAATAGGATATAAAACTCAGAGAATTTCTTTTAATAATATTGTCATTATCTAGAATCTTCTGGAATCTGTGTAGACTGATGACTTTGTGTTACTAATTTACATATGCAGTAATTGGAATACAATCTGATTTAGATAATCTCTTTTGATCTTTGAGACTATACAGTCACAAAATGGTATTCCCTCATCTTCAATAAATGCATAGCTTAATAGGTACAAAATCATGAAAAAAAGTTTACTCATATATCAAAAGATTTATCAGTGATCTCTGAACAATGGTTCCTTGTAGATAAAGCTAATTCATGTACATTAGAAAACATGGTAATGAAAATAGATACTTCCTGACCTAATGGCATGTTTTCTATAACTCCACTTATAGCATAACTGAAGGATCACTGACAGAGAGGTCCTGCCTTGGGGCTTTTAAAATTGCTGACCTTCTAGTAAGAAAGTAATTTTGTTTTTATCTTTAGAGAATCATCACAGGACTCAACTGCTCATTTAATGAAGTTTTTGTTATTGCTGTTGTTGTTTTAAATGTTTAACATTTAAATGTTAAATTTAAATGTTGTATCATTTAAATGCACCATGCCCCGACAAGCTGTGCATAATATCTGCCCTGTTGTACTTTTCATCAAAGAATGCACTACAATGTGATCTCAATTAATATGTTGTGTTTTTTATCTTTTCACGTCTGTTCCACAGATTTTAAGGCAATAATTTTGTGTATTTTATATACAGCACTCTTCTATCACCAAATATTTATTAGGCAATAAGTATGTGAATTAAAGTTAGGGTCATCATACTTATCCCAACTATATGCCTTGTATTATTGAGATGCATTTGAAGTTCTCCCACTGTCATTGTGCAGGGTTCAATGTGTGTTTTGAGCTTTAGTAACATTTCTTTTATGAATGTGGGTGCTCTTCCATTTGGGGCCTACATATTCAGAATTGAGAGTTTATCTTGGTGGATTTTCTCCTTGATGAATAAGAAGTGTACTTCTTCATCATGTGAAGGTATTTTTCCATCCTTTTACTCTGAGCTAGTGTCTGTCTTTGTTCTTGAGGTATGTTTTTTGTATGCAGCAAAATGCTGGATCTTCTTTGTGAATCCAGTCTGTTAGCTTATGTCTTTTTATAGGTGAGCTGAGTCCATTAATATTGAGAGATTTAAAGAGAGATGGCTGTTGGTTCCTGATGTTTGCTTGTGTGGGTGGCTTTATGTGCTTGTTTTTCTCTTTTTGGCTTTGTTGTGAAAGGCTTAATATCTTTTCTTTTCTTTGGTCTAGGTACCTTCCTTGTGTTGGGGTTTTCCTTCTTGGATCCTCTGTAAGGCTGGATTCACAAATAGATACTCTTTGAATTTGGATTTGTCCTGGAATATTTTGGTTTCTCCATCTATGTTGATTGAAAGTTTTTCTGAGTATAGTAGCCTGGCCATAAATCCCACTAAAAAGCTGTTCAATACTTCCAAGATATGAGTGTCACTATTGTATCTTTAAATGTATATTGCCTTTATGGACAATATTGTGGCTTATAGGCATCACAGGCCCATAGGACAATGGTTACTTCCCTCCCTTGTGAGCTCATGTAGCACTACTTATTAAAAATAGTCCTCAGAGAGACTTTTAAGTCAGACACAACTCTAATACTGTGTCTGAAGTACATGGTATCCCCAGCAACAGGAACTTACTTTCAGTTTCTGGGAGGCAGCCAAGAGCTGTAGCAATAGCCTA
This sequence comes from Apodemus sylvaticus, assembly GCF_947179515.1. NCBI lineage: Eukaryota > Metazoa > Chordata > Mammalia > Rodentia > Muridae > Apodemus > Apodemus sylvaticus. The sequence continues at coordinate 44,375,459 of NC_067495.1, forward strand.
TTTCGTTCAGAACTCGCTTGAGCAATGAACAGAACAGTGTTTTCTACCAGAACGTCTGTAAATTTCAGGGGGAACATTATCTTCACAAGTACCACAACATTGTTGGCAAAAACATACATTTTCACATACTATAAATATGTACTTCCATATATTATTTTAATATTATTTAGGTAAATAGAAAATAACATGATTTCTTATGGATTTTTCAAACATCCGTAGTCATATTTATTACTGCTCCCCTTCATTTTCTATACTGTCCTTGCTCCCTCCTCCCCATGTAAAGCCCTATTTTCCTTCTCATATCAACTGTATCCTGGTAGATCATACTGCCTCTAAGATGTAAGAAAAATGGTCTATTCAATATTTTCAGTCATGTGTGATTATTAAAATTGAGAGTCCATATCTGAAAGTGGTACTTCTTTTTAATTTTCTTTATAATTTAGGTGTTATTTTAACTAAAATAACACCTAAAATATATTTTGAGTAGATTTTGTCATGTGACCCTTTATAACCTACAGATTCATTCCATGAATGATTAAAATAGTTCAAGAGAACTAAAGAAAATATAACTGAGATAGCAGAGGATATCATGGTCCAATTGTTCTTCAGTTGAATATATTGCTATTATCTTAATCTCTCTTTTCTAAATTGTACTCTTGAGTTGCCTTAAAATGACTACATTTTTGGAAGAGAAATCCAAGAAATACCTATTTAAATGAGGCAGAAAACCCTCCTAAATGCCTTGAAACTTCCATTATTAATTCACCATGTGAATATTTTATTTTAATGTTTGCAGTGTTGCTTTTGGTTGGAAGCCAGGTGGTTTAATCTTATTACTATGCATATAATGTGGAGTAGTTTTTGGTTAATGGTATGTATTAATGTAACAGTCGACATCTCAAATTGAGTCAAAGAAATAGCTCTTGGCTAATATTGGAAGCCTTAAGAGACTTCAAACTTTTATATGCCTTGTTAGCTAGTATTACCAATTATCTTGAGGATATTCAACATTTAATGCAAAATTCATATGCTTGTTATAAGGCATGATCTAGTAGGTAGAAAATCCTAGATTACACATTCCTACATCTATGCATACATATATATCAGGTTTAAAGTGATGAATGAGTTCAACAAATGTGCAGATTATAAAACCAACATTAAAAATGAGTCAGGTTTCTATGCAATAATAGTTTTTTTTTTTTAAATACTACTCTCAAAAGGTGGCACAGGCCTGTAGTCAAGCACTTGGGAGATGGTGAGAGGAGAATCAATCAATTCAAGGCCATGTTGAGCTATGCTGTCAATTCAAGGTTAGCTGAATCTAAACAAGATACAATTTCAAAAAAGCAGGAGTTGAGCTTGAGGTTCAGTATAAAAGGAATTATTTTGAGTAATCAAAACTCTGGGTTAAATCTTCAGTTTTCCTGAAATGATAGGAAATAAACAAAAACAAAAAAAAACTATTCCAGCCTGCCACTGTGGCCAGAGGGCAGCAAGCAGGATGGTCCTGCATGGAAAGCTGGCAGGGAAGCTATCACAGAGGGCAAGGAGGAGTGCATTGGCCTAGATCTTGTACAGGTCCTCCTTCTAGACACACTGCACCACTATAAGATCACCCTGACTCTAGAAAACAAGAAGATATCCTAGATGAGTCTCAGCATTGGTCTAGTACTTATGGTGCTTTCAGAAATCTTGAACCAGATCGATGACTCCTTGCAATGAGTACATGTAAAATTATTTGGGCAATTTACTGTGTAGCACACAGCAATTTGCAATGCTAACTTAATAAATGAATGTGCAATAGAGAGATGATAAAGAGGGCTGAACATAGGGAGAAAGAAGTGAAAGTAGAGATGTTAAGGTAGCCCAGCTGCTGAGGACAAGGCATTAAGGAAGCTTGGGCCACCAGCAGGCCTGCCTCATCTCATTGCCACCCACTTGGCTAGTGCTGCCACTCAACCCAAAGGCCTGGCCTGCAGAATGGTGACACTTCTGCTGCTGCTCTTGCTATTCTCCTTTTCATCAGAAGGAGGACGTGTGTGGGACCAGAGAGCTGCCTTAGGGCTGCAAACATTAGCTTGGTGGCCTGGAGCAAGAGCAGTGTGGTGTACCACAGCCTGGAACTTGTGTAGGCACTGCCACTGATCAACCACAAAATCACCTTGACTCTGAGCAACAGCACAGTATCCAAGATAAAGGATAGTTTGTGTTGTTGTTGTTGTTATTGTTGTTGCTGTTGTTTTTGTTGTTTTCTGGATTTTTGCTGTCTAGAATGACCTTGGTGGTCCAAGCTACCTCTGGAGACCACAGTTAGTGATACCTGTGGTACATTTTGCCACTGGAATGTGAATGTTCATGGTCCATGCTGCTGCTGGTTCCTATGGTTAAGGACACTTCTTTTACAGTGATATTGATGACTATACACTCATAAATAAGAATGAGAGACACTGAAGGCTCCTATGACAAATCCCACACCTACCCTCCAAAGAACAGTCAAGACAAGAAGTTATTCAAGAGAGTTCTTAAACATTATATTAAGGATGCTGAAGTGTAGCTCTTCACAGTTGATTTCTTCTGGTAGGTTTTGGGGAAGGACTGTTTTCTTCAAGGAACTGGACATTGGAAATCTGACCATAGTCCAGTGAGTTTATGGTCAATACAAACCAAATTTAGCATATTTAATTTTAATTTAATTTTATTAATTTGTAGGGCACAAGGGTAGGTTGGAGGACATGGGAGGAATGAGAAGCAAGTATGATCAGGGTATATTATATGAAATTCACAAATAAACATTTAATAAATAAATTATTAAAAAGTATTATACTATAAAGAATAATAAGCATATTTATCTAAAATTGCATTTAAAATGATGTTAAGGAAACAAAATATTTATGAATTAATTGCACCAAGAGAACAGAAGAGTTTTCCACTAAAATTTATAATTCTGAAACATACTAAAGACTTCTTTCTGTAAATAAATGGAGGGGTTCATACATATGAAAACAGTATATTTTTTCCCAAACTTACAGGGATGTTCAATGAATTCTCTACAATAAGCACTATGTTGTATTATGCAGTCATAGGAAAATTAACCAAAAAATTATGTGTAATTTCATGGGGCTCAGAGAAACCTTAAAAATCATGATTACAAATAGTGTGGTACTTACTTATTCATCAGTACATTATCAAAGCTCAAGAAAAATGCTACAGCATATAAGGTAAAATAATTTTTGATAAGTTTGTTCAATAAAGATAAAACAGCCTTTTCAACAGATGATACATAGAAAATTATATTTGTACCACTAATAAAAGTTGGGTCTTTGGCACATAAACAATATTTAACAGAAGTATATCACTTTAAACTTACTAGCCTAAACCATCTAACATAGGTGCCAAAAGTCCCAATACTCTTTAACGATTAAATTTCTTGAATATAAACATAAAATTTAAATAAAATTAAATCCAAACTTAAAAATTTTTGTATATCAAATAGTGAAAGTGATAAAGAAGCTTACAGAATTGTGAAAATGCTTACAAATAAGTTTCTTGATATGGGAGTTATACCTGGAAAGAACTTTTATAATTAAGCAACACCATTGCCACCGCCATCAAGAGCAACAATAAAAAAACCTGAAATCAAAATCAGCCAAGATTTTAAGAAGAAAATACAAATCAAACTGGAATAAGAACGCATTTAGCACCCATTGGGCTTGTTTCCCTTAAGAAAACGAAAGAAAGAAAGAAAGAAAGAAAGAAAGAAAGAAAGAAAGAAAGAAAGAAAGAAAGAAAGAAAGAAAGAAAGAAAGAAAGAAAGAAAGGAAGGAAGGAAGGAAGGAAGGAAGGAAGGAAGGAAGGAAGGAAGGAAGGAAGAAGGAAAGAAAGAATGAGAGAGAGAGAGAGAGAGAAGAAGGCAGGAAGGAAGAAGAAAGAAGAAAGAAAGGAAAGAAACAAAGAAAGAAAAATAAAGAAGGTTTCAAAGGTAGAGAAATTGCAACACTTTTGCATTTCTCACAGGATGTAATATGGTACTGGTGCAATGGAAAACAAGATGAGGTATTTGAAAATAATAGACACAAAACTGTAATATTATCCCACAAGTTTATTTATGAGCATACTTATAAAAATATTGGAAAGGGTGAACCCCACATGACATTTCTTCAAACATGATAGCAAAAAAACAGATGCTACCCAAATGTCTATCAAAGGATGTAGGAATAAACAAAATATAGTTTTTTGATACACACAGAATATCATCCAGCTTTAAAAGGATAATAATTCTGAAACATGCCACAATATAGATGAATCTTGAATCCATTGTGTTTTAGAAAATAAAACAAATATAATAGGACAGCTTAAGAGAAAGAAATTTGAATGGTGATTTCAAGGGACTAGGAGACTACAGTATCCTTGTGTGTTATTTAGTGAGTATAACATTTAAATTTGTGAATATTTCTATAGACTAATGGTGACAGTGGTTGTATAATAACTTATGAGGGGAAATCATTTGAAATGTAAATAAAAATATATCGAATAAAAAATACATGATAGTAACATATACTGTATAATACTAATACTGTAATAAAAAAGTCCAAGTTACCCCAATATAAATAAAATATGCTGATGGATTTTTTAAAAAAATAACTTATGAGTCCTTTTTTAATTCTATATTGGGCACATCTAATATTTTTATTGGATATTTTCTTTATTTGTATTTCAAATGCTATCCCCTTTCTCAGTTTCCCCTACCCCCTGAAAACCCCTTATCCCTTATCCCATTCCCCTCCCCCTGCTTCTATGAGGGTGTTCCCCCACCCACCACTCATGCCTCTGGGGGATCTAGCCTTCACAGGACCAAAAGCCTCTTCTTCCATTGATGTCCACAGTCCATCCTCTGCTACATATGCGGCTGGAGTTATGGGTCCCTCCATGTGTACTCTTTGGTTGGTTTTGCTGCATTCATTTGCTTCTGTATTTGTCGGGATCTGGCAGAGCTTCTCAGGAGAAAGCTATATCAGGCTCCTGTCAGCATGCATTTCTTGGCATCCACAGTAGTATCAGAGTTGGGTGACCGTATTTGCGATGGATCCCAAGGTAGAGCAGTCTCCGGATGGCCTTTCCTTCAGTCTCTGCTCCACACTTTGTCTCCATATTTGTTCCCGTGAGTATTTTGTTCCCCTTTCTTAGGACCAAATCACCCACACTTTGGTCTTCCTTCATCTTGAGCTTTATGTGGTCTGTGAATAGTATCTTGGGTATTCTGAATTTTTGGGCTACTATCCACTTATCACTGAGGGCATACCATGTGTGTTATTTTGTGACTGGGTTAGCTCACTCAGGATGATATTTTCTAGTTCCATCTGTTTGTCTAAGCATTTCATGAATTCATTGTTTTTACTAGCTGATCCTACACTATGTTCATAGCAACTTTACTTATAAGAACCAGAATCTGTAAAGAATCCAGATGTCCTTCAACAGAGGAATAGATAGAGAAAATGTAGTACATTTACACAATGGAATATTTCTGTGTACTTATTGGAAAGTGCATCAAAATACATATGGCTCACAGCCAACCAATAGAATGAGCATAATGTCCTCAATGGAACAGCTAGAGAAGGGACCCAAGGAGCTGAAGAGATTTCCAGCCCTGTAGGAGGAACAACAATATGTACCAACCAGTACACCAAGAGCTCCCAATGAGTGAACCACCAACTAAAGAGTACACATGGAGGGACCCATGGCTCCAGCTACATATGTATCAGATGATGACCATTTCAGACATCAATGAGAGAAGAGATCATTGGTGCTGTGAAGGTTCAATTCCTCAGAATAGTGGACGGCAAGTCAGGAAATTGGGGGAGGGATGAGCAGGGGTACAAGGGATGGGATAGGGGGTTTTCAGAGGGGTAACTCAGAAAGGGGATACCATTTGAAATGTAAGTAAAGCAAATATCTAATAATAAAAATTAAAGCCATGAAATTGTATACTTATAAGTGACGAAAAATAGCAAGTTTTGTGTTATATATATTTTGCTCCAATAATTATCCTATAAGGAAAGTTTTACGATTTTTATATGTCTTAGTGATGTATTTAGACGTTTTTTCTTTTTTAATTAATTAATTCATTAATTGATTATTTTTTTACATTCCATATTTTATCTCCCCCATCTACCCTCTGATCTAACACATACCATACCTCATCCCTATCTCCTGTCTCTACTTGGATGTCTCCAACCTCCACCACACCTGACCTCTAAACTCCCTGGGGCCTCTGACACTCACAAAAAGGGACCTAGCATGACCACACTCTAGAAGACCCAATAAGCAGCTGAAAGAGTCAGATGCAGATATTTGCACCCAACCAATAGACAGAAGCATCTTGACCCCAGTTGTTGAATTAGGGAAAAGCTGGAAGAAGCTGAGGAGGAGGGCAACTCTGTAGGAGGACCAGCAGTCTCAATTAATTTGGACCCCTGAGATTTGGAAGTCTTATATTATGAATTGCAATTAATGATGTACTTTTACTTGATAATTTAGCATTTGAATGCATATATTTCCAAGATATATTCGAATAGAATTTTGATGTTTTTAGCAACTTGATTGAAAAAGAAACATTTTCCTTGACTCTAGAAAAAATTATATAATCTTTTCAAAATAGTATAAATATGTTGAAGAAATGTTTTATTTATTAATTTTATTGGGAAAGGTGATAACATTCTAATTTCATTGATTGTGTATAGGCAGTACTTAGACTTGTTTAGATTCTTTTAAATTTTTATTTTTATATTTCTGAATCAGAAACATTATCAGAAAAATATCTAATATTTCACCTTATTTATTAAAACCAATAAAAATATGAGTTAGGACATAGAAATGAACTGAAGTGTTCAGTTCTTTGTAACTTGAGTCTTATAAAGAATTTGTAACGACAGAAGGTTTTTGAAAACTTCACAGAAATATAATGTTTATTGCATTTCTTACTTGTATACTCTTTATTAGAGTTTGTGGTACAAATTGACCTTTAGTGTTATCAAGGTAGTCACTTGAAATGCAGATTTGATGATTAGGATGCCGGTAGTTAATTGCTGTGCTTTCAGCTAGGGTCACTATTGTGATTGGCAAAGTTGTCTTTTTTAGGCTGTTGATTACCTTTCTCCCTCAGTGCTGTTTAGAGCATGATCAGTTATTACCACACTGACAAGTATTAGCCTAGTTGTAATTTATCATAGGCTGACAAATGCCTCACATTGTCACATGTGTATCCACTGAGGCAGACAAACACAATTTTCATCTCCTAAGTAACCCACCATGTATTCTGATATATTACTTTTGTCTACAAGGTAATAGACAAATTATATTTAACCATGTTTCAAGTGAAACCAAAATGGTAAATATTGTTTTCTCTTTAAATCAATCTAATAATCTAGTATATTTTTACTCAATGAACTGAGATATTTAATTATTTTATCAGTAAAATAAATATTTTAATACATAATTTACTTTATTAGTAGTAAGCAATTAATTTTAAATAAAACATTTTTAGAATGAAGATTAATTAGCAATACCATTGCATAAATGGTCTTTTTAATACAAGGGAAATCAGAAGAACAATTTTAATTCAAGACAGGTTCATTTAATTTTAATGGAAATATCAAAGCTGTTGGTTGTATATTCCAAGGTAGCACTCCTGACATATAAATGATCATATTACTGCTAGAGAAATAAAGTCGAGAGACATTTTTACTGAAGTCAATTATGATATATTTTAATTGAAATATGAAAACTTACTTATTCAAAGGGAGTAATACAGAGATTCCATGTTATTCTCTGGCCTTAGAATAGTGTAGTAAGTGCTTAACCAGTGTCTCAGCTTTCCACATCATACAAAGAAATCTTCCAACACATTAATTAATGCATGTCTTGCCTTCTTGCCACATCCTGTAGACAAGTGTATGTAGGAATAAGCCTGAAAACTATAAATGAAGATAACAAGTTACCATCTGGACCTATTTTATGGAAGGTACATTTAATGTATTTAATGTACAGCCCAGGTTGACCTTCCTGTTTCTTCCCCTTCAGCATTTCTGACTGGTATATATCACCTCAATCTACTAGAGGTTTAACTACCTTTCCCAAAAAGATCTACCACCTGAGGATTAAGTGTGCAAACACATGAAACTGTTTTATGCTCAATGACATTTTACATCCAAGCTACAAGATTATTTATATTCTAGAATTTGTGACTGTTTAGATTGCTGAACCCCCCCCCCCATTTCTTCTATATTGTGTGAAGATATATTTGTCATTGAATGACATTGACTTTTACAGTAAATTTTACCATTGATGAGACAAATCGGCAACCAACAAATTGGGAAAAGATCTTCACCAATCCTACATCAGATAGAGGGCTAATATCCAATATATATAAAGAACTCAAGAAGTTAGACTCCAGAAAACCAAACAACCCTATTAAAAAATGGGGTACAGAGTTAAACAAAGAATTCTCACCTGAAGAACTTCGGATGGCGGAGAAGCATCTTAAAAAATGCTCAACTTCATTAGTCATTAGGGAAATGCAAATCAAAACAACCCTGAGATTTCACCTTACACCAGTCAGAATGGCTAAGATTAAAAATTCAGGAGACAGCAGGTGTTGGAGAGGGTGTGGAGAAAAAGGAACACTCCTCCACTGCTGGTGGGGTTGCAAATTGGTACAACCTCTCTGGAAATCAGTCTGGAGGTTCCTCCGAAAACTGGGCACCTCACTTCCAGAAGATCCTGCTATATCACTCCTGGGCATATACCCAGAGGATTCCCCACCATGTAATAAGGATACATGTTCTACTATGTTCATAGCAGCCCTATTTATAATTGCCAGATGCTGGAAAGAACCCAGGTATCTCTCAACAGAAGAGTGGATGCAAAAAATGTGGTATATCTACACAATGGAGTACTATTCAGCCATTAGAAACAATGAATTCATGACATTCTTAGCAAATGGATGGAGCTAGGAAACATCATACTAAGTGAGGTAACCCAGACTCAAAAGGTGACTCATGGTATACACTCACTAATAAGTGGATATTAACCTAGAAAACTGGAATACCCAAAACATAATCCACACATCAAATGAGGTACAAGAAGAAAGGAGGAGTGGCCCCTTGTTCTGGAAAGATTCAGTGAAGCAGTATAGGGCAAAAGCAGAACGGGGAAGTGGGAAGGGGTGGGTGGGAGGACAGGGGGAGAGAAAGGGGCTTATGGGACTTTCGGGGAGTGGGGGGGCTAGAAAAGGGGAAATCATTTGAAATGTAAATAAAAAATATATCAAATAAAAAAATTCTTCAATGAGATAAGTTGAATTTAAGGTAGGAAATGTAATTTAGCAAACTCTAAGTAATAGAAGACCACCTTGTGAAAGTCACAGGAAGAAATGGAATGTGTAAATTCTTTTATATAAACTGATGACATAACACAGTCCAAAAAAGAGCTCAAAGAATAGTTGCTGAAATCAACTGGATGACAGCCATTATGCCTGGAGAGCATGACATTTGCTCTAAAGTTTAGAAATAGGTAGAAATAAAGGATGAGGAAAAGTAAAAATGCAACATAAAAGTGCGATTAAGGTAAAAAACTGTTCAAGAGCATAGTCAAAGCATCAAGTTTGCTGCAGTTTAAAATAAAATATATTAACTGTTTATTTATATACAAGATATCTTACTAAGAACTGAGGATCAGGACATATAAATAACGTTATGTCATTTCAGAAATGGTAAACTGCCAAATAATGTTCTCTAGCAATACATGCAGCTCCAAATATCCAACCCTTCGGAATACTCTGGAATGCATTTCTCTATCCCTTCTACAGCCATAATACTCCATAATTATCATCATTTAGTTTGGCATAATACATCATATTGACATAATACATGATACATATATATATATATATATATATTGTTTAGTGCACAAAATAATTTCCTCCTTTTCGGTGGAGAGTATTAGAGGAACAAGGAACATGATCTTGGTTTATAGCAATGTTTTCTTTGCTTATTAACTGATCATTGGACTTAAGCTATCACCTTTCTGGATATGCAAATTAGTATATATATATATGTATGTACATATATAGTAATGGACTAATCACAGTTTCATACTTTAGTGAGATTGAGAAACACACAGTGTAGTTAAAATAATCCAAATATAAAACAAATTATTTTCTAGGGATTACTCGAGTGTCACATAGGCAATCCTGAGTCTTTTCTCCCAAAACCCTAGAATAAGGCTTTAGCATAAGATCCCGCAAGAAGCATGAATTTCAGCAAGCTCAAGATTATTTCTCCTACAGTTGTAGGTCTCTGAAACTCCAAATTTCAAACTTTGCATATCTGAATTACTTATCAATATGCTTAGAGATATTTAAAAATGACTGGGTATGTGCATGTCACAGAAGAGGGCAATCTGTAAATGCATGTAAACAATGTTCACCATCCTTCTCATTAGTGAAGGAGTGAAGAAATTATGGAAATACAGAAGCACTCATGTGACTTAGAAATAGGCATTGAGGAAGAAGAGAGTATTTAAGACTTTTCTAAGGCCTTCCTTTGTTTGACATTTTCTCTAAAAGATTAAGTTTTCTTTTTTTATTCAATATATTTTTTATTTACATTTGAAATGATTTCCCCTTTTCTAGCCCCCCACTCCTCGAAAGTCCCATAAGCCCCCTTACTGTCTGGTGACTTGGTTAGTATTATGCCAGGAGAACCAAGAGAATAATTAGAAATGATCCTCACTTTTAAGCATGTTCTTGTATAATGTGGAATTCAGGTATAACTAAAATGGAGCAATATGTCATGAAATTTGTGGGGGAAATCGTCTGCAGTGGCTGCAAAGAAAAATAGGATACTTCCAGAGTAAGGAGTTCAGCTAAAACCTAAATATGCATTAAAAGAGGTGAGAAAAAGTTTGTGCAAAGAAGCTTCTTGGTGGTGGGAAAGTATTTAGAATGAGAAAAGAGAGATTAACACAGGAAAAAATATACAGGCTAAATAAATTGGGCAGTTGACTGATTTTTCTTTTTGTATCTTGTTTCTTATGAATTCCTATTTGACTTGCTTTTTTAGGGTGGAGGGCTTTCTGGTTTCTTTGTGAACTTTAGACTGATATCATGTGTACACCTAGTGGAAAGGAGAGAGAAAGGACCAGACCATATGGCTTCTAGACATTACAGTTTTGTTATAGCTGAAAACAATAAAAACCACACTTTATCACATATTGTGTTTCAGGCACAAAGTTTGAATTTTTTTCTCCTGATCCCCAGAATATTTGTATGAGGGCAAGAAACAAAAGAGAAAATGGGGATTTTATCTCCTTCCAAAGTGTGGCACGTCTGTCTTTCTGACAACTGGTGTATAAGAAGCTTGTTATATATAATTACAAGAGGTTAAGGAGGCAGATCATTGAATAATAATAGGCCAAAGGTTATCTAGTGATGCAATATTTTTCAAGTGGATGGGATGAATTGTAACTGTTCCATTCACTTGGATAAATGTGCAAATGCTGAACTTTCAAAGGTCAAAGATAACAAGCTTATAGTGAGGCACAAAACTGTGATATGCAGCTACATACAACATCAGAATGAGAAGAGTGTAAATTCTCTGCTCCCCACAGCTATGTGCTTTTGGAGATGATACCTCATCTACCTCCTCTAAATACCAATATCTTCTACATTACAATATGATGCAGCAGCTGAATATCTTTTATTCATAACACACACACACACACACACACACACACACACACACACACACACACACACACACACCTTAGGCTCCTAAAGCAATGCAGTTTAAGAGGTCACAATTTAAGTAATCAAAATAGGCAAGGATGTCAATTTGGAGTGTGCCTGAATGTAGAGCCTTAATAAAAGATTGCATGTGGGCTATGGTATAATGCCCAATATATTCTGTGAAAAATGACATATAAAAGAATCAAAAGACATAGTATTTCCTATCTGGAATCCCAAGGGGATTAGTCATATATTTTTTCTTCATGATCATTTTTAAATCAAATGCATGAGACACACATAATATAGGAACTGCATAACCTTGCCCAAACATTTGATGTATATTGGAAAGCAAAAGTGTTCAAGGTTTTGTGAAAATTTACTGCTATTTAGAGTTTGAGTATTAATCAGATAACTTTATCTCTCATGTCAGGGTCATGAGATTTCTTATTAAGTCAGTAATAAGACAAGGAGATTCTATCTTCTTTGGAACAAATAAATGGTAACAACAGTTACTTAATATGGAAATGTTTCTTGGGTATACTTTCTGTTTGTAAGAGTTTTTAAGGGAATTGCATTCAACTGAAAACAGAGAAAATAGACACAGAACATTAAAAAGGGATTGGATTTTCTTTAGTTACTGCAACTGAATGACAGGTAAGAAGACCTTTAATGCTTGCAATTGCAATTGTATCCTGCTACCTAGATTAAGCATTCCAATTATAGTACAATGAAAAAAATCATTAGTGTGCTTCAGTGAAGCAGTCAATGTATCAGAAATGAAACTGAAAGCCTCTTTCTGAATGAGACCATCTTGTTTGAAGTTTACATGTCTTTTAATCAGCAACTATTTTCTTCTGTAATTCAGACTAGAGGAGGTTTAATGAAGTACGTGTCACTACTTAGAAGATACAATATTAAGAATAAAAGCCACATAATTCATTCATATCTATAGGTATTTTTGATTAACTTGTCTGTTATATTTAACAAAAGGTTGAATATTCTTTACTATGGTTTTATAATTAAGAAGTAATTAGCAATACATAAACATCAGTGCATTATTAAACACATTTTATCAAAGTGCCTGTGATGGAATCTTCAGTTACTACTAGTTTGAGTGAATACTACTTACCCGCAAATAACTTTCTATTAGATTTTAGAAGACATTTCAAAATATCCTGTCCATATGATTTAGAATGTTACAAGATATAAATTAGGTTGTTTTTACTTTAGAATTGTTATGCAATAATTTTCATATTTTCTCTTTCCAAGTAAGGTTTTACTCATATTGTAAAATTTTGATGGTATTTGGAGGTCAATTCCAGGATCTTACCAGTTTTGCACACATATTTTATAATGGAGCTCCAACCTCCCACATCTCTCATGATACATTTATAAATGTTTTCTTCTTCAATTACCATTTTAATATAATTCTAGAGGAAGTTATTACAAAGTAAAACCCCTGGTTTACTAGAAAAAAATCTTTTCAATAGAGCCCTTCTTGTAAAGGGTTTTCAGTACCCCTAATTCTAACATTGGCCTTGTTCATTTTACAGTACCTTAAAGCTCTTCTTGTCAGACACAAGTAGAATTAATTTGTACAAAAATTACAGATTCCCATCAGGAAATAATCTGAAATGTTTAGCTCCTTCATACTCACACTGCAGAATAGAAACAATACTTCAGATATTTCTATAAAAATGATGAACCATTTTTGTTCACATCAAGAGCAACAGAGTTTTGTACTCCCAAAGATAACTATATTGTACTTATAATGTATAATACTGAAAAGTCATGGTATGTAGTCCAGAATATTGTCTTGATTTTATCAGTGATCAGTCAGGAAGATCATGCATGCTCAACCTTTAGATTTTCCAACTTAAAATTTTTATTTTTCCATGCACATGCACTATTCTTATTATACAAATAGGTTCATTTTAAATGTAAAGTTATTGCTAATTTTAATCAGTAATTTCTACAAGAAATGTAACAAAAGACTCTACTATAAAACGTTAGAGGCTTTCTAATTTCAAATAAATGTCAGTTATTATTAGATGTTGATAAAAGCTACTTTCATTGGGTTTTATTGCTGTGAAGAGACATCAAGACCAAGGCAAGTCTTACAAAGTAAAACTAATTGGGCTTGGTTTACAATTCAGAGGTATAGTCTTTTATAATGAGGGGCAGCATGGCATCATGTAGGAATGTATGGAACTGGAGAGGAGCTACTATTTCCATATCCTCAGGCAGCAGAAGAGTCAGTCATATTGGGCATGGTTTGAACATTTTATACCTGAAAACTTGTATCAAGTAACACATTTTACAAAAAAAATACCACACCTACTCCAAAAGAGCCACACCTCTGAATCATGCCACTCTCTATGACCAAGAAAGCATTTAAACACAGGAGTCTGTGAGGGTGGTTAAAACCACCACAACTAAATAGCTGCATGCTTTTGTCCTATATGTCTGAATACTTACAAATTTCTAATAGATTTGTTTATGGACAAATATTTTATTCAGCAATACAAAAATATATAACTTATCTTATTGAGTTTTAAGTATTTTGTATGTGAACTTAAAAGACATTGTCATCATTTCATTGGAAGAAAAGTAGCAGGAAAGATAAATATGGGAATTGTGATAAAAATGTTCTTCTTAACATATGTCTGGCAACCTCAGTTGGATCACTAGGATCATTATCAAAATGGAGAGAATGAACTCTTGAACATTTTCCTCTGAGTTGGATAGATGATGGGGTGGTTGGGATCTGTAATGAGATGAGAGAGGGGATTATTTATTTATTTATTTTGTCTGTAAGAAATATTTTTAATAAAAAGGAAGTTTTTCTCCGTATTACACATGTGAACCATTGTATCCCAGCATATTTGCATATACACCAATAGTAAATTTTAAAACTTGTGAAAGCTATTTCTAATGATGGAAACTGAGACTGTTCCACAGACAAACAATCCTTTTAAGCAAAAGCCTTATTGTCAGTGAAGGCTTAATGTGACTAAAGTAACTTCTCTTTAATTTAAAGGAGTATCAAGTAGTATGATTAAGGGAAAGGAGATTGAAGTTTAAATAAAAGTGTCAGATTTTCAATCTTGGTAGCTAACATGTTTATATCAGTACTCTTGGGACTCAGGCAGAGGATTCTTGACTTTCAGGCCAGACTGTGGTACATAGCAAGATTCTGTCCTCCCCACAACAACAACAAAAGAAATAAATAAAAGATCAGATTATAATTTGGAAAAGATTTATGAGGAAGGACATATGTAATTACATAATGATTACAAAATAATACTACCACCAAGTGTCGTGGCTATTTAGTATTAATATATTTGTCTTTTCTGTCTTGTAATCTAATGTGTAATTATTATAGTTTAAATAAAACTATAGTAAAAATGATATTGAATGCTAAGTCTGATTTCACTGACCTTTTATGAAATAGGAAGCAGATAACTTTGTAGGTTTATACATGCATAAATATGAAATCAGCTTCATACTGAATCATTGAACTAAAGTAACAGCTTGTTCTACAGAAAGACACATTTGAGACATGTTGTGATAGACCTGTCAGATTTTAAATATTATATGTTTACTATGGAATCTAGGTGAGTTTGGTTTTGTTAGTGCTTTATTTGTGTTTCAAAAAAAAGATGAACAAGATGCCAACATTCCAAGTATAATTTGTAGAAATGTGATCTTTATAGCACAGTTGGCATGGGAATTAATGAATATCTTGTCTCATGTGATAGTGTGTGCTGTGTAGAGAATGTACATATTTCCAGAGCTGAATGGAAAAAGATTTTGTTCATAAGAAACACTGGTGATGTTTAAACTTTACACTTTGCATGGAAAAGCTGCCTGTCCTTGAGCAAGTCAGATAGGTTATGCCTCACTTTCCTTGTATTAGTTACTTTTTAAAATCACTGTGTCTAAATACCTGGCAAGAAGCAATATATGAAAGAAATGATTTGCGTTACAGGTGGAAGCTATGCTCTATAATAGCAGGAAAGGCAGAGGGAGTGGGGCGGAATTCTGATACTTAGTTGGCTTTCTCTTTCTTCCCTTTGTATTTCTAAAAGCATTTCAATTTAGGATCTGGTAGAATTTAAACAATGGGACTCTTATATACTAGGTGCAATAGTGTTCTTTGGGAAAAGTCTAGGTTATCTATCTAGGAATGGGGTTAAAGGCACTTGGCAAGAATAAATGAGGCTGCTGGCATGAGTTAGGCCTACTTACCTGAAGTGTGTATAAGAGAAAAGAGATATGGGAAGGCCAGTGTAGGACATGGGGTGATGGCCAATTGCAGGACAGTGTGGGGTGGCTGGTTTGGAACTTGTGCCCTCCTTTCTAGAGGAATGGTCCTCTAATAGTGAGGATGAGTATGGTTGGTGTTACAAGTATGGTGCTTGCCTAGACTAAGTGTCTACAGCCAGAGTAAGTGGATTTGGTCAGGTAAGTGGAATTTTATTTGGTGGTACTTCTGGGCTGGCTGGTTGAGGATGGTGGTGGAGGAAAGGGATAGCTACAAGAGTTCGGGCTCCATTCTTGAAGGTGGTATATAGAAAGAGGTAAAGACAGGTGGATATGTGTTCCTACTTGCTTGTTTATTCAAGCAGGTAGAGCTTCTTTATGCAACCCTAGCAGTCCTGGAACTTACAGAGATTTCATTGCCTGTATTTCCCAATGCTAATGTTAAAGGTGTGGGACACAGTATCATGAAACCTTTGTTTTAAATCTTATGCACAAGTCTTACCTAAAAAGATCAATGAAATGTATATATATATATATATATATATATATGTCTTAATATGGATAAACTGTGATGTTTTGGTTCAAATAATAGTTGCATCTTCAAAGGTGAAATTATTTTGAGATTTGTAAGGTTAGACACATTATGAAGTAATATTCTAAGTTCATCATTATGATCTACCACAAATATTCACAAATATAATGAGTTCTGTGGATTTTAATTCTCTGTTATTTGATTGTTAGTCACATAAAATTATTTTCACTGTCTTGTCTACATTATTTATAACAGCCTTGATGAGATTAGACTCAAAAACTTTAGTTGAGCCATGATTTTTCTATATTGTTGTTCTATAGTTATTAACTTAAAATATTTCTCCATTTCATTTCATTTCATTTGCTTCCCCTTTTGTGAAGAAGATTCTAATAAGAAGTATAGTGGTAATGATCCAAAAGCTCGGGGAAAACAGGTTAATTACAGACAGTTTATAACCTTTGAGCAATTGAGTGTTGTCCATATAAATTCTAGATAATATCATTATTGTTCCCATGGCACCATTAAAATGTCATAAGGAAAAGAAATAGAGATATCTACTTTCTAGATAAGTAGTTGAATAGAGATTTTATCATTACATACCATTTAGTTGTGGACATAGAATTTGATTTAGTAAATTATTCATTATTGTCTTGAATTTCTGCCAAATGGTTTCTCAAATGATAATTACAGAAGTTTCCATGACAATCAAGGTATTGGACAATTATTTTCTCTTTTCCCATCTGCTGAGTCACAATTCTCAAACAAGTAGATCGTATAGTGGTTTCTTCACTCTTTAGAATTTGTCCTTAAGATTTTGAGAGGAGAAATCATACTCATATAGCACAAAATACTTTTGTTACTCCCTTTCATTGGTTATTTGTAAAGGGGTAGAGTATTTGCCTCATATACATGCATAAGCTGGTGAATTCAAGCCCCAGCAAAAACAACAAACAAACAAAACACCCTCAAACTGAACTGTCAGATGGTAAGTGGCCTTGGTGTATAAGCATGAAAAACCTGAATTTGAATGAGGGCATGGTCTAAGATCTGCAATTGGAAGCTCTTGCCCAAGATGTCCATTCTCAAACTTTAGTATACACTGGATTCATGATGGGTCGGGGCAGGGGACTTAATAGCACACAGAGTCGTAAATCTCACCTTCAAGATTACTAGTCAAATAGGTGTAGAGTATGACTTTAATACTTCATTTTTCAGTGGATTCCTTGGTGATGTTGGACCTACACTCTTATAAACATAGGATCTCTATGGTAAATGCTGTAGATTTTTCAAAAATGTTAAATAGTATGAGTATAGTTTGGATACAGGTTTAGGTGCTCAAGGGTTCTATGCAGATAATTTATAATCATTCAATGGAAGCTATCTTGTTGCCAGACAGAATACTGTTAAGTAAAATAACTGAAACTTGTTTTGGAATGTGATAATTTAGAGCTATTTTCAACTCATTCTAAACATGTAAATACATATTACTAATACTCCAACAGGGCCAAACAGTATGATTAGTCATGTGAAGATTTAAACTTAACAAGGAATACTCAATTGTATAACATTCTGGAATACAATTTACAGACTTAGTGAAAATAAGGTTAATGTAAAATATGTTTTAAATAATAGTTTGAATGATTATAAGTTTGTATTTTGTTCTGTCTACTGGTTATATCTCTAATTTGTATTACTTTGGTGCCCAGTAATTATGCGATATAATGAGATTCCTAATGATATTTTCATACATATACATATGGATAATGATCATGCTCTCCTCAGCTCCTCTATTTTCATTCTTTTGAAATTATCTAAGTTCATTCTCTGGAAGTAAGCCAAATTTTTTTATTAAAGAAATTACAGAATTATATAATTTACTGGCTTGGATAGAAAGCATCCCTGAAAGTATTAGATAATATTATTCTCTCAAAACAGGCAAACAAATAAAACAATCCATCCATGAAACACACACAAAACTCATAATAAAAACACAACAATGGAAATTAAGATAAATAAGAAAAGACCAATAAAAATGCAAACACAAAGCAATATGAGAAAATTGTCTGCAAAAATACTGTTTGAGTTTTTTGTTTAACAACTACTCATGGGTACATTAATCCCTGATGTGGGGTTTATGTACCCAGTAAGACTACATTGATAAAAATTCTAATTTTTCCTTTACCAGTAGGTTTAACTTGCTGATAACCTCTTGGTTATGAGGGGGCTATACCAAAGTCTCCATTTAAGTAGTGGACTGCATCTCCCATGAACTGTAAATACCTTTCTTATAAATAAAAAATAAGATAAGAAAAAACAAAAGGAGGGAAGGAAACTAATAAAGTGTACAGTTTAAGAATCACTATAATAGGCAACTGGGATACAATATCTGTGGATAATATTAAAAAATGGGCTAAGACATATAACTCAAGCTAGTCTTGAAAAGACAAGGAGAAGGGCTATTCATATACTGACATGGGGCAGTCATTATTTGTAGGATCATACTGGAGAGTACACATTCATTTCCTTAGATTTTACATTTTTCATGGATTCAGGAAGAAGAAACTTTAGTGAGCAAAAGAAAGGAAGGAGTTGGAATGGAAACTGTTGAGTCAGAATGTACTGAATGCACAGGAATAGGGAACAAAGGAGTTACTAGTAGTACTTAATTGCCTTACAAGTTATGAATGTTCATTGATCATTTACCAGTGATGTGAGCTTGAGGAATTTATCTTCTTGTAGTCTTGATTTATTCATTTGCAAAACATGGATAAAGCTACTATCCATATTTTAGAATTGTAATATGAGTTAAATGAAATATCAACTACATCAATTTTACAAATTAGTAAATGAAAGCTCAAAAGAGAT
Organism: Apodemus sylvaticus; assembly: GCF_947179515.1. Taxonomy (NCBI): domain Eukaryota; kingdom Metazoa; phylum Chordata; class Mammalia; order Rodentia; family Muridae; genus Apodemus; species Apodemus sylvaticus. The sequence goes on from NC_067495.1 coordinate 44,394,904, forward strand.
ATTTGATTGCCCAGTGCTCCACAGGTGAATTTTAGCCAATCCATTTCTCAAAGCTATAATATCTTTTGAGCAGGAGGTTTGAAGGCAGCTTGAGTGAAGGAATAGTGGATGGCATAACATAGGAAAGTCATATACATGAACAAAATTTTCAAAAAAAAAGTTTTCTTAAATGGAACTTAGTCCATTTATGATTTCAGGAGTATCCAACCTTTATCCTATAATGAAGAAATTATTTCTGATTGGGTACAAGACAGATAAAGTCCTTATATTTCTGTGGATTCATTGTAATCAATGAATGATTCTTTTCAGTAATAAGAAGAGAGAGTGTACACACACACAATTTTAATTTAGGACTCCTAAGTTTTCATGAGTGTGTGAACATGAGAATTGAGTTTAATTTTATCTTTAATTTTATGTTTTTCTATATTTGTACATTTTCAAATAAGCACATAAGTCTGTAATCAAAATAGAGCAATTAAAAAAATAAAAATTCATCTTAAATTCCTGTCCTGATCAAGAAACATTTTGATATATCTCATTGCTATTGATCAAATGATATGTCTTTTTTTTTATTTGATATATTTTTTATTTACATTTCAAATGATTTCCCCTTTTCTAGTCCCCCACTCTGCTACATTACAGATAGAGCCATGGGCCTCTCCATATACTCTTTGGTTGGTGGTTTAGTCCCTGGGAGCTCTGGGGTGTCTGGTTGGTTGATATTGTTGTTCTTCCTATGGGGTTGCAAACCCCTTCAGCTCCTTCAGTGCTTTCTCTAACCCATACACTGGGGAACCCTGCACTGTCCAATGGTTGGCTGTGAACATCTGCATCTGTATCAGTCAGGCTCTGCACAGCCTATCAGGGGACAGCTATACCAGGCTCATGTTATCAAGCATTTGTTGGCATCCACAATGGAATCTGTGTTTAGTAACTATATGGGATGTATCCCCATGTGGGACAGTCTCTAGATGGCCTTCTATGCTCCACTCTTTGTCCCCGCATTTCCTTTTGTCAGGATCAATTTTGGATTAATATTATTGAGATGTTTACGTGGCCCCATCCCTCAACCAAGAATTGTTCCTATCCACTGGAAATGGTCTCTAGAGGTTTGCTCTTCCCTTTGTTGGATATTTCAGCTAATGTCATCCTTTTTCGGTACTGGGAACCTCTTGGGTCCCTGGCATCTGGGACTTTCTAGTGGATACCTCCTCTTCCCCACTCCTCACTGCTAAACATCTCCATTCAATTTGTCAGGAAATTAAACAGATCTGGTTTTTTCTTAATTACCACTAATTTCTTAGTTCCAGATAACCAGCATCAATTGTCCCAGCAGTGCCTTTTATTTTTCATTCCAAAGCCAGAGACACATGGCTGATGCTGCCATATTCTGTTGCTTGCTGGGGCTGGAACATATCCCCCCTTTCTATTACCAGCTTTTTGTTTTACCTCTCTCTCTCTCTCTCTCTCTCTCTCTCTCTCTCTCTCTCTCTCTCTCTCTCTCTCTCTCTCTCTCTCTCTGCCTAAGCTTGGCTTTCCTGGAACTTACTCTGTAGATTGACCTTGGACACAGAGATCTGCATGGTTATGTCTCCTGTAATGCTAGAACTAAAAATGTGTACCACAATGAATGGATTTAAGCATTTCTTCAACTAGAACCTGCTTTGTTCCAGGCTGACCTTGTACTCAGATATCTGTTTGGATTTGGTTTCTGAGATTAAAGGTGTCTACCACCATGCCTGGATCTAAATTTAGCTGGATAGTATCTTGCCACAAAAATTCCTTTGTTATTTCCTGGACCATAGGATTCAGCTCCATTTCAATTCCTGGAGCCTCCTTAATGCTTGAAATATATATGTTTTATATTTTTCCTTTCTCAGCTTGCTATGCTTGTTCAAAATACTCTTTATGAGACTTAATCAGAGAACAAAGTCTTTGATGGGCTTTTTTGAGACTTCCTTTGTCTTTGCAATTAATATAAATCTCTTTACCTTAGACTCAGGTAGACACTTCAGATAAGGGCAAAAAGCAGCCACATTCTTCACCAAAATACAACAAAAACTGTCTCTAAGCCACGTAGTGATATTCTTCTTCACTGAACCCTCTTGGGCCAGGTCTGCATAGTACAAATCACTCTCAGCAATGAAACCTTTCATATTCTTACTAGGGTATCCCACTAAGCCCTATTTAAAGCATTCAACTGCTTTCCAAATAGAAACTCACCAAATCCACATGCTTCCAAACAATAGCATGCCCAGGCCTATCACAGCGATATCCAGCTTCCTGGTACCAACTTCTGTCCTGGTTAGGGTTTTACTGATATGAGATGTCATAACCAAGACAACTCTTATAAGCACAACATTTGGCTGGGGCTGGCTTACACATTCAGAGGTTCAGTCCATTATCATCAAGGTGGGAACATGACAGCATCCGGGAATGCATGGTACAGGAGTAACTAAGAGTTCTTGATCTTCATCTGAAGGCTGCTAGCAGAAGACTGCCTTCCAAGCAGCTAGAGTAAGGGTCTTAAGCCCAAGCTCACTGTGACACACCTACTCCAACAAGGCCACACATCCTAATAGTGCGATTCCCTGAGCTAAGTTTATACAAACCATCATGATATGTACCCTTTGCTTGTCTTTGTGTCCCTCTTATTTACTTAAAAGTACATATATATTCATTTCATGTTCATATTTTCTCTTCACAGCTATAGAACACTAAAATTATAACTATAATATATAATATTATATATAACATGTATTCATATATATTATTTTACATGTGTATGCATGATTTGCATATAAATATTATGTATGTAGTTATATATAATCTTAATAATCTATTTCTGTGAAGAGATACTGTGACACTGCAGTTTCCTAGATTCAAAAATGTGACTCAGTCAGGTAAAAAGTATTGAGCCAAAGGATAAAGAGCCCACAAGGCACAAGCTATGTTGTACATGTTTTCAGTTTGCTATGAACCTAAAGAAATATTATATAGTCCATAGTACTAGAATGGATTAAGATTTGTCACATCCCTTGATAAAAATGACTTTGCTTGACAGGAGAGGTAATGACATGCATATTTAATTGTGAAAAATGAAAAAGAGCTCACTGCCTTTGGAATTTCTTCGTGTGAAGAGTACCTTTTAGTTCTTCATGTTACAATCCTTCATTCAAGTTGATTAATTGCTTTTTATTAGAAGTTGAAAAAAGTGGCATCTGCTGAGATGACCAATGCATTATAGAAATGTGAGAGTTTAGAATAAAAGTTGCCTTTCAATATGGGAAGATTCTATAGTGAAACATAGTATGACAATCTATGATTACCCAGTTTTTAAAATCACACATAATTGAATATATATAATACATATTTCATAATATGATATACCCTTGGAGTTGAAGGGCTTCATTACTGATTAATTTCATACCAAAAGACCAAGTATATTGAAACATTAACTTTCACTGTGTTGTGAAATAATGAAGACACTAGCTTATATGTTGTATTATATTTTCCGAGGAGATGGAGGCAAATGTCTATTTACTTCCACCAGTGACAGAGCAAAGAAAAATGTTAGCCAAGTTTAGTTCGGTGAACCAGTAATGTTACTTTGTTACAGGAATATGAATGGGAACTTACTATAAAAGCATTGATGATCTGAAACGCTCTGCAGCCCTGAAAACTCTTCCAATCTAGCATGAATGGCAATCTCTGGAAAAATACAAAAATGAAATTTTCCCTTAAATTTATCTTCTGAATTCTTTAGAATATGCTGAAGCCATGTGTAACTGGAGAAGAATTACATACATCTCTGAAAGTTAGTGTTAGTGTGTTACTTCTAGATTCAGATAGGTGTCTAAAGACATTTCTCTACTCGAGTCATGAGGGCATGTTAATAGGCCTAATCATGCATGGGTCTCACATAGGCAATCTCCACTCTCAACCACTCTGTGATTAAGATGATAATAAATATATAAGCCTGAAAGACAAGGATCCATAATGCATATGTTGTCATTTAACTCTTTTGTTCATACCTTTAATATATAATTCTATATAGTGTAAATATTAGAAACATGATAGGCATTCAATGCATGTTCATAAAAGAAATGGGTAAGTGTAATTATTTCTCTGTTGTATCTTTCTATAAAATGAGTATCAAAGTATTTTGGCACATATAATCAAGCTCAGTCATTCTTTGGTTCTTTAACTGCACATAAATCAAGATTAAGAACATAATGGATAACCTAGCCTGATTGGAATCAGATTAGACCATCTTTCAGTTTTCATCAGAAAATCTTTGGTTTTGCTTTGTTTTGTTTTGTTTTGTTTTTGGTGGACAGCAGTAAATATAGAAACTTAGAACTCATCAAAGTAAAAAATAAGTATTTGTCGAGTATTCAGTATCAAATGAGACATTTGTATCACAATCTCTAGCCATAAAGCTTTGGGAACATTGGGGAAAAGGGGTATGTGAGAATTATAAGTGCCATAGGTTAAGCAGGACTGCTGGAAAGAAAGAAATGATAAGAATGTTGCACTCAGAAACAACATCTATGGTTGCATGCTCAAGAACTGCTAAAGATCAGACCAGCCAACACTTCAATGTGGATGGTTGAGGGACTAAAATGGCCACATCTAGCTGAGTTGCTGTTGACAGTTGATGGAAGCATCTCCTCTTGCCAGAAATGTGTGGAGTAGTAGGTTTACCACTCTGTAAGTGATGGGTTCAAACCCAAGTCAGGGTAGCACTAATTTTAGAATGAGTAGGTTATAAATAAATTTAAAAAAGAAAGAAGTTGGAGGGCAGTATGGAGAAGGAAATCCAGGAGAAGTTTGAAAGGGTAATGAATCCAATCAAACTACATGTATGGAATTTTGATACAATGAATGATAACAAATGAACAGAATCATAAGGGCAGTGTTGTCTTTGTTAGGTGATTTTATCTTGGTTTCTGGTAATCTCCCTAGTATTTAGGAAAGTGTGATGGCTGTGTGCTGTCTGTTCATGTGGAATCCTGATATGTGTAGCCACTGGGTGTTCTGGGTAAAATGTGTTCCTAGGTATCGGGAGGTTATGGGGAAGAACTAGGAGTGGGGACTGAAGGCATACACAGGAGGGACAAAACCAAGTTGTTCTACGAGGACCTGCTTAGTCCCCTGGGAAATGCACCAGAGACTAAAGACAGGCCACTGCATATGTAGTTTGACACAGAGATGAAGATGAAGCTGGGGGATTGGATATAAATAAAAGGAGGAAGAGGAACAATGTGAAACTTACCTACCTGTATTGCTGAGCTGCTTGATTCTCTGTCAGGCTAAGCTGCTGTGTTCCCAGAGAAAGCCTATGGGATTTTAGTGCTAGGATAACAGGATGACTTTGGAGGAAATTTAGAGGAAAAGTTCTGTGTGATACTCTGGAGATGGAGACAGACAGGAGTAGAAGGCCACAGCAAGTGCTCTGCTACAGAAGTGGGAGTTAGAGTGAGGGATTGAATTTTGAAGAGAAGATAGAATCATGAAGATCCATAGTTGTTCTGCCTCATTTCCAGGATTCAGTGAACTGTGGTGTTCGGGGGGAATGCTTGCTTTTACTTTGAAAGACTGAGATAAAGTGATGACTATGGGAAGGAATTATGAAGTGGGACATTTGTATGTTCTCCTGGAGACCTGTGTATGGAGGCTCAAGCAGGCATCCTGCTAGTGAGCTGGAGACAAGACATGAAGAATAGATTTGGAGGAGATGATGGAGTGGTAAATTTCTATAGTTAGGATACCTTCATTGGTAACTGGGAGTGGGCCATTGTTTCCCAAGGAATACCTGTTTATTTTGGTGGTGCTGGGATGAAGTAGTAAAAGGGGAACAGCAGTTTGGAGTGGAAGGTATGTGTGAGCCATTGTAGATGGAGGGGAGCAACAGAAGATGGTTTGCTGCAGAGTTACAAATGAGTGAATGGGTAAATTTGGAAGGAAGGAGAGAGAGGGGAAGCTTTAGAATTAGCCTGCCTGGCTGGAGTGCCCTTCATTTTGCTTTTGAAAGGATAAACTGTGTTGTAAATTGGTCAATATTCATTTGCAGACCTTTTCCTAAGGAAAACTTGGTTCTCAAACTGCAGCAGGTTAATACACATATTTATTATTCATTGACATGAACCAATCACATCAGTGCAGCAAGAAGACTGATATGAAATTAATTAAGGTGATTATATAGGTGTAAACAGGCTTTAGGAAATGAATTTACTAAGCGGTCTTGTTAATTGCTAGAACATTAATCAGAATTCAGAATTGAATAGTTCTGCTCTGCTGTGTTACTTATAAGCTCAGTCATTTTTGGAAGCCATTTTCATTCCTTTAAAAATTTTTCCACCATACAACACTTGTTTTGTCAGTAGTGTCATTTTATGAGATAAACAAATGTAATAATATATGTAAAATATGAGATGACAGCATATGAATTTATGTACAAGTAATACATTCGTATGCAGCTAACAGGCCTTTACATTTTCCCAATTGAATGCTTTTAAAATCTTTAAATATTCGAGAAGCAGATTCTATCTTATGTGGCCTACTTTAATTACTAAATATGATAAAATTACCTAACAGCTCTTTATTCCATTAAAGTGTCTTTATTTTTGTAACTTCACATATTAATGTAACTTTCACATAGAAGAGCCACAACTCCCAGGCTAACTCTGTAGCATGCTTTTAAAACTACATGCAACAGAGTTTCATATCCTGGCTAATTAGAAATTCCACAGTTAGATAGGTTTTGTTAGTGTCATTCACCACATATAGATGTGTGATCACAAGTTTTTTGAACTATAATGAATATATAAAATTATATGACAAAATACATGACTGTTTTTGCAAAATACTTATTCATTATACTGCATGCCTTTTTTTCCTGAAGAAACATTTAAAATATATCTGTCTACATATCCCAGACAGGTGACTGATTAAAGAAGCAATTCTTCCAAAGTTTATTTGGTGAAACTTTAAGTTTATTGGGCTTACATACAGGAATATGAGTGATATGAAGGCAACTCTCACTTGTTCTCATACACAACAAAACCAAAAATGAAGAAACAATAAAGAAACAAACCAAAAACTACTTAAACATACATGGCAAGCTCAGGAATGCAGTAACAGTGGACATTACAAAGATGGCTCAGCAGTAAAAAGAGCTTCGTCCACAGCACCTAAGTTTGGTTACCAACCATCTAAGTCAGGCAGTTTACAACTGCTCTTAACTCGAGCTCTAGGTTATACAATATCTTATCTTGACATTTATAGGGACCTGCATACCCATGGCACATACCCAGACAAGCATATACATATCTACATAAATAAAACTTTAGAAATGTCTTGAAAGAAAGAAAGGGAGAAATGGAGAAAGGAAGGAAGGAAGGAAGGAAGGAAGGAAGGAAGGAAGGAAGGAAGGAAGGAAGGAAGGAAGGAGGGAGGGAGGGAGGGAGGGAGGGAGGGAGGGAGGGAGGGAGGGAGGGAAGGAAGGAAGGAAGGAAGGAAGGAAGGAAGGAAGGAAGGAAGGAAGGAAGGAAGGAAGGAAGGAAGGAAGGAAGGAAGGAAGGATAGATGATAGACAGATAGATAGATAGATGGCTAGATAGATAGATAGATAGATAGAAGGAAGGCAGGTAGGCAAACAGACAAGCAGACAAGCAGACAGTAGGGTATTCAAAAAGTTGGAGTTTTTCTTTGCTCAGCAGTCCAGAATGTTTACATACCCTTGGGTTGAGAAGGACTTGTTATTTTTTTAAATTTTAGAGAGCTTCTGAAATTTTTAAGTTATTTACATCTTGAGTCTTAATCAGTCTTTCTGCAGGATTAAAAAATCAATTTGGTGGATGTTGCTAAACAACAGACAATATATTTAATAGAAATTAAACACATTTCAGGGGAAAACTTTACCATTGAACATGCTAGCAAATGTTACAATCGCATCTTAACAAACCACATATAACCACACCTATTTAATTACATATTATCTACATATTGTAGAGGCAAAACAATCATAGTTGAAATATGTGACTATAATTAGAGGTAAAAATTACCAATATAAAATAGGAGCATAAATAAATTGCTACATAGATAGTAGTTAATTGGAAGGATGACAAAGATAATTAAAACTATGACACCTACTTTATTGGACTAAATCTAACAACTTTAAGAAACATGGCATTCACTATGAATGGAACAAATCTTCTTTTTACTGTTTCATAAATAGATAATAAAATATTTTTAATTCAGCAAAGCATTTTGATTATATTTCCCCTTGCTCCTCAGTATTATGCACATAAAGTCATAGTAACTGTTTCTTAAGCACCATTTCTGAATAAGGCATTGTACTCGAGTTGATATTAATAGACTGAAGTGGTAAAGTTAATTTGATACTTACCAGAACATTCTGATTATTATTTTTTAATTTTAATGACTTTAAGGCATTAATGTTATAGTGATGACCAATTTGAGATAGAAGTGTATTTTCATCTTAACATTTTGAAACACAATGCTTTTATTATTATGAAAAGAGTTTATTGATTACTTTTATAAACCATAAGAATGTGCTAACATTTTTAATTGATCATATATGTATAAAAGGTGATATGGATCACTGTGAACCAAAGCTATTTACTAATGTTTAAATAAACCTTTTGGAACTCTTAGAGTTATTAAGACTTGTATAAATAAAACATTTTAATATCTTGGGATATGTGCTACATTTTTCTGCTGTACAATGGAATCACTGTTCAGTTTACAGGATATTATATATTGTACATTTTAAAATTTATCTTCTCAGAGTAAAACTTAATTTAACTCATTTTCTTGCTAACTGAATTGTAAATGTGTGATGTTAACATTTCCTCTGGGTAAAAGCGTAGACAAGAAATGTATGGTTAATGACCTTTTTTTGTGAAATAATCATATAAAAACACACTTTAGAGAACTCCTCTGGACTTGCATATTTCTTCATAAATCAACCTTATGAAAAGAATGAGACCTGAATAGAAATTTAATCAAAACATTCTAGCTACAACAGCTTAGTCAATTAACTTCAATTCACCCAATGTGTTATTCTCATTTAATTTATTTAAAAAGGCAATGTCTAAAGCAATTAAAAGTTTTTATCATTTATTTAAAAGCACAATTCATGAATACATATACCTTTTATACTTTTCATTTTACAAAGGAATTTATATAAACAACATTTCACATTATTTAAATCGTACCTTACATCTGATTTATTACATAATGAGATGAATTTTCTTATTTCAAACGTAGTGATAAAACAGGGGAAATAAAAATCAAATAGCTATCTATGTAGCTATTTATTTATTTATCTAGTGATAAAACAAGAATTCAAATGGGAAAGGAAAAAGTTAAGTTAGATTTTTTTTTTTACATGATAAGATCCTCTACTAGAAAGGTCATAAAGAGTCAATCTGAAGTCTCTTGGCTCTGATAAATACTTTTGACAAAGTAGTAGAATGCAAAATCAACATACAGAACTCTAGAGCTTGTTAATGCATTAAAACCAACTTCCTGAAAAATAAAGGTAACAGAAAACTATTCGTAACCACTCAGAAAATCTCTAGACATACAATTCCACAAATATGCTGAATATATGTATAATGAACATTGTAAAACACAAAAGAAGATAGAATATGCTAAGAGGTACAAAAATACATGAAACATGAAAGTAGAATTAGCACTGTTACAATGGGAATATCAATAAAAAGCACCCACAGATTTGGTTCAGTTCCCTTCAAACTGCAAGTGACATTCTTCACAGACATGGAAAAAAAATCTCTTAAAGGTCACTTAGAAATACAAAAGACAAGAATGACCAAAGGAATTCTGAACAAAAAAGATAAATTCATGCAATATCACAGTATCTGACATCAAATGATGCTGCAATGTCGTTGTAACAAAACCTGAATGGTACTTGGACATAAACAGAACAGAGACATGGAGGACTTGAATAAGCATACAGAACTCTATTAGAATTTCTACCTACAAAGTCATTACCTATGAGTGTATTTTAAATGTCCTCATGTTTTCCTATAATAGCCACAAAGATTTATATCATAATATATTTTATCCATTTTTTTTATTTCAGTTTTGAAAGGGATAAAATCCAGTCTTTCCAGAACCACTTGTTAAAGAGAATGTATTTTCTTTGAAAATATTGCCAGCATTTTTGTCAAGATGCAGCATCCCATAAAAAAGACTATTCATAGTAAAAGAAAGATAACCCTACCGAAGAAGCACTGTATAGAATATTAGACAAGGAACTAAATGAGTAATAAGACTGAATAAGCCTTAAACTAAATAGTACAGGTGATCCATAAATATATGAAGATAATTATTAACATCCTTAGATACCTGGGAAAATATGCATCAAAACTCTATAGAGTTCTCATCCTAGTAAGAATGATTCTCATAAAAAAGCAAATAACAGAATTTCAAATAACAAAAAGAAACCATTTTGTCCAGTGAATATACAATTAGAAATATTATTTTCAAAATACAAGATTTTAGCTATACATATACATATAGTATACATATACACATATATATGTATATATACATATATATGTGTGTGTTTCCATTTGTAACAAAAACATGATTTTTGAAAGATATTATGCTATATAAGGTAGACAAAGAATTAAAATGTTTTATGAACTTGTATGTGAAATACAAAGAAGGAAGGAGGAAAAGGAGGATAAAAAGCTGCTGAGGAGAAAATAGAAGTGAAAAGAGAGTAGATTAATTGTTACTAGACCAGGGACAGAGAAGAAATAGAAATAGGCAAGAATAGGAGGGAAAAGGAAAAGGATACCAGGCTGGAAGGATGAAGTAGACTTCAAAATTGGTAGTCTGCAAGATCCTAGTCTAGCTGGGAGAGAGTGCCTGGTTGTGGTGGTGGTGGTGGTGGTGGTGGTGGTAGTGGTGGTTGTGCATGTAGTGGTGAGGGGGAGAAAGCTTTCTCTAAGGATTTTAATGAAACAGCTCTTTTAGATGATCTTAGAATGTGTGCATACCTTTATTCACAGTGGACACAGGCTACATACAAACTATGGGAAGTGGGAAGGAGTTTTCAGGGTGAATGAAAGCTGGAGTTCAAAACTCTGAAGGTCTCATATTGAGAGCCATTCTAGGAATCCAAGTTATTTGCTGGGTGTGTTATTGAGAAAGAGGAAGTTGATCTTTTAGGTTTGTCAAGGACTATGTGACATTGCTCAGGTAGAAGTTTGGGGTTCAGGCTCTCCAGATCAGGCAGAAAAGAGGAAGTCCTGCTAAGCAAAGGACGTTCAACATTTTGTGTCAAGCTCAGAGGAGCTATCTGGACATGGTATTTTGCAACTTTAGTAGTAAACTCTAACATCTCTGCCTGTTTCATTTTCCATTGAACGGGTGTCATCAAAAGTACTCAGCCTCTTTGTTGGGAACTGTTTTGTACTGAATCAGAACCCAACTGGCAGTGATTTTTGTAATGCTACTTATCTGCCCTTTTAAAATTGTAAGAGGCAGGGTAAGCATCAAAATAAAACACAGCTTAAAATGGAGGGCTAATGAGTGGTGGGAGTCAGGAAAACAAAGGATGGTTGTATCAACTTAACTGCTTAATGGAGCAAGTCTGTACAGAGATTTTTTTGAAAGTATTATCATTGGTCTCAAACATCTGATTCATCTCCTGTTTTATCACTATATCAAACATCTGTCCTATAGCCTCAGTTTCTCGTATAAATAATCCTGTTGAATAATTGTAACAAGAATGCAGAACCCTGACAGGGGAGTGGCAGGTGAGATGTCTGTGCTTAGTAGCAAGGTATGACAATGATTATTGAGTTACATATTTAGACAGAAAAAGGTAATGGAGTGCTTTTGCCTTTATTTTCTTATTTGAATATTTTCCACATAAGTGAACATCATTGGAATCTTTTCAATACATTTAAATATATTTAAACTTTTAAATATATAAACTGGATTCATATTGTATAGCATGGCATATTAAAATTAGTATATGTTACATGAATGTTAAGTATAATACAGTCAGAGTCTTTCTTGTATCCTATCAGCAGACATATCAGCAGAGGACATAGGGTATACTGACTGTCAAACTTAGAGTAGATTACAATGATCAAAAATAATGATAAAATAGTAGGAAAGTTAGAAAAATATTTTAAATGGAATCTCAAGTCCTTGAGAAAAAGCTATTTAAATCTGTATATGGACATATGAGTTTATGTTCATATATATATACATGCTAGGATTAAAATAAAGTATATAATATAATACATTTGGTTATAAAAGCATAGCATTTGAAAAAACTAATGCTAATGAGCTCCTGAAGAATTTAGAAATGTGACTACATAGGAACTAACTGGATACTGACTTACTGATAAAATTTAGTTAAGTAGAAGAAAAGATGAAAGACCAGGCATACAACATACTAGGAAAATTGGGAACGTACAGTAAGTTAATACATGATATACTCAAAGCATAATACGTATTTCTAAAACTTCAAAAGATTAATTTATGGTGAAATAAAATGTGTTTTTTCCATTAATTTTCTTTACAATTCATCAGTGCATGTTTTTATAATTAGTTTACTCTTTATAACACTCAATTTTCTATTTTTTCTTGTTTCATTTGGTAGAAAGTGTTAGAGTTGAAAGTTAGTATAATTGCTTAATGAAATATATTCTCTTTACCTCAAGTTTGGTCTGCTTTATTCTTCTTCATATAATACTCCCTTGTGCTGAGAAGGAAAATAATGTTTAAAAATTGAAAGAGTCTCAAGGCCTGGAGTAAATTGGACTATGGTATTCATAAACATCTAGAAAAGTGGTTCTCAACATGTGGGTCAGTACCATTAAAAATATATGTATATATTTACTGGTCATAGGAACCTGAGACATTGCTCAGTTGCAAAATTACAGTTATGAAGGAGCAATGAAAATAAAATTATGGTTGGAAGTTCCTAAAACGATCAGAAATATGTGATATCTGTGTCTAAGACCCACTGGTTTGGAAAAGGTGCTCTAGAAGCTTGTACAACTCCTATACCATTTTTTAAAATGTTTCCAAAAATCATTTAATATGTGAGTTCAACGTCTGGTAAACTGCAAAGAGAAACAATGGAAGCAGAAATGAATTCATAGGTATTGCTATGTTACTCATAACAGATAAAGCATGGTGGATCCTTTAAAAAAAATTTAAGGGAGTTCTACATACCCTCTTGTTTTCACTGTTGTCTAGAGAAACTTTGCTATACTATAGGCCAGAAAATTTAGAGAAAAAAAATAATGGTATATATTGGTAAATGATAAATTTAAATAACAGTATTTGAAAGAAACATTGTTTTCTTCTTGTTTAAAATATCTTGGGGCAGTTTCCCTACAAATAAAAGGATCTGTGTTGTATAGGGAAGCTCCTTAAGACCCAAGGGGGAAGGAAGGGATAGGGATTTCCTGGAGGTGGGGGCAGGGGAAACTGGGAAAGGGGATAACATATGAAATATAAATAAGGAAAACATCCAATTATGAAAAAAGACTCAAAATATTCTAAAGAGAGGCCAATTAAGACTCAGAATGGAAACAACACACTAAACGCTTCAGGAAGTTCCTGAACTTAACCAGAAACTCTAAGATACTGCTTCTTACTCACTGCCATATCAATGTAGTACCTTCCATAATCCATGTTTTATTTTCCCCATTAATACCTGTTAATTTGAAGATGGATACATTTAGGAAAGATTATTGAAAAAGTTTAACTTCAAATTGAATGCATGTGTGTATAAACATGTTGGTAAGCTATATTTTCTTAAAACATGATTTATCAAAAAGTTTATAAACTATATTTACATTAATAATTCATTTTTAACAATGACCTTTGAGTATATGACTAATGGGAACATGAAACTATAAAAAACTTAAGTTCTTCATTGTAACAAATAGTGCTAGTGAGTGATATAGCACACATTTATAATACCTAAATATATTATGTGAAGGTATTTGAATAAGTATATGTGTAGGTAGGGTGAATGTACCTTGATGCCATTGCAGGGACAAGTAGATAAACAAATGAACATATAGGTAGATTGATAGATGGATAGATAGATGTTGGGAGTGCATAGCATTTAAAAACTAACTGCTAAGTTTAGAGAGTGAGCTCATTGTACTACTGAAATGTGAGGTACTTATTTATATAGTTGTATAGAATTTTAGATTTTTATGACAACTGTTTTGCTAATGTTATAAATGAGTTTACAAAGAGAAATTAAATCTAAATGTCAAGAAAAATGGACACTTTCAAGATGAACTTTTGTTGACCCAACATGACTTTCATTTTACTAAGTTCTCTAGGGATCTAGGAATGCAGTCACAGTGGCATGCCTTTGAGAACTATGCCTCATCATTTCTAATATTTCCACACTCTCAACTTGAATCTAAGAGTATATGTCCACATTTTTCTGTATATATCAGTTAATATTATTTTTCAAAATGTTTGATGCAAACCACTCTACTGTTTTGCAATGCGTATAACACAATACTTGGAGAAAATGAATAAAATAGCAATTGAACTTGAGTATAGTCCAACTAAGTTTGAAATGTACTTAGTCATCACTCATAAGCATCTTGGTTAACATACTAATATGCTCAAATGTAGACATTAATGTGTCTGGAGCTTCTCAAAACACTATGGTGGGGTTAATTAAACACAAGGTATTCTTCAAATCAAGATTTTTTTTTTTTGAGATTTTGAGCAATAATTTAAGAAAAGGCTTTAGGCTGAAGTAAGAAGCACTGACTCTCCTTGATTAGCCTTGTCTAAGGTCACCAAATGAGAAAATGAGAGTAGAAATGCAGGAGTCTATTATTTTCCACTTTAATCAGATGATTGCTGACTGGCTGCATGACCTTGGATGGTATTCTTAACTCACGAGAGAGTACTGAAGATTAAATGGGGAAAGGCTATAAAAATTCCTTGTCTGTAACTGATGCTCAATAGAAATTGATTAAATATTAAACAATCTCCTTCACATAATTGTGTGGGGAGATAAATGCTGCTTGTTCATGTGCTGTCTTCCACTTCACTAGTTCATAATCTTCAGTACACATCTGACTTTATGCTCATAGATGACTGTCATTGTGAAACTTCATTCCAAGCAAAGATAGTTAACTATATTCACTCATTAAGTGTTTTAATATATAGAATATTCAGTCCATGCTATTCACTGGACAGTGGAAAAACAATTCAGAGAACGTTCCTGCTTTGCAGTGCTAATAATAGCCATTTCCAAGTTAATTATGGGAATACTTTCTGGTCTATTGTACTATTGTTAGTGTGGAATAGGTGATATACTTGTGCAAAGCTAGATATTCTTTGTCTGTCTCTGAAGGTTCATCTTTTGCCACAATTCAGGGATACAATGTGTACAGTACATGAGTCTGCTGCCAGAATAACATAGCATACTGTTTTATAGTGAACTTTATTTTTCATTGAAGGAACGAACACAATATATAATGTAGTGTCTTATTTGATCTCCAATGCTGTGCCATAAAACACTCTGTTCAAAGACAGCTTCAGGGAGGAAAAGTTTTATTTCAGTTTACACTTCTAGGTAACAGTCTATCACTATCACTGATGGGAATCTGATTAGGACCCCAAGGTAGGAACCATGGAGGACAGATGGTTATTAGCTTGCTCATGCTCAGACAGCATTCTTATGCAGTCTACGATTGCAGCTTAGGATACTGTCACCAAGGTAGCCTGGGATCTCCCACATTAAAATGAATTATGGTGGTCTCTCACAGAGATGACTATAGGCTCTTCTGCTTTGTCAACTTTTCAGTTGAGGGTTTATCTGCTCACGTAACGCTAGGTGGCATCAAATTGACAATACATTATAAGCAGAACATAAAGAAATATACAAACTGGTGGCATAGACACTCACAATTATATAATACATAGTCTATAATTATATGTTTCTGTTACTGCCAGTTGGTGTTTGTTTATATCAGCACCATGACAGGTATATGAAGCATTTGTTGTCCTGGCATATTACTAATAGTATAATGCCACTCGGAGAGAAGAAATTGTTATGGTCTGCCTTATTATATCCCATTGATTATTGACCAAACCATACAATTTCAAGGTATCAGTTTTTTCGTACTGTGAGAAAAATAATAAGTAAATGAACTAAGAAATTACACACACACACACACACACACACACACACACACACACACACACACACATATATATATATATATATATATATAAATATATGCTAAGTATCATAAAATAAATAAGTCCATGTAAGGCAGAGAAAAGGCTTTAATTTAGGCTTCTTGAAATAAGGTGACTAACAAACGCATCTGTGAAGAATTTCCTTGTGCACTATAATTTAATAGATATCAGTTTATCAAAAATTAAAAAAAGGGGGGGGTAAATATTTTACATCAAGGTAAAAATAAGAGTGATGACCCTAGAAAACAGTCCTAGCAATGGGGGATTTGGAGCCTGTACTGGCCATCATCTAAAATCAGGCAAGATTTCTAGTGGCATGACTGAGACTTAAACCCAGCCACAAAAACTCCTACCTGCAATTTTTCATTCTGGAGTAAGGTGGCACAGAAATCATGGAAGTGGTCTAACCTGAGATCCATGCCATGTGCCTGAGCCCATGCTTGTCACTCACTGGAGAGTCAAGAGCCAGACACTGAATATCCCAGAGTTCTAAGTCAACAAATGATTCCCAATGATATTTTGCAATGCTTATAGGCTGCAGCATAACATAGTTGTCATTAGAGATGCTTCATCCAGCAACTGACAATAATAGCAGATGCTGAGACCCACAGCCCCACTTTAAGCACTTTGTCAAATCACAAAAAGGAGGAAGGGATGTAGGAGCCAGAGGAGTTAAGGGTACACAAAGAACATGGCCCACTGAATGAAATAAGCAGGCATCATGGAGGTTCACAGAGAATGACATGACAAATGGGGAGCCTGTGGAAGTCTGACCTATGTCCTCTGCATATAAATTAAGTTTGTGTAGCTTGCTGTATTTGTGTGAATTTAAACAGTGAGAGAGTGACAATCTATAACTCTTTTCCCTGTTTTTGTGACATTTTTCTCCTACTGGGTTGCCTTGATATGAGGGTATGTATACAGTCATATTATAACTAGTTATGCCATCTTTGTTGATATCCCTGTGAAGCCTACTCATTTGTGAACAGAAATGAAGGAGGGGTGGATCTAGGAGTAATAGGACGTGGGAGACAGTGGAAAGGGGAGGGAAAGGAATCTAATATTGGAAAGTAACATATAAGAGATGAACAAACAAACAATTAAAAAGAAAAATCAATGACCAAGAGAATATAACACAAAGATAATACAAGGTAAATATTTCTTTTTTTGTTTTTTTTTAATATTTTATTTTCTATATTCTTTGTTTACATTCCAAATGAATTCATCTTTCCTGGATGCCCCCTCCCCATATGTCCCATAAACCTTCTTCTCTCCAACCATTCTCCAATCACCTCTCTCCTTTTTCTCTATCCTTATATTCCTCTCCAACGCTAGATCAATCCTTTCCAGGATCAGGACCTTCTCCATACTTCTTCATGGGAGTCATTTGTTATGCAATTTGTGCCTTGGGTATTCAGGGCTTCTGGGCTAATTAATATCCACTTATCAGAGATTGCATTCCATGTGTATTCTTTTTTTAATATTTTTATTTTCTATATTATTTGCTTACATTCCAAATGATTTCCCCTTTCCCAGATCCCCCCTCCCCATATGTCCCATAAACCTTCTCTCCATCTCTTCTCCAATCACCTCCCTCCTTTTTTTTTTGGCATTTTTTTTATTCGATATATTTTTTATTTACATTTCAAATGATTTCCCCTTTTCTAGACCCCCACTCCCCGAAAGTCCCATAAGCCCCCTTCTCTCCCCCTGTCCTCCCACCCACCCCTTCCCACTTCCCCGTTCTGGTTTTGCCCTATACTGCTTCACTGAGTCTTTCCAGAACAAGGGGCCACTCCTCCTTTCTTCTTGTACCTCATTTGATGTATGGATTATGTTTGGGGTATTCCAGTTTTCTAGGTTAATATCCACTTATTAGTGAGTGCATACCATGAGTCACCTTTTGAGTCTGGATTACCTCACTTAGTATGATGTTTTCTCGCTCCATCCATTTGCCTAAGAATTTCATGAATTCATTGTTTCTAATGGCTGAATAGTACTCCATTGTGTAGATATACCATATTTTTTGCATCCACTCTTCTGTTGAGGGATACCTGGGTCCTTTCCAGCATCTGGCAATTATAAATAGGGCTGCTATGAACATAGTAGAGCATGTATCCTTATTACATGGTGGGGAATCCTCTGGGTATATGCCCAGGAGTGGTATAGCAGGATCTTCTGGAAGTGAGGTGCGCAGTTTTCGGAGGAACCGCCAGACTGATTTCCAGAGTGGTTGTACCAATTTGCAACCCCACCAGCAGTGGAGGAGTGTTCCTTTTTCTCCACACCCTCTCCAACACCTGCTGTCTCCTGAATTTTTAATCTTAGCCATTCTGACTGGTGTAAGGTGAAATCTCAGGGTTGTTTTGATTTGCATTTCCCTAATAACTAATGAAGTTGAGCATTTTTTAAGATGCTTCTCAGCCATCCGAAGTTCTTCAGGTGAGAATTCTTTGTTTAACTCTGTACCCCATTTTTTAATAGGGTTGTTTGGTTTTCTGGAGTCTAACTTCTTGAGTTCTTTATATATATTGGATATTAGCCCTCTATCTAATGTAATGGATTGATGTATGGATTATGGATTGGTGAAGATCTTTTCCCAATTTGTTGGTTGCCGATTTGTCCTTTTGATGGTGTCCTTTGCCGTAGAGAAACTTTGTAATTTTATGAGGTCCCATTTGTCAATTCTTGATCTTAGAGCATATGCTATTGGTGTTCTGTTCAGAAATTTTCTCCCTGTACTGATGTCCTCAAGGGTCTTCCCCAGTTTCTTTTCTATTAGCTTCAGAGTGTCTGGCTTTATGTGGAGGTCCTTGATCCATTTGTATTTGAGCTTAGTACAAGGAGACAAGGATGGATCAATTCACATTCTTCTGCATGCTGACCTCCAGTTGAACCAGCACCATTTGTTGAAAAGGCTATCTTTTTTCCATTGGATGTTTTCAGCCCCTTTGTTGAGGATCAAGTGACCATAGGTGTGTGGGTTCATTTCTGGATCTTCAATCCTGTTCCATTGAACTGCCTGCCTGTCACTGTACCAATACCATGCAGTTTTTAACACTACTGCTCTGTAGTATTGCTTGAGGTCAGGGATACTGATTCCCCCAGACTTTCTTTTGTTGCTGAGAATAGTTTTAGCTATCCTGGGTTTTTTGTTATTCCTGATGAATTTGTTAATTGCTTTTTCTAACTCTGTGAAGAGTTGAGTTGGGATTTTGATGGGTATTGCATTGAATCTGTATATTGCTTTTGGCAAAATGGCCATTTTAACTATATTGATTCTGCCTATCCATGAGCATGGGAGGTTTTCCCATTTTTTGAGGTCTTCTTCTATTTCCTTCTTCAGAGTCTTGAAGTTCTTGTCTTAAAGATATTTCACATGTTTGGTAAGAGTCACCCCAAGATACTTTATACTGTTTGTGGCTATTGTGAAGGGGGTCATTTCCCTAATTTCTTTCTCAGCCTGCTTATCCTTTGAGTATAGGAAGGCCACTGATTTGATTTTGTTGATTTTATAACCTGCCACTTTGCTGAAGTTGTTTATCAGCTGTAGGAGTTCTCTAGTGGAGTTTTTTTGGGTCACTTAGGTAGACTATCATGTCATCTGCAAATAATGATAGTTTGACTTCTTCCTTTCCAATTTGTATCCCTTTGACCTCCTTATGTTGTCGAATTGCCCGAGCTAGTATCTCAAGTACAATATTGAAAAGATAAGGAGAGAGGGGGCAGCCCTGTCTAGTCCCTGATTTTAGTGGGATTGCTTCAAGTTTCTCTCCATTTAGTTTGATGCTGGCTACCGGTTTGCTGTATATTGCTTTTACTATGTTTAGGTATGGGCCTTGAATTCCTGTTCTTTCCAAGACTTTAAGCATGAAAGGATGCTGAATTTTGTCAAATGCTTTTTCAGCATCCAATGAAATGACCATGTGTTTTTTTTCTTTGAGTTTGTTTATGTAGTGGATTGCATTGATGGATTTCCGTATATTAAACCAACCCTGCATTCCCGGGATAAAGCCTACTTGATCATGGTGGATGATCGTTTTGATGTGTTCTTGGATTCGGTTGGCAAGAATTTTATTGAGTATTTTTGCATCGATGTTCATAAGGGAAATTGGTCTGAAGTTCTCTTTCTTTGTTGGATCTTTGTGTAGTTTTGGTATCAGCGTAATTGTGGCTTCGTAGAAGGAATTGGGTAGTGTTCCTTCTGTTTCTATTTTGTGGAATAGTTTGAAGAGTATTGGTGTTAACTCTTCTTTGAATTTCTAATAGAATTCTGCACTGAAACCATCTGGTCCTGTGCTTTTTTTGGTTGGAAGACTATCTATGACTCCTTCAATTTCTTTAGGCATTGTGGGACTGTTTAGATGATCTATTTGGTCCTGATTTAATTTTGGTATTTGGTATCTGTCAAGGAAATTGTCCATTTCCTCCAGATTCTCCAGTTGTGTTGAGTACAGGCTCTTGTAGTAGGATCTGATGATTTTTTGGATTTCCTCAGTTTCTGTTGTTATATCTCCCTTTTCATTTCTAAGTTTGTTAATTTGGATACTTGCTCTGTGCCCTTTGGTCAGTCTGGCTAAGGGTTTATCTATCTTGTTGATTTTCTCAAAGAACCAGCTCCTGGATTCGTTAATTCTTTGTACGGTTCGCTTTGTTTCCAATTGATTGATTTCAGCCCTGAGTTTGATGATTTCCTGTCTTCTACTCCTCCTGGGTGAATTGGCTTCTTTTTGTTACAGGACTTTCAGGTGTGTCGTTAAGCTGCTAGTGTATGCTCTCTCCATTTTCTTTTTGGAGGCACTCAGGGCTATGAGTTTACCTCTTACCACTGCTTTCATTGTGTCCCAAAGATTTGGGTATGTTGTGCCTTGATTTTCATTAAATTCTAAAAAGTCTCTGATTTCTTTCTTTATTTCTTCTTTGGTCAAGGTGTCATTGAGTAGAGTATTATTCAGCCTCCATGTGTATGTGGGCTTTCTGTTGTTTTTGTTGCTATTGAAAATCACTCTTACACCATAGTGATCTGATAGGAGGCATTGGATTAATTCGATCATCTTATATTTGTTGAGGTCTGCCTTGTGTCCAATTATATGGTCGATTTTGGAGAAGGTACCATGAAGTGCTGAGAAAAAGGTATATTCTTTTGCTTTAGGGTGAAATGTTCTATAAATATCAGTCAAATCCAATTGGTTCAAAGCTTCAATTAGTTTTACTGTGTCCCTGTTTAGTTTCTGTTTTCCTGATCGGTCCATTGAGGAAAGTGGAATGTTGAAGTCCCCCACAATTATTGTGTTAGGTGCAATGTGTGCTTTGAGCTTTAGTAAAGTTTCTTTTCGAATGAGGGTGCCCTTGCATTTGGCGCATAGATGTTCAGAATTGAAAGTTCTTCTTGGTGGATTTTTCCTTTGACCAGCAAGAAGTGTCCTTCTCTGTCTCTTTTGATGACTTTAGGTTGAAAGTCAATTTTATCTGATATTAGAATGGCTACTCCTGCTAGTTTCCTGTGACCATTGGCTTGTAAGATTGTCTTCCAGCCTTTTACTCTAAGGTAGTTTTTATCTTTGTCACTAAGGTGTGTCTCCTGTATAGAGAAAATTGTAGGGTCCTGTTTCCTTATCCAGTCTGTTAGTCTATGTCTTTTTATTGGGGAATTGAGACCATTGATGTTAAGAGATATTAGGGAATAGTAATTATTACTTCTTGTCATTTTTGATGTTCTTTTTATATTTGAGTGGTTATCTTCTTTTGGGTTTGATGAAGGAAGGTAACTATCTTGCTTTTTCCAGGGTGTAGTTTCCCTCCTTGTATTGGAGTTTTCCTCCTATTATTCTTTGCACAGCTGGGTTTGTGGAAAGATATTGTGTGAATTTGGTTTTGTCATGGAATATCTTGGTTTCTCCATCTATGGTGAATGAGAGTTTTGCTGGGTATAGTAGTCTTGGCTGACATTTGTGTTCTCTTAGAGTCTGCATGAGATCTGCCCAGGATCTTCTAGCTTTCATGGTCTCTGGTGAGAAGTCTGGTGTGATTCTGATAGGTCTTCCTTTATATGTTACTTGGCCTTTCTCTCTTACTGCCTTTAATATTCTTTCTTTGTTTAGTGCATTTGGGGTTTTGATTATTATATGACGGGAGGTATTTCTGCTCAGGTCCAGTCTGTTTGGAGTTCTGTAGGCTTCTTGTATATTGACAGGCATCTCTCTCTTTAAGTTAGGAAAGTTTTCTTCCATAATTTTGTTGAAGATATTTGCTGTCCCTTTCTGTTGTAAATCTTCATTCTCATCTATACCTATAATCCTTAGGTTTGGTCTTCTCATTGTATCCTGGATTTCCTGGATGTTCTGGGATACAAGCTTTTTGCATTCTGCATTTTCTTTGACAGTTGAGTCAAACCAGTAAACTCAACAGGATCTGCCCAGGATCTTCTAGCTTTCATGGTCTCTGGTGAGAAGTCTGGTGTGATTCTGATAGGTCTTCCTTTATATGTTACTTGGCCTTTCTCTCTTACTGCCTTCAATATTCTTTCTTTGTTTAGTGCATTTGGGGTTTTGATTATTATATGACGGGAGGTATTTCTGCTCAGGTCCAGTCTGTTTGGAGTTCTGTAGGCTTCTTGTATATTGACAGGCATCTCTCTCTTTAAGTTAGGAAAGTTTTCTTCCATAATTTTGTTGAAGATATTTGCTGTCCCTTTCTGTTGTAAATCTTCATTCTCATCTATACCTATAATCCTTAGGTTTGGTCTTCTCATTGTATCCTGGATTTCCTGGATGTTCTGGGATACAAGCTTTTTGCATTCTGCATTTTCTTTGACAGTTGAGTCAATGGTTTCTATGGTATCTTCAGCATCTGAGATTCTTTCTTCCATCTCTTGTATTCTGTTGTGGAGTTTTCCTCCTATTATTCTTTGCACAGCTGGGTTTGTGGAAAGATATTGTGTGAATTTGGTTTTGTCATGGAATATCTTGGTTTCTCCATCTATGGTGAATGAGAGTTTTGCTGGGTATAGTAGTCTTGGCTGACATTTGTGTTCTCTTAGAGTCTGCATGAGATCTGCCCAGGATCTTCTAGCTTTCATGGTCTCTGGTGAGAAGTCTGGTGTGATTCTGATAGGTCTTCCTTTATATGTTACTTGGCCTTTCTCTCTTACTGCCTTTAATATTCTTTCTTTGTTTAGTGCATTTGGGGTTTTGATTATTATATGACGGGAGGTATTTCTGCTCAGGTCCAGTCTGTTTGGAGTTCTGTAGGCTTCTTGTATATTGACAGGCATCTCTCTCTTTAAGTTAGGAAAGTTTTCTTCCATAATTTTGTTGAAGATATTTGCTGTCCCTTTCTGTTGTAAATCTTCATTCTCATCTATACCTATAATCCTTAGGTTTGGTCTTCTCATTGTATCCTGGATTTCCTGGATGTTCTGGGATACAAGCTTTTTGCATTCTGCATTTTCTTTGACAGTTGAGTCAATGGTTTCTATGGTATCTTCAGCATCTGAGATTCTTTCTTCCATCTCTTGTATTCTGTTGTTTATATTTGCATCTATGGCCCCTGATTTCTTCTCAAGGTTTTCTATCTCCAAAGTTGTCTCCCTTTGTGATTTCTTAGTTGTTTCTACTTCTGTTTTTAGGTCCAGGACCTCCCTCCTTTTTCTCTGTCCTTATAATCCCTTCCCATGGTAGATCAATCCTTTCCAGGATCAGGACCCTCTCCATACTTCTACATGGGAGTCATTTGTTATGCAATTTGTGCCTTGGGTATTCATGGCTTCTGGGCTAATTAATATCCACTTATCAGAGATTGCATTCCATGTGTATTCTTTTGTGATTGGGTTACCTCACTTAGGATGATATTTTCCAGATCAAACCATTTGCCTAAAAATTTTGTGAATTCATTGTTTCTAATTGCTGAGTAGTATTCCATTGTGTAAATATACCACGTTTTCTGTATCCATTCCTCCTTTGAGGGGCATATGGGTTCTTTCCAGCTTCTGGCTATTATAAATAAGGCTGCTATGAACATAATGGAGCATGTGTCTTTATTGCATGCCGGGGAATCTTTTGGGTATATGCCCAGGAGAGGTATAGCAGGGTCCTCTGGAAGTGTCATGTCCAGTTTTCTGAGGAACCTCCAGACTGATTTCCAAAGTGATTGTACCATCTTACAGCCCCACCAAGAATGGAGAAGTGTTCCTCTTTCTCCACATCCTCGCCAACACCTGCTGTCTCCTGAGTTTTTGACCTTAGCCATTCTGACTGGTGTAAGGTGAAATCTCAGGGTTGTTTTGATCTGCATTTCCCTAATGACTAATGATGTTGAGCACTTCTTAAGGTGCCTCTCGGCCATCCGAATTTCTTCAGGTAAAAATTCGATATGTTCTCTTGATGGTGTCCTTTGCCTTACAGAAACTTTGTAATTTTATGAGGTCCCATTTGTCAATTCTTGATCTTAAAGCATAAGCTATTGGTGATCTGTTCAGGAACTTTTCCCCTGTGCCCATGTCCTCAAGGGTCTTCCCCAGTTTCTTTTCTATTAGTTTCAGTGTGTCTGGTTTTACATGGAGGTCCTTGATCCACTTGGAGTGAAGTTTAGTACATGGAGATAAGAAAGGATCAATTCGCATTCTTCTGCATGCTGACCTCCAATTGATCCAGCACCATTTGTTGAAAAGGCTATCTTTTTTCCACTGGATGTTTTTGGCTCCTTTGTCGAAGATCAAGTGACCATAGGTGTGTGGATTCATTTCTGGATCTTCAATTCTATTCCATTGGTCCACTTGTCTGTCCCTGTGCCAATACCATGCAGTTTTTAACACTATTGCTCTGTAGTATTGCTTGAAGTCAGGGATACTGATTCCCCCAGAATTTCTTTTGTTGTTGAGAATAGTTTTAGCTATCCTGGGTTTCTTGTTATTCCAGATGAATTTGAGGACAAATTAGATTTAACAGATATATATAGAACATTCTATCCTAAGCAAAATAATATACCTTTTTCTCAGCACCTCATGGTACCCTCTCCAAAATCGACCATATAATTGGTCACAAGACAGACCTCAACAAATATAAGAAGATCGAACTAATCCCATGTCTCCCATCAGATCACTATGGAGTAAAAGTGGTCTTCAATAGCAACAAAAACAACAGAAAACCCACATACATGTGGAAACTGAACAATATTCTACTCAATGATACCTTGGTCAAGGAAGAAATAAAGAAAGAAATTAAGGACTTTTTAGAACACAATGAAAATGAAGACACAACATACCCAAATCTATGGGACACAATGAAAGCAGTGCTAAGAGGAAAACTCATAGCCCTGAGTGCCTCCAAAAAGAAAATGGAGAGAGCATACACTAACAGCTTAATGACACACCTGAAAGCCCTGGAACAAAAAGAAGCTATTTCACCCAGGAGGAGTAGAAGGCAGGAAATTATCAAACTCAGGGCCGAAATCAATCAAATAGAAACAAAGAGAACTATACAAAGAATCAACAAAACCAGGAACTGGTTCTTTGAGAAAATAAACAAGATAGATAAACCCTTAGCCACTTCTACTACATTGATCCTAGAAGACAAGGAAAGTAGCTTGGGAGAGATAGTAGTAGTGATCATAGAGAAAAAAAAGTAGACATATGCAAGCATTTAGACACAGAAAACATCTGGCTTGTTAGTTAAACAAATGGCAAGATTCAGAAATGCATAAATAATATCAACCATACTCTCTTGGTACAATATATGAATGGTATTTCCATATGAAGAACTGGATGTAAATGGAAAATTATGGATTTTAGAAAGAATGAGGAATTTAATCTTGGATTTAACATAGCTAACTATTTAATAATCTTTCAGAACTTGAGAGTCAAGAAGGGAGTAATAACAATTTAGGCAACATGCTATAAACAATTTAGCACTCATTTGTCCTTATTACTACTCATTGTTTTATACATATGTAGTCTTTTTCAATAAATATTCATATTCTTAAAACTCAATAGAGTATTCAAAAATATATTGTTATACACAGCATGCAATTTGGATAAAATGCTCTATTTTTACTTCTAATTTCTCCTCCAACTCATCTGAGATCCTGTCCACCTCCCCTGCTATCAAACCCCACAACATTCTGTCTCTATTTAGAGAGCAAAAAACATCTAAAGAATAATATTAAGATAAAAGTAAAACAAAAAACTGGAATAGGACAACCACCCATATATGCAGACACACACATTCATAAATAAACAAGGGAATCCCTGTCTGATATCAATGGGAGGGGAGGCCCTTGGTCCTGTGGTGGTTTGATGCCCCAGTGTAGAGGGATGTTGGAGGGGTGGGGTAGGAGTGGGTGGTTGGGTGGGGAAGCACCCTCAAAGTGGCAAAGGCGAGGGAGGAGAAAGAGGTTGTGAGATGGGGGCTTGTGGAGGGGTCACCAGGAGGTGGGCTATCATTTGGGATGTAAACAAATGACTAGAATGATTAATAAAAAAGAAAAAGAGAAAAATCAAAGCACAAAATGGGAGCCAGAATGTACATACAAGATTTTTTAAGTTTTTTAGTGTTTGTTCTGTTTATTTACATTTTAAAAGTTATCCTTCTTCCTGGTTCCCTCTCCACAATCCCCTGATACTACCTCCCTACCACCTGCCTCTGTGAAGGTGCTCCCCCACATACCTAACCACTACAACCCCCACAGCCCTAGCATTCCTTCACAAGACCAAGGGCCCCCCTCCCTTTGATGCCAGACAAGGCCATCCTCTGCTACATAAGCAGCTGGATCCATGGGTCCTTCCACATATGTTCTTTGGTTGGTAACTCTGAGAAAATATTATGAGACAAATAACCTCCAAATGATGCCATTGAGTTCTTTTTCTGTTGGGTATCTATGGCTTGGCATGGACCCTGCCCTTAAGAGGTATTTGTATCCCCAGTGAGACTGTGGGAAAGACCTAATTTTTGAGTAGTTATCATTTAAAGATAACTTCTGGGCTATTGATGGCAGTTTGTGTCCACTTCTGTTAGTACTAGTACCCTACCTGGCTTAGACACAAAGAGGTTTCCTATATGTTGCTAGAGTTTATGGGAGTTCATATGTTTCCTGGTCTGACTGTGCATAGAAGGCTTTCTTTCCTTGGTGTTCTACATTCTCTATGTTTTTAAAGTCTTTCTACCTCCTCTTCTGTAGGGTTCACTGGGCCCTGAGTGGGAGAGATTTGATGGAGACATCCCACTTAGGAATAAGTGTTCCAAGGTTGCTCATTCTCTGAATATTATATGGTTATGTGTCTCTGTATTTGTTCCCATGTACTTAGTGCATGGAAGCTTCACTGATGATGGCTGAGCAAGGCACTGATTTATAAGTATAGCAGAATGCCCTTAGAGTCATTTATGGCTATGTTCTTTTAGCATAAGAGTAGTACATTGTTCTCCTCTAGCTCCATGTTCTATCAGGTACAGTTTCTTATCCACCTGAGCAGTATCAGGCGTGGGTCCAATTTCATAGAGTTGGCCTCAAATCTAAACATGTACTGGTTGATTACTCCTACAAGTCTTATGCCAACATTTCTCTAGCACATATTGCAGGTTGGTTATCATTGAAGATTGAATAGCTTGTAACTGGTAAACCATTCTTTTGATTTTTTTTGTCGTTTTCACATAATTGATTTTGTTGTCTTTTATTAAAAATTATTATTGTCTTCAGTTTTTCTTTGTTTATGATTTTGATATTTACTCTCTCTGGCACTCCTATTTTTCTCTGTTGATGGTCTGCACTTGATTCTCTATTTCTGTGAAGCTTAAATTATGATTTAGTTGAGAAGATATGTATCATTCATGCGTTTTACTGTATTTATAAATGGGAAAACCTAATTATATTAGTGGAAGCCTGAAAACCCCAAACCATGCTCAAATGAAATTGTGTTAATACTGTCAAAAGCAGAATATGTCCTGTGACTTAACGTGCTTAAAGCTTGCAAGTGTATTCACTGTGCTTCATCAGCCTGTTCCCACTCATGCTTTAGACAGCATGTAAATCCAAGCAGTAGTCTTTTGTGTTTCTGTTGGATGATTATAAAACTCAGCAGTAGTTCAAGAAAGTATCTTTTACTATCCATCATATTATAATTTTGTAACTTTGTGTGCAACAAGATTTTGTTAAGCTTTGTACCACTTCAACTAATATAGCATGTGATACTGGGTGCTAGAACACTACCTATTTTATATGTTATGTAATATGTTATCAGATACTTGTTTCTAAAAGGATATTTCTGCTTTATACTAATAATGATTGGCATATTTGGTTCACTGTACTCCTGGACATATTTCCAAATTCAAAAACATGTTAGATAGAAACACAACGTTCAACTAAATTTGTGTCACTTGAAATAAACATCACCATTCTGACCTTATAATTTATCAATTATTACTTCTAAAACTATGAAAATTCAAGTATAGAAATAAAATATTTTGTTGCAACACAAAGTATGGGGCTTGAGTGTACTACTCAAAATTATATATGTTTTCTAGATTTAGTAAAGAAAAAGGTCTGTTTGGTAGGTCAAAAATGAAAGCACAATTCCAGCAAGTGACAATTAAGGAAGCAGAGTTAAATCTCAATATACTTTTTTCTCAGATGATAACTCCAATAGTACTTCCTACAATAGACATGTAGAAAAAAATTGTAAGAAAGTACAAATATTTTTCTATCAATAGTCTCTGGCAATTACTGATCAGCTTCTTTTTTTGTTTGTTTGTTTGTTTTTTGTTTTTTTGAGACAGGGTTTCTTTGTATAGCTCTGGCTGTTCTGGAACTCACTCTGTAGACCATGCTGGCTTCGAACTCAGAAATCCACCTGCCTCTGCCTCCCAAGTGCTGGGATTAAAGATGTGTACCACCACTGACCGGCAACTGACCAGCTTCTAATTGTTAGGTCAATTCAGTTACTGTTCTTCAAGTTTTAGATGATATATAGTGAAAAGCTGTTCTGATATTTGTAGAAGCTGAAAAGTTTGTAAATGTAATTTAAAAATACCCTCAATTAGTAACTTATAAAAATGCTTAACTTTTTAATTTTTACTGAGTTGAAAATATGCAGACACGACAATAAATTGAGATCATTTCCCCATGGGCAGTATTTGTTCATTAGAGAACTTTTTCACTTAAAGATAGGTTATGAAATGTAGAATATTCATTAGAGTGAGATTTTCCATTTAACTGACAATTATGTGATTGCTGCTGCTCATCATTTGTTCTAAGAGTATCTGAAATTAAGAGGATAACAAATTTCATTCTGATCTCTTACCTAGACGTCCAGTTAGTTTTAGAAAACTACCACTGGTCACCTCTCCAGAGTGCTTCCCTTTTCTAGAATTTGTTATAATCCAATAGCTCATCAGTTAGGAATGGAGATGTATTTGTTTTTCCTTATCTATTCTACAATTTGATTTTGCTTAATATTGTGCAGGTCTTGGGCCAGTAAACTCAACAGCTGTGAGTTCATCTGTGTAATCAATAGCCATGTCAAGTATAAAAGACAGACTGTTAATGTTCTGTCCTAAATAGGATGCCTTTTGTCATCCATCTTATTAAGGCTCAGACGATACCATAGAAGAGGAGGCAGACAGGATACATAATTATTTTATGTGAACATTTATTTTTTTATATAGGTAACTTCAACTTTCATGATTTATCCTTCTACAATTTAACTAAATAAATACAATTTCTTATATTTTATTCATAAAATTAAATACCTGGTATTCAGATTGTACTTGTATATTACTGATTATCAGAATAATTTTTGGTGGGTAGAAAAAATGACTAAATGTTTTTTTTTTTTATAGCAGAGTCTTCTATAAAGGCAGCAATATAGCTAAAAGAACAGGGATGATTTTGCCACTGGGCCAAATGAATTCAGTTAAATCTCTGTTACCCACATAGTTTAAAGAAAGGACCAACTTTCTCAAGTTGTCCTCTGACTTTCACATATGTACTAACAACACGTGTGTGTCTGTGTATATATATAACACACACATACACATACATACACACCACACTCACCAATGTAGAATCTTTTACATATATCAATTTCTTTCCTTACTTTCTGTTTTTAAGTACTACATATTTTGAGCCACTGTTTTCTATGTATAGCAGGATCATGATGATAAATTTTTCTTGATGTATCATCAGCATATTGAGAAGAATAATTACATGTTAAAAAGAAGAAATGATTTACTATTCCACATCAATAAATAATAACAATGGCTTTATTGTTTTGTTTTTATTAGTGTTATTTAGGAAACTGAGTCATTTTTATAAATACAAATTATTTCCACAACGATATTTTACAGTCCTTAATGTGAAACATTTTTATTAAAGGATAGAAGCAATGGTAATGTCAGTGCACAAAATACTAAAAAGAGATCAATTAGTTTGGTGAAAGAATTTTTTTCAGATTGCAAAGAATTTAAAAATAGAGCCCATGTAAGTATTTCTCATTATGTTGTGCATTATCATTTAGTGACTTGAAATGGAAAATACACATATCTTGAAATCAGCACCTAATATAAGATGTTAAAATTACAAAAACATTGAATTTCTTAATGTTTTATTTAATGCTCTGATATTGTCTACAAGCTGTCAACTTTACCATTTAGAAATCATTGCACTAAGGCAAAGACCTGGACATTTGGAAATTTCAAATAATAAGCCCTTTCACTTCCTTTGGTGATTGTTTTAGCCTTTATATTAATATGAATTGATATTCTTACAACCACCAATTTAAATTTTGCTAGCATATATGGCCTTATAATTTTACATTAAGATTATCAGGCCATATCCTTTTACTAGTTCATCCATGTCTCTTCTCTTTTAAAGAGTGAACTCATTATTTGCTTTGTTGTTTGTTTGTTTGTTTGCTTTTACTTATATTAACTATTTGGAAAATTCTACAAATTAGGTCTTATGATGGTGTCTGAAAGGCGACCCCTAATTTAAGTGAATAAATAAATCTTATCTTAAAATGAAGGCTGTCCTATTATGCACTTTTACACACACGTTATCATTAAAATCTTGGTTCTTTCCTGTTAAATGGGATGGACATTAAATTACAGTATTTTAATTTCTTCATTTCCTTTAGAAAAAATCTGGCCTTTGATTTGGATGGTCTAGACATTTCTGTAGATTTCCCAGATGTATTTCAAGGTTATTCTTGGCAGCTGACTAATCATACATTCCAGAATTTGACTGCCCAAGACAGGAATAGTTTTTGGTTTCGAGTTTTTCTGAAGGCATCATTTTTATACCAAACTCATTGACTTTTCAAGGGTGTGGGTGCAATAAAGTTTAAATATATGCAACTTTTTTGTTACATCTCATTTGATCATTGCAGATTCATTCATTACAATGTAAAATATAATTATCTAACTATAATATTGTATGTAGTCAATAGTATGCATATAGGAGATAAGATAAAGTAGATGATTATTTTCAATCTTACAGTATACTTACTTCATTCATAGAAATATTATTAGATGGATAGTCTTCCTTTCTAAAATTGTTATAGATACCATCATAAATTAGAAATTATTGCTTAAGGTGCTAAAGTACTGACATAAATGTATAATGAATTAGCCTTTAAACCTATATTTCAATGTCTCTATAATATCCTAGTCAACAATACTTTCAGTCTTTAATCTGATAAGTTTTGCTTGTTTTCATATGAATAAAAATTTTTGTTTACTGAGAACTGTTTTCATTTTTCATCAAATTTACAAGAAGTTTGATTTAGGATTCTGAATATTTCCTGTGTTTTTTTCTAGCACTATGATTAGATGAAGATGGCCTTTTACTTCATAGCAAGGGAATAGAAGCAAAATATTTTGAAGATTTTTTTTATAAACACAGACATGCACATATGCACATATATCATCAAAGAACTGTATTTGTAAGAAGTCTAGATCTAAATTCAGAATTTCTCTTTTAAATGAACACTGCTCATACCTGAATAATTCTAAGTAATTAATTTACAAGTACAAATGAATGTCATCAGTTGAATTTCACCAATGATTAAGCAATCCCTAGATATTAGAAACAAAAGTGCCATGCTTACTTTATTACTTATTCTTAAAAGAAAAAATATGTTGCTCAATCAGTCCTTGAAATGCGGGTGTTTCAGAACAGCACATAGCTCAGTGTTGAGTGTTTGCCTATTAAAGAGGTTATTTCCAAGTGTTTATGAGAAGGTGCAGGTCAGATGATAATGACAATATTCACAACTGTGAGAGTCTCAATTCAGCCTAATTCTGTTTTTAATGAATTTCTATTCTATATGTAAGGTTTATTTGTTGCTTATTTGCTCAAGTCTAGCAGAATTCCAGAAGGGAGTGATTGCCACTGCTTTAGAAATATGATAACAATTCCAGAGTCAGGAAGTTTCTTTTCATTAATTGCTTTTTGCTATAGTAGGTACAGAACTATCAACAGCTGCTTTCCTCTGCATTCCCCTTCATGTTATCCCAAATGTATTAGTCCATTTAAAAAGTGATTTGAAAACTGGATGATGTCACTTGTGTCATTTTTTAGAATGTTTATCAACATAACTTTCATTTCATTGCCTCCTTACTCTTTTCAGTCAGTAACACTACCTGCTTACATTGAAGTTAACTCCTTCCTCCTATTTTCCCAGTTTTTTCTACACAAATCCATTCTACACATCAGTCTTACTTTCCTAAAGTTTTAGTATTACAGTCTTGTTCAAAAGTAACCATTGCTCAGTATGTTGAATGAAGGGCAACTTTTGTTTGCTTTAGAGTCTGCCTTCACTGTGTAGTCTCTTTTGCTCTCCTGAAGATTTTCAATATGTTGATATCCAGTGTGTAAGTTCTCCCAATTATGTTCTAATTATTTGAATCCTAACCAGAAAGTCATTACCTGTTCCAAGATCTTGAAGTATTACTTGTAATACTATTTGACTCCTATATTAGACACATTGATTCATTTTGAGTGGACTTGTTTATGTTTTTTGTTTTCCTTTTCATGTATGTGTTCAGTGTTCCTGCATGTGTGTGTGTGTGTGTGTGTGTGTGTGTGTGAAAGCATATTTGTAGGTAACATGACAGTGTTCATAAATGCCCATTAAGTCAGGGGCCCAAATTTCTTGTCCATAATAATCCTAAATCACTCTTTTACATTACTTTATGTGGCCAGGTCTCAGTCACACTCAGAGTCCAAACATGTGGTTAGTCTTGCTACCAACTTTCTCTGGAAGTCCTCTCATTTTGCCTATGTTAGTCTGTAGTTACAGATGAACTACCACAACTATCAGACATTATATTTTTTCTGGTTCATTGGATCTAAACTCTTGTCCTAATGTGTGAGCAACAGGTGCTTGGAACAATGAGCTTTGATTTTTTTAATGCTTTCATAATTCATACTGTATATGAATTTCTTTTACTCATTTATTATCCTCTCTTTATTTCTCCACCTAAAATCTTTATTCTTCCTCCAAATTCCCTTACACTTTGAAGTTTATTTCAAGTTTGACCTACTATATTTAATTGAGATTCTTTGTATAGATAAAAGGAGGGCTTACATACTGCAGCCTTGGCAACTTATCAGTGGCTTCATCACTGAAATGAAGGACATGATATTTTCCCATCATCCCATCATCCATGAACTGTCCATAGTCCCTCAGTAAGAAGTGTAGCTTCATTTTTATCTCACCTGTGTGAGAAAGAGTGGTGACTATATCAGTCTTCTGAGGGTTCTAATGGAAGCTGCCATTACTTACAAGTGAAATGGTTATGACATGTCTATAAGATAAAATATTCCTTATCTAACTCTGGCTCCTAATTCTGTGCTCCCTGTTCTGCAATGTGCCTTGAGCTTTCCAGGGGGTAATACAGATATCCTATTTAGGGATAAATCTGAGAGATAGTCATTAGCTTCATCCTTTTACATATTTATATCCATTTTTATCAATACTTGTTAATTAAGCATTGGAAACTTATTAATTAAGTAATGGAAACCTCCCCATGCTAAAGAGACTGGAACACAGGAGTAAGGTCTCTTACAGTACATAAGTACATAATTAACTGTCTGTTATTCATTTCAATGTTTGATTCATTTATAGGACATATACTGTAGTGTTACTAAACTTCTGAAATATCTTTTATTGTCAGGCATTAAAATGTTACCAAGAATTACTATACAAATTATGGTAATGACAGAGATTGCTGTCTGCCTAGAAAGTCATGCAACATTCACATTATATATTTAAATGAGTTCCACAGGTACAATAGTTTAATAAGTTGAATCATATATACATAGTATGTTGTAGCAAAA
This sequence comes from Apodemus sylvaticus, assembly GCF_947179515.1. NCBI lineage: Eukaryota > Metazoa > Chordata > Mammalia > Rodentia > Muridae > Apodemus > Apodemus sylvaticus. Next base: position 44,429,506 of record NC_067495.1, read on the forward strand.
TATAATCCTAAACATGTATTAATACACAATGTCCATACTGAACATAAAATGTTTAGCTTGTTAATGGTTTTTAGTCTAAAAGTTCATTCAATAATCTTTCCCTTTGTCCTGCTATTCCTAAATCTCCAAAGTGTTTGATGTTGGAAAATGCAACCCAATAAGAGTAAAATAGTCTCAAGACCAGTAAAAAGAATCAGAGACATGGCCTTTCCACTGTTAGAAGTCCACAAAAATAACCAAGCTAACTGCCAATAAATATGCAGAGAGGAAGCCTCTCTGGTGGTGACTGGACAAGACACCAATCTATGAGTATCATTAGGAATCATTTCATTGAATTTTATTTTGCCAATCATGTTTGGTTCTATCCTAGGTGTCTGGACTATTCAGTCTCTGTTTCTTGGCCATTGAGGCAGTGTAGGACCTGAACTTTCTCTTGTGGCATGAGCTTCAACTTAAACCAGACATTGGATGACAACCCCCACATGTTTTGCACCAACAGTGCCCTAGCACATTTCATAGGCAGGGTAAATTGTAGGATTGTAGGTTGAGGATTTTGTGGCTGGGTTGGTGTCTCAGTTTCTATTTCCATAGCTTACAGAGTACCTTCCCACACTAAGAAGACTGGAGCCAGGAGTTAAATCAATTAAGGGTACCAGCTTGACCTCTTTACATCCCATGGGATATGGGGATGCTGTCCTTGGTAATGAGGTCCTGCTGACCGTTTTCAGAGAGTTAGCCTTGGTCTTAGCATTAGCCTAGAATCCAAGAGGATGACCCAAGTGAATAATTATAGTACTGGAGGATATGGAATCTTATCTGCCCACTTTTGTAACCAGGCAAGGCTTCTAGTGGTGGGACTGGGTTGCATTCTGTATTGTTCTTGACTGAGGGAATCCCGTGAAGATTCCTAAACAACCAAGACTGTTGTTGTTGTCATTTTCATTGGTAAAATACATGGCTTATTTTAAGACAGAGACATTTCATTCTGTATATAAATTTATAAGAGAAAGCGCCATTAGGAGGCTTAAAGCATTAAACTTTTCCTATAATTATTTAATTATGAATGCAAGATTTTAATTAACATACCAATATAACTTTCCATAGAAAGGAAATGTAATTAAAAATAGTTTATTATCTAATGAAAACTACTCTCTTAGATTAGCTAGTTTAGGCAGTTTTACTTAGGAGATAAAGTATTATAGAATGAAGTTTTTATGTGAACAAGAAAAAGAAATTAACTTTAGTGCTCATCTCATTGGTTTGCCAAATTGCAAGGACATTTTAGGCCTGATTATCATGTTCTAATTAGTCTCTAGAGGACATTCATGGACAAACAAGTGCTCATTAATCTGTCTTCTTCCTGTAACATTGATTTGTTCATTACCCTTTCAGAGTCTCAAATATAGAAACCAAAAATTGATGTGTGCTGTTAATGTGCTTACAGATGTTGCTACTACTTATCCAGATAAGAAGTCCATCTTAATGTACATCACATCACTCTTTCAAGTTTTGCCTCAACAAGTCAGCATTGAAGCCATTCAGGAAGTTGAAATGTTACCCAGGCCATCATCAAAAGTGACAAGAGAAGAACACTTTCAATTACAACACCAGATGCATTATTCTCAGCAGGTAAAGTGGGGCCACTAATATGAAAGAGGTTTCTAATTTTATGTTAATTGTTAGGTATCACTTTCACACACATGTATATAATGGATATTTTATATATGTAGTAGTATTTATGTGTGTATAGTATTTTATATGTACAAGAAGACTACATAAACCTTGTAAACCTCATATGAAACATGCAGCATTATTTTTACAAAATATTATTAAATGCATACCTATCAGTATGTATAATATTAAATCAATTTACAATACATAGCATATTATGTTTCTATTGTATAAAGTAATATAAAATTAAAGAAAATCTCATATATGCATTAAACAGGTTTGCCATCAATCATGGTAAAGTACAGAAAGCCAGTGAAAGAGAAAGGGCAAGCTTTTAATTCAAAACCGCATTTTAAGTATATGGTGTCAACTTTATGACAATACTTTTGATTATTAAAGTTAACATTTTAATTAACATATTTTAAATACTGCTTACTACTTATTAAATCAAGAATATATGTGTATATGCTAAAACTGTTTCATCATTGTGATGAGTACAAAGGAATTCTCCTAATTAGGTATTTTTTCTCATTCTCAAGAGTAGGTATCCAGGGTGTCTTATTTTCTTAAAGAAAATCAATGTTGAGAAAGCCTTTAGCAACATTTTGCTGAAGGAATGGAAAGTTCTTGGGCCTAATTTTTCAGTCTCCTGAGCTAGTTCTATTTTTATGTTCATGAAAGCTTCAGTCCATGCCAAGTTATCGACCTGATGAATTCTGGCTTTATTTACTTTGAGTTCAGAGGAAATTGCTTTTGGGTGCCCATTTTTGCCAGATCTTAGAATCTCATGCTATAGAACTGCTGAAGTTATGTCCCTTGGAAACTGAGAGTTAAATCCTACTTTCATTATTTTCTCAGTGTTTTTCCTTTCCAGAAAAACCAAAGCTGTGATTTTTTTCCATTAAAACATATTAGATTTTTACTGTCATTCATTGCTTAATGTTAAATGTTTCATTTCAACCTTTGAATTTAATGTTCTGTTTTCTAGTGAGTTTGACAGAAATCCTTCCCAATTACTAACTACATTGTTTTTCTTCTCTCTCCTCTTCTCCTACCTACTTCCAGATCACAGTCAGTCTAGCACAGGGCTATGAGCAAACTTCATCTCCTAAGCCTCGATTCAAGAGCTATGCCTTCACACAGGCTGCTTATGTCTCCACCTCTGATTCTACACAGAACCCCTTTTCTTCACAGGTCTGTCCATATTTGCTCTCCTCTCCCTTCCTAGCAAATCAGGAAAACTCTTCCCAGAAGATTTAACCATTCTTTTCTTGTTTGAAAAGTTCAGTGTTTCTATTTTCACTCCATGAGAGATTTTTTTTGTCCTATTATTAGATTCTCTCCCATATTATTGTTGTTGTGAGGGCTATCTAGGGTTAAGAAACGTTTATTCTTGATTAGGATGTAGATGTCAATTGTAACCTGGTATTCCTAATATAAATATAGTTACAAGAGTCTTTGTTACAAAATCTACCAATATTTATCAAGAAGCAGAATCTTATTTAAAACTTATGCATACAATTCTAAAACTCTGAACATATAGATAATAAGTACTAATTATACTCATTTTTTTGTTTTGGGTGATGATATTTAAATGTCTAGTTACCTTTTGTGTAAATGACATATCCTCAAACTAGATCTAGATACAAACTAGATATTCTCAATATAACTCATTCCATAAAAACATGTTCTACTAAAGTATAACCCCAATCTGTTATATATGGTCATATATATATATATATATATATATATATATATATATATATATATAGTATTTTTAAGAAAAGTTTCATGCAGACCACTTAGATTCTGTGCAAACTTTAACACTTTATACATTTTACATGAGATAATTTTCTAGTGGAGTTTTCTACATTTTCAACGTAGGAAACCTAAATATAAGAAAAATGACCCATATGTAAGTGTGAAAATGAAGTATAAGACGATTGCTAAATTTTCCAGCATTATTTTCAAGAAGAAAACTTTATTTGGCTTAGATGAGCAGTTTGAAACATCTTAAAGGAGTGAGTTTAATCAGACATAAACTAGGAATGGCAAATTAGCATTATAGGCCTGATCCTATTGGTATATTTAAAACTACACACTTTAGGACACTCAACTTTTTTTCATGTTAGTGCATTTAATGATCCAGCTATGTATCAGCTAATTGACAGAGGAGGCTCAATATTCTATACCATGAAAGATTTCCCTCAAAGGAAACATCAGTTTAGGGGCAGAGTTACGTCTTCTCAGCTGGGACAGTTTTCTTACAATGCTGAGTAAAGATGTCTAAATAAGAAAGTGTTTCAGTATTCTTCATTTTAGGTTTTACAAATTCTTGTTCTGTAATTTCAAACAAGAGTCTTCAACAGTGTCTTCTTTATCAGTAAATACAAATTTGACCTTGCCTGTCACTGAGGGCTTATATCAATGGCTTTGGCATGAGAAGTACTCTTTTTACTGCCATTTTCAATTTAAATTTATCTCCCTCTCTCCACACATCTAACCTCTTAACTCTGCTTTATTTCTTTCCCATGGAAACGACTAAGATTTAAGGGATATATCCAACATTCTGAAACAAAGAAGCATAAGGCAAGACAAAGATAGAAGAATTTTCTCCCTCATTATCACTTTACTGAGTTACACTTTCTAGGTGTTCTCTGATGCCTGTTCTGGAAGCACATTTTCCCCTCATTACCACTTCATTAGGGCCTTGCTTAGATATGACTTCTTAATGAAATAATTGCAAATGATTTTACCATTTGCAGGCTCATTTTAATCACTTTACCTTTGTCTAAATATCACTAAATACATGATATGTCATAAAATACATTTTAAGCATTTGTATTATGTGATACAAACGACTGAAATAAACCTAATGTTTAGCTTTCAAAAAAGAATCTTCTACTGCTTTTTAAATACTCTACTTCTTTTGTTGAAACTTAAGTTGTAAGAGAACAGCAATGACATGCTTTGATTATTGCTAAAGGAAGCACATTATAAGTTGATACTGCACACAGATTTGAGAACATTATTTTCACACTATAAGAGTGTTCACTGATGTCTCTGGATGAATGAGCCTACTTGTCATATTTGCAGTGAACTTAAAATTCATTGGAGTAGATTGCACCAGGCTTTGTGCAAGTAATTGGGGATATGTGGGAAAACACTAATTTTCATTTTTGTTATAAGAGAATACTGAACAGGTAACTTTCATGTGCAGAAAAAACATAAACTTCAATTATCTTTACTGGCCTCAATATCTCAGATTTCTCAGTTACATACATCTTTCTCAAACCTGAATTTTTTGCTTAACTTATTGAAATATTGTGACCTAGCTCCAAATACCAAATGCAAATGATTTAGGCTCTTATTTGTATCACCTATCTGTCATAGATTAGTGATAATCCATTTATAGCTACTCAATTCCTATTATTGTGACTTTGCGCATCACATGTACTTGATTCTTAATCTTATATTTTAAAAATCTAAAATAACCTTTGATCATTGGGTTTTCTCAATGGATCCCTTTCCCATCTAAAATTTCTATATGTAGACAAAACATTTTCCTGTTTTCTTTCTCCAAATACCTTAAGATGTTCATCTTCCTAATATATTTCCGTTTACCAAATGCCTGCTGTGGACTTTGCTTTATTTTTTCAATAAATAAATATTCTTAGTGACTAAAACTATCATTTATATTGGTGGCTTCTTCTATCAGTAAGACTTTTCAGAACTTCTAAACTTAGGGATTCCCTGATTCTGTTCTACATTGCTTTTTTAATCTGCCACATCCTCTTTCAACCCTCTTAGCATAGAAATATGTTGAGCAGGCTCTTGTTTTTTATCTGCCTATAGATTATTTTATCACTGCAATTTAATTAAGTCTTCAATCTATGTGTAAACTACAATAGTATCTATGTCTTTATTACTCTCAGTGTCTAGTTACAGCTGCATTTCTATCTCATTTCAACAACTTTTATATGCTTAAAAATTTCAGCGTGTCCTCATGTAAACTTCATTGCATTTCTCACAACCTGTTATTTGTCCTTCTTGTTACTGAAATGAAGATATGACTCAGCAGTGTTTTTGGCTTATACATGAAACATACTCTTTCATCTCTATATTGATCCTGTACTCAATAATGAGACAAATCTAGTCAACCCTTTCTTTTTACCTCATTTCTCCATTAAATTACATGCATTCGGTTTTCTTTCTGCTTCTCTGGCTAAAGCTTTCCTTTTGATTTCTCTAAACATCAAGTTATTGTATTCTTCTACTACTAGACATAACCATTATACTTCTAGCGGCAACTTTTGTGTGAGAAATATTACAGGAAAAGATTTGACTATGCCCCTATATTTTGGGCCTACAAAGATCAGGTTTACATTTGTACATTGCACACAGCTTATGGTATATTCAATTAAGAAACACGTTGATGCCTAACAATTGATTGTACGTTTTTAAACCTCACAAAGTCTAGAAGTAAGGCTTAGAAATGCTATTTGTACTTTATTTGGGTTCTTATTATTCTGTATGATTAAAGCTAGTCAGAACAACAGAAGAAGTATTTATCTCCTTCAATTCACAATCTCACAGTTTTCAAAGACTTTCAAATATATATTTCCTCTGACTAATGCAATAGAAATGTAAATTGTTTCTATCAGAATTTATTTTTTACCAGATCCACAAGTTACAGAATATTGATATAGGATGGATTTTACATGCTGAAGTTGCTAGTAACCTGCAGAGGTGAGATTTGAGCACAGTGTCATGACTTCTAAGTCAGCTGTGATATGTCTATTCCTCATGTCCTTGAACCTGACAGCAAAAAAACTTATTCTTTGCTTATCACCATTAAGTCTGCACTTTAGTCTTTTAACTTAAGTTGACACTAAAAAATATCTAGAAAGAAATCCTCATCTTTGCTTCTTATCTTTGTATTATAAGTAATAGCTGTCAATCTTAGGGTCTATGCATAAAACTAATAGAATACATAAACATTTATACATTTGTAAACTAAGAAGCAATTCAGCATTTGAAATGGTAGTAGTAAGAATAAAGAACATGAAATATTGAAGAGGTGCATATGCATAACAGAAGAAATCTATACTGCAAAATTAATATTTGCAACCACTAGTAAAATTGACTCATAATATCAAATGGGGAGGGGAACAAAGTTTGAAGTTAAGTATAGCAGAATTTTCTAGATATTTATAAAGTATGGGGTTTTGTTGAAATACAATTTGTAATACTAGATAGTTAAAATAATATTTATGGATTCATAAAATATAAAAATATGAAAGATACACCCATCATAAAATTTTATGTGCATACCCTCATTCTTGGTTTCCATATTGACATGGTTCATGCTTCCATAACTACAGCTGTACCTCAGAACTTGTCTATCTATCTCTCTATCTTTCTCTATGTATCTATCAATCTATCTATCTATCACACACACACACACACACACACACACACACACACACACACATTCATGTCCAACAAATTTTATGGAATTGATCCCTTCTTTACAGTTCTCCTCCCTCAACTCTGATTGTTACTTTTCATCATGTCTACCATGTTTCCTTTCCAGGCTCATAGCTCTTATTTTCAGAATATTGTAATTTTTTTGCAAATCCAACAAATATATCAGTTTTTCTTATAAAAATGTTCTACATTAAACATAGTGTCCATGTTCATAGAAGCTCTCCCTGTGTTCAGGTTCTTCATGAAAGGATTTAGTCAATAGAAATACCTAGTCAAATATTTATATATTCTTTTCATTTAGATAAATATATTTTATTACCCTAATCAAATCACAACTATTTACAAATATTTACAATACAGTGAACATGAAAAACTATAAATATTATTTGAACTGTACAATAAGACGTGGATATGTTATATGTGAATACTATGCTCTTTTATATAAGGCATTTTACCTTCTGCAATTTTGTTTTTGTGGTACATAATTGAATCAAGCCCTATGTGTACTGAGGGCTGACTGGAGCTTTTTAATTTATGTCATTCAAATGTTTGCTTCCTCTCCCTTCATTTTTCTTTCTATAATCCGTATAGCATCTTATAGCTGCACAGGGAATCTCTGTGATTATCACTCATCTCACCACTAATTGGCAAGTTTTAGGATTTGAATGATACTTTGAAACAAGTAGTCTCATCCAATTTATATATTTCAAATCCATTTCACTTGTATTTGATACAACAGGGTATGGATATACTGAATGTGTGCTATGTGTGCTTCTCCGTGTAAATATATAATGATAAATATTTGCATTTTTTTTCTGTTTTGAAGAGACTGGGTACAGTTATGCCCATGAATCAGTAGTACCTGGGATATAGTTGAAAATTGTCTGGGAAAAGATATGAATATATACAATTGGACAAGAGCATATGTCCTTTTGTCCTCTATGTTAAACTGACACAAAAGATTTCTTCAGTTATTAAACAGTTATGTTTTCATAAACATTTATAGTCATTCTTAGTAATTATTTGAAAAATAAAGGAATCACAGACATTTTAATAATAGAAATTGTAGGTCAAGCATTCAGAAAATAAAGAAGAGAAAGACAAACCATTTTCAAGTTACTTTTAAAATCTGAAAGGTTAGGGTTAGGTGGCTTATAATTATGAGGAATATTTGTGGTAAAATATATCTAGTGATAATGTTAAATAACATTTTTTGGTTATAAAAATTGACATGATTTTACCTTTTTTATTTTATAGCCAGTTTATGAAAAGGGTACATTAAATTCCCATTTGGCATCCTAATGGTAATATAATAACACAGTTTGTCTAAAAATTTCACTTTGATGAATAAGTGAACCAATTCTAAATGTCTTTATTTTATTGATAGTAGCATCAATGACATTAATGATAATGCTTTTTGACTGAGAGTAATTAACTAGATTTGGTGAACTGAGCAATTGAACAATGAATTTGAAATCAGAATATTTGACACTGAAGATGCTATGATTATATTTCTAAATGATTGTTGATTATTTAAACATTTATGAAGTTGATGATGAACACTAAAGTGTATTATGTTCTGTATTATTTAGGATGCTACTCTCTTCACCCATACAAAAGGCACAAAGATAATTTCTTGAATCAATGAATAATAAGTTTGATGTTTGCTCAAGGGTTTAACACACTTTTAGTAGGGAGTGAGGAAAGGCCTGCTTCGATGTTACTTTCTGATTGCCATCATGATACAGACTATTTTCTCTCAGAAAGTCTATTTCCTGTTTTTTTTCTTTTTGTTTTGTTTTTTCTCCAGATAGACACAGGGTTCATACAATTCACAGATAGTAAGTCAAAGATCTGTTTTTTCTCTTTTATTGAATTTCTTAGATCTCATTTATTTCCTGATTATGTCACTGTAGTAATATAGACTGTTCAGAACTGAAGACTTGCCCAAAAGCTATCTCACTTCACAAAGTAATGCTAAGATCAATCCTATCCAAATCACATAAGGATCGTACCGTGAATCAATGGTAGAAGCATTAAGGGCAGTATAGTGTCAGTTTCTACTGTAGTTCTCTTTGAATAGCCAATTTTTTCAACCATCATCCATAGTTTGCATTTATTTTCCAAATAACAATTACCTCTAAAGATAACATAAACTATTATTTAGTGATGGTTAAAATTGCGAAATTGATACAGTTATGTGACACACAGACTCCTTCATTAAAACCTCAGCAGAGTGCTTTCTGATCCAATGAGATTTCCATAAATAAAAAAAATTAATTTATACTATACCTAAACAAACAAGTAGAAAGAGAACTGGAAATCCTGAATTTAAAAGTAAGCTTTACTTCCTTAAAAGTGAAGATGAATGGAACAATCCTAATGTTTTAAATTTTGAGATCATTCCTGTCTAATCTATCATTTATTTCATAATCTTGTCTAATCTATCATTTCTTATTTCATAATCTTGTCTAGTAACTACCTTTATAATATCCATCATTTTATTTGGGAAAAACCAAATGAAGTACATATGTTATAATGTTTTTCTGTTTACTTATTTTTTGGGGGTCCTGCTATTTGTCCTGTGATTGAAAATATAAATTGAAAGTCTAAGTATTTACTTAGACTTCTGTTTTCCTTATAAACTAAGATATTTTTTGTCTGTTTTGTTTTTAATTTTTCAATAAATCTACGGTCTACTGAATAAATCTTCTTCTTTAATTCACATCTGAAAATGTGAAACATTTTTAAGATAATTTTATATGCTGTCCATGACTCCTTGATATAGGCAATGTGCACTTACTGTTCCTTACAATACTTAAAAATATTTTTTATTCTTTGAAAATAATCATATATTTATGGAATGGATAGTGATCATATATTAGACAAATTCATTTGATTAATTATGTTATTAATATATTTAATTTTGTCACAATTAGATAATATATATCTTTTTCTTTCAATCAGGAAGTGTTTCTTAAAATATCTATCTGGTAATCCAATTAGTAATTAAAAATGGAATATCAATCAAGTTGAATAAGAACTAGTTTTTCCATGAGAAAAAAAAAAGATGTTTGGCAATGAGGTAGTGAAATTTAGATACTTCATGTAGTAGTCAAATGTGTAACCTCATACATCAATGTTGTAAAAATCGAAATGTGAAATTTAACTTATACCTTTACAAAAAAATTAATGATTTCTAGATTTGTATAGTAATGGCATATGTATTAAACCATTAGGTTATTTTTTATATAAAATTTAGTAAGCTTATTGTCCAATATGACATGCAACCTACACCCATCAAACCATGCTTCATAAACGTTGGTTGCTGATCAGTTAAGTATCTTTAAGATCTGCCATATAGTGAAGCATATGTAATATTTTGCAACTATTATTGAGCACCTTATATAAGGAAAGTCTTGGCTAGGTTCTCCTGTTTATAGGAAAATTACCTAGAAATCATAAAATCACGACAAATTTGCTTTCAGAGTATGCTCATTTCTAAAATCATCACATTTTTCTTTTCTGACATTTTGCACTTTTTTAGAGAAAAAACAAGTATTTTGATATAATATGTGTAATAATGATATAAAATATCACCAAAGTTAATTAAATACTGTAAAGATTTTATATGGTATAAATGTATAGCATGTATCAATATATTTTTACAGTTTGGGGTATCATTCAATTTTGCATTTCTCTTATTGATGGCTATCCTTTAGCATTCATCTACATAATTTACTAAAGTTAATGAGAATTTAAGAAGCTGAGTAAACTGAGCTTTTTAAGAATTGAAGATATACTTTTGTAGTAGGATCTAATGATTTTTTGAATTTCCTCAGTTTCTGTTGTTATATCTCCCTTTTCATTTCTAAGTTTGTTAATCTGGATACTGTCTCTGTGTCCTTTGGTTAGTCTGGCTAAGGGTTTATCTATCTTGTTGATTTTCTCAAAGAACCAGCTCCTCGTTTTCTTGATTCTTTGTATGGTTCTCTTTGTTTCTACTTGATTGATTTCGGCCCTGAGTTTGACGATTTCTTGCCTTCTACTCCTCCTGGGTGAAATAGCTTCTTTTTGTTCCAGGGCTTTCAGGTGTGTCATTAAGCTGTTAGTGTATGCTCTCTCCATTTTCTTTCTGGAGGCACTCAGGGCTATGAGTTTTCCTCTTAGCACTGCTTTCATTGTGTCCCATAGATTTGAGTATGTTGTGTCTTCATTTTCATTAAATTCTAAAAAGTCTTTAATTTCTTTCTTTATTTCTTCCTTGACCAAGGTATCATTGAGTAGAATATTGTTCAGTTTCCACGTGTATGTGGGTTTTCTGTTGTTTTTGTTGCTATTGAAGACCACTTTTACTCCATAGTGATCTGATAGGAGGCATGGGATTAGTTCTATCTTCTTATATTTGTTGAGGTCTGTCTTGTGACCAATTATATGGTCGATTTTGGAGAAGGTACCATGAGGTGCTGACAAAAAGGTATATTCTTTTGCTTTAGGATAGAGTGTTATATATATATATATATATATATATATATATATATATATATGTTAAATCTAATTGGTCCAAAGCTTCAATTTGTTTCATTGTGTCCCTGTCTAGTTTCTGTTTTCCTGATTGGTCCATTGAGGAAAGTGCAGTGTTGAAGTCACCCACAATTATTGTGTTAGGTACAATGTGTGCTTTGAGCTTTAATAAAGTTTCTTTTATGAAAGAGGGTGCCCTTGCATTTGGAGCATAGATGTTCAGGACTGAGAGTTCTTCTTGTTGTGTTTTTCCTTTGACCAGCAAGAAGTGTCCCTCAGAGTCTCTGCTGATGACTTTGGGTTGAAAGTCAATTTTATCTGATATTAAAATGGCTACTCCAGCTTGTTTCCTGAGACCATTTACTTGTAAAATTGTCTTCCAGCCTTTTACTCTAAGGTAGTGTTTGTCTTTGACCCTGAGGTGTGTTTCCTGTATGCAGCAAAATGTAGGGTCCTGTTTACATATCCAGCGGTTAGTCTACATCTTTTTATTGGGGCATTGAGTCCATTGATGTTAAGAGATATTAAGGAATGGTGATTGTTACTTCCTGTCATTTTTGATGTTATTTTTTAAATTTGATTGGTTAACTTCTTTGGGTTTTATGAAAGGTTACTATCTTGCTTTTCAACACAACTGGAGAATCTGGAGGGAATGGACAGTTTCCTAGACTGATATACGACACCAAAACTAAATCAGGATCAAATAGATCAACTAAACAGTCACATAACACCTGAAGAAATAAACAGGGTCATAGAAAGTCTCCCAACCAACAAAAGCATGGGATCAGATGGCTTCAGTGCAGAGTCTTTACTTTTTTTCTTTTTATTTTTATTCGATATATTTTTTATTTACATTTCAAATTATTTCCCCTTTTCTGGGTCCCCACTCCCCACAAGTCCCATAAGCCCCCTTCCCTCCCCCTGTTCCTCCATCTACCCCTTCCCACTTCCCTGTTCTGGAGTTCCAGTATACTGTTGCACTGAGTCTTTCCAGAACCAGGGGCCACTCCTCCATTCTTTTTGGACCTCATTTAATTTGTGGATTATGTCTTGGGTATTCAAAGTTTCTAGGTTAATATCCATTTATCAGTGAGTGCAAACCATGATTGATCTTTTGAGACTGGGTTACCTCACTTAGTATGGTGTTCTCCAGCTCCATCCATTTGTCTAAGAATTTCATGAATTCATTGTTTCTAATGGTTGAATAGTACTCCATTGTGTAAATATACCACATTTTTTGTATCCATTCTTCTGTTGAGGGACACCTAGGTTCTTTCCAGCTTCTGGCTACTACAAATATGGCTGCTATGAACATAGTGGAGCATGTGTCCTTATTGGATGCTGACGAATCCTCTGGATATATGCCCAGGAGTGGTATAGCGGGGTCCTCATGAAGTGTCATGCCCGGTTATCTGAAGAACTACCAGACTGATTTCCAAAGTGGTTATAACTTCTTGAAATCCCACCAGCAGTGGAGGAGTGTTCCTTTTTCTCCACATCCTCACCAACACTTTCTGTCTCCTGAGTTTTTGACCTTAGCCATTCTGACTGTTGTGAGGTGAAATCTAAGGGTTGTTTTGATTTGCATTTTCCTAATGATTAATGATGTTGAAAATTTCTTTTTTTTTTTAACTTTTTTTATTCGATATATTTTTTATTTACATTTCAAATGATTTCCCCTTTTCTAGCCCCCCACTCCCCAAAAGTCCCTCAAGCCCCCTTCTCTCCCCCTGTCCTCCCACCCACCCCTTCCCACTTCCCCGTTCTGGTTTTGCCCTATACTGCTTCACTGAGTCTTTCCAGAACCTTGGGCAGGGCTATATAGATAGATATACAAAGAAACCCTGTCTTGAAAACCCAAAAAATAAAAGAAAAAAAGAAAGAATGAAAAGAAAAAGAAATTATCTAATAAAAAAAGACATGTTTTTGGATACAGCAGAAGGATGGATGTTGTTTTCATATCTATTCTGTTAATCTTTTTCCTAATATTAGGTAATTAAGATTAATGAATTTGAGGGATTTCAATGAATAGTATTTGTCAGTTCCTATTACTTTGCTTTTGTAGTGTGTGTGTGTGTGTGTGTGTGTGTGTGCCTTCTTTTGATTTACTATTCTTGAATTATGTATTCCTTGTGTTTTCTTGGGTATTGTTATCCTCCTTAGTTTAGAATTCCTTCAAGTGCCTTTGTTGATATGCATTCTAGTTAGATGGTACTTACATTTGGTGTTTTTCAAAAAATAGCTTATTTCTACATCTATTGTGATTGAAAGTTTTGATCAAAATAATAGTCTGAGCAGTCATCTCTGGTCTCTTAAAGTCTATTGAACATCTACCCAGGCCTTTCTAGCTTTTAGAGTATCTACTGAACAGTCATCTGTTATTTTAACAGGTCTAGCTTTATATGGGGCTTGGTATTTTTCCTTCATAGATTTTAATATTTTTGTCTGTTCTGTGCTTTTCAAGTTTTGATTATTTTTTCCCAAGGTAAATTTCTTGTCTCCTCAAGTCTATTTGGTGTTCTGTATGCATCTTGTACATTTAGAGATTTTTCCTTCTTAGTTTAGGAAAAGTTTCTCCATTGATTCTTGGAAAATATTATCTGGACCTTTTACCTGGATTTATTTTCCTTCCTCTATTCCTATTATTTTTAGATTAAGTTTTTTCAAAGTGTCAGATTTCCTTAATGTTTTGTGCCAGGATTTGTGTACCAGGATTTTTTGTTAAGATTTAATACTTTCTTTGACCAAGGTATCTTTGTGATCTTCATGCCATTAATATCCAAGATTCCTTCTCTAATATTCTGTTGTTGAGCCTTGCCTCTGAGTTTCAAGTTCAAATTTCTAAATTTTTCATTTTCAACTTCCCTCCTTTTAAATTTCCTGTATTGATATGATTTTTGCTTTCAGATCCTCATTTTCTTCTACTGTTTTTGTTTTTATTCATTCTTTTCAGGATTTTTTTCTTTCCTTCTTTAAGGACTTCTATCATATTCATAAAGGCTACTTAAAGCCTTTGTCTTGTGCTTCAGCTATATTGCCTTCCTTAGGACTTTTTTAGTTATGAAGCAGTGACATATTGACCTGGATGATGTTAATGGCATATTTACATTGACATCTAAGTTTCTGGGTTTGTAAAGGTTGTAATTCTTGTTGATGATATCTGACCTTGTCTTTTTTGTTGGGTGTTTTGATCCATGGCTTTTGTTGCCTTCTATGTTTCTTATGAAAGTATGGTGGCCCTGTGTGGCCTGATAGGAAATTCTTCTTGTTTCCTGGTAGGTGTGGCTGTCAGGGGTTCTAGGTAAACTATGTTTCTAGGTATATGGAGCTGACACTTAAAGATGGGCATTGGTTTGGGGCTTGAGGAAATCCACAAAAGTGAGAAAATCAGTCGGTGCTACTATGATTTGCTTTCTTTACTGTGAATGGGGGCAAACCATGAGGATAGGCCACACAGTAGGTAGTTTGCTACAGAGCTAGGGATGAGAATGGATGTTAGATATGGAGGAGTTGAGCAAAAATGAAGATCCAAAGCTTGCTAACCCTGCTTTGTTGGCCTACCTGCTTCACTGTCAAGATAAGCTAAAAGGGTTCAGAGAGAATGCCTATTGGTATTAACAAGCTATGGTGTCAGAAAAAGTTTGTGGGAAGATTGGAGGCAAAAATTCTGTGTGTTTCTCTGGAGATGGAGTCAGGGAGGAATGCAAGGTTATAGCAGGTAGTCTCTTATACAGCTGGTGTTTATGAAACAGGGATTTGATTTGGAATGTAGGAGGGAAGGGTGAAAATATGTAGTTATTTGATTCCTTGGCTTACAATTCTGGAGTTCCCATTAAATGCATGCTGATATTACAGACCTTAATAATGAGATGAATAGGAGGAAGGACGATTAGAGGAAAAAGTATATATGATCCTTTATATGTGTGTTCAGAGAAGAAGGGAAGACTTCAACAGGAAGTCTGCTACATAGCTGAGGATGAGGCTGGACTTGGAGGACAGAAGTGAAAGGTGAATATCTGCAGATACCTTGTCTTCTTTTCTGGTTTGAGTCTCTTAACCATTTATTAATCTCATAAACTTCACAGAATCAGTCAACACTTTCCTTATCAAAACATGCTCCTAATGCAACAAGCAGAAACTAGAGCTTGAAAGATATTAACTTCCCATATAGACTCACAACAATAAGCACTATTTGTAAGTTGATGCCTCTCAAATATTTATGTCAGCTCAGAACAACCTACTCAATTCAAAACTTTGGTATAGGTAGATTCATACTCAAAAACATCTCAAAACTGACCAGATTAAGACCAGACTCTCATTTATCTTTCAGAAGGTTGTAAGAATATGTTTATACATGCCTTAGAGATGAGCACAACAGAGTAAAATTGCTTTCTCATGTTTTATACCCAATTTGTTCTTATAAAATTACAGCCTTTCCTAGCTAAATTAAGAAATATTATGTTTGCTTATAAAAATGTTATAAGTTGTAATATTCATATTTGAGGATATACCTAACTTATAATAAATAGACACAATATACCTAATTACTATAGTTTCTTATTTCCATTCACGACAAAGATTATGTATTTCTATAATTATTTCCTCAAATATGTTGAAAACTCTAAAATTAAAACAAGTAAGCAAGCAAACAAACAAACAAACAATAAAATCTTATCTGGTTTTCTGCATTTTTATCTATAACTCATTTTACTCTCTGCCAAATACAAATTAGTTATGATAAAATATCATCAGGGAAGGTAATTTTCAGTTTATTCTTTTTACTTGAAAAAATGATAAATACACTCACAGGCAGGGAGTGCCATATTTGCAATTCAGACTTTCTGATGTCTCACATGACAAAAAAATAAAGGATGTTTGATGTAAACCTCTAGTCAACTAAATCAATATTTTAAAAATAAATAAAGTTAGAATAAGTCAATATTATAAATTTTTATTAATTTCATTTTCTTTAATTTTTCTAGCACTTTCAAGTGCTTCCTTAGTTGTTCAGCTTACAAGGATATAATTTATTTATTTATTTATTTTGGCATTTTAGCAGCCCTCCTTTACTTGCCTTAAGTTCCTTGTTTGTGTGCTAATGAGTTGTGAAAAGGCCAATTGGAAGATAAATAAGACCTTCAGATAATCCATACTCTGATAAACTGTCCCTATGGAAATTGGCAGTTGATAGTTCTTTTATGACTGAGGAAAAAAATAAGCAAAGTCGGCCAAGTGCATGGAAAACACAAGTTAATAAAATTATAAAAGAAGTTTACAGGGCAATTGCAATCCTTTCACACAAATGTCATTTGTATGCCTCCAGGCTTAGGCATGATTTGATTATCAGGAAAAGTTTTATAGGTCAGATTGTGTTGTGTCCTAGCATTTGTAAATCACAACATTGTAAATATAGAGGTTACTATTTCTCTTCTGTATAAATTTGATTTCCTTTTCTGGATTTACTTTGTCACAAACCAAACCAAACATATCTCTCTGTCATTTTATGCTTAATCTCTTTGACACTGCCAATGTGTAAAGATTTTCAGTTGCTACCCAAGTTTAATATTTGAATTATTAGTATTAGAGGTAGAAACTTGACCAAAGTTCTCAGACTTTTCTTTCATCACTTACAGTAAGACTTTATGCTTTCTTTTAAGGTTTAAGAGCCTTAAGATCAAAACCTTTAATTGACCATGAGACCCTTGACTTGCAAACCTTAAAGCATGCTTTATATCTTAGGGGCAGATAAAAATAAGAAAATGACTTCCTACTGCCTTAAGCTGACTCCATTCATAGGCCATCTGGAGTACCTTCACCAATAGGGAAGACAAGTTTTATTACTTTCCTTCAGGCACAGGACAGAATTTTGGGACTGATAATGAAATCTAGTAGACTTCATAAAGCTTGATATCATTAGTTTCTTTCTTACAAATACCAAACTTTATGGCCTGAAATACAAGATCTCTTTTGTTGAAGTAAATTAGAAAGCAAACAGTATACCAATAAATCAGCAAGTACAATAAATAGAAACAACATGCTATTTATGTTCTTTGTTCAAATACAAAAATACTATGACTTTAGCCTAGTTTTATGAGACACAATGTCCTTATATTAACATAAAATTAAAAATTATGATATATTTCATTTAATAAAGATATATCATTTTATTTTTAGATTTTATTATGATTATCCTCATCATTAGCGTGTGTGTGTTTGTGTGTATGATGTATATTTTTAAGTATAGGTGTAAACATGCTATACTGCAGGTGTAGAAATCTGTGGAGAAATTTCAGTGGTCAGTCCTGCATTACAGCCTTTTGAGGAGGTCCCTCACTCTTGTTCCTACTATGCTTCATACACCAGAAACTTTGGCTCGCCTTTCCCAGGGCATTTGTTTCTCTGCCTGACACCTCAATTTAGATGTGTTGATGGTAGACATGGATGTCACTTCATCTGACTTTTTTATGTGGCGTCTAAGGAATAAACCCAGGTTGTCAGACTTGTCAACTCTATATTTTTAGGCATGGGGACATCTTGCCAGTCGAGTATCTCTTATTTCCTATTATATCCCTGACACAAACAAAATAAACAGGTAGTCTAATCTAATG
Source organism: Apodemus sylvaticus (assembly GCF_947179515.1). Lineage (NCBI taxonomy): Eukaryota > Metazoa > Chordata > Mammalia > Rodentia > Muridae > Apodemus > Apodemus sylvaticus. The sequence goes on from NC_067495.1 coordinate 44,447,799, forward strand.
GTGTTTACCTTCTTTCTCCTTGTGAGTCATCTTTTCTGAAATGTCATAGCACACCATTATTTGTTGCAAGATATTTCCTATCCATTCACAGTGAGGCAATGAGAGGCCAGTGATTGGAGGGGAGAGAGGAGGAGGAGCTAATGGAAGTCTGTCCTTTCTCCCACTCACTCTTTATTTCTCTCCCTCTCCCTCCCTCTCTCTTTCTCTCTCAATGTATTTATATGATATAATATAATATACATTATATTATATATTAAATAAAATATATAAATATATTAAACATGCAGTCAACATTGGACATATGTATGTACGTTTGTGTGTGTGTATATATATATATATATATATATATATATATATATATATATATTACTGCTTGAGGAACTGTATTAAAAAGTTGAAAACTACTGGATTAGTGTCTGTAGTTACCATGAAGCTAGCTGTAAGTTATTTTTCAATGGATTTGAATTAATAAAATATTGGGAAAATGATCACTCATGATAATAATAGACTATGCTATCCAGTATATATTTATGTAATATATTTAATATATAATTAGGTATATATTAAATATACCTAATTATATATTATGGTTGAATAATTATATATAACCATAAACTAATTATTATATGATTAATTATATATTAAATACATTTTATTTATTTATATATATCTACACTGGTCTCCCAATGAATGAATTTGTTAATAAATTACAAATTAAGGAATTGATAGCCAGTACATATATGAACAACCTAAGGTGGCATTGCGGCATATTTTCAAATTAAGGTTGGAGTCTTAATGATAAATGTAAAATGTACCTTAAGATGTTCTGCATGGAATTTTCTTGGCATTTACTGAGATGGATAAAACTAACTTTGAAAATTGACTTACCTCATTAAGAGTATGAAAATGAGACGATGGTATCAGCAAATACCTAATTTTGTGGTTAAGAATTCATTCTTAGATATTATGTTAGTTTTTTTCAAATACACTTTTATTCAAATTTCAACCCTTACAAACTAACATTATTTTTAATATTTTAGATGGGTCATACTTTTTTCTTCCATTAATGAAATATCATGGTGGGTTAGGTCAGAACCCAGTTTCTTTCTCTTTCAGAAATATTTTTCTTAGAATCTGGGTATTTAAATAAGCTTAAATCCTTACTGATCCAGGAAGCCAAAGTCTACTTTGCCTTCTGTTCTGTAATACACTAGGATATCGCCTTTACATCTCTGATTAAGGATCAAGGATCAAAGATCACCACGCTTTATTTGGGCATTTGAAAATGATAAAAAGACAAAGAGGAGACCATATCCATTTTTTTTATGACTCACAGATTCTCATACCTTCTATCCCATTAGTCAGTAAATGATCACATGTCACAGTTAGCTGCAAGCATAGGGGAGAAAAGGTGATTTATTTCTGAGAATGTCAAAAAGACTCCTAAACTTTTTATTAATATCTGAGACACAGAGCAGAACAGACAGTAGAAGAATAACTGCTTTTGCAATTTTCCAGGGTTCCTAGATATCGTGACTGATACTTTTGACTATAGAACATTCTATTTAATAGGATTTCAATACAATTTAAAAATAAAATGTACCCATTTATATACAAACATAAACATAAAATAGATTAGTTTTTTTCTTATTAAACAGAAGATAACAATCATATAAAGATGTTTCAGTGAGAAAGTTTGCAGTGTACAGTATTGCCAAACAAACACCAAAAGCAATAATTGCTTTAATAAAACAGGTAGAATTTGTGTTGTTGACATTTCATAAAAATTCTAAGCTTTAATTTATGTTCAATTCCCTTGTCTCAACATTAGAAGATATGTACCTATGCCTAGGCTATATATTGCACATCTCCTCATCTTTCACAATGTGATTTCAGTGTCTATGACTGGCAAACACAATTTGAATATATTCTTGATTTGTGATTCTCTCATATACTAGAAAGCATTTTTTTTTAGTGGTTTGAAAACTATTAACTCTGAATTTGTAGGAATGCTACATATATGCACACATTATTATTTAGAAGTTCTTGTCAAATATTTTATAAAGGTATTCGTTCACAGATTTTTTAAATGTATTTAATTCATTCAAGGATATTTCTCAGATTGTGGGACTATATGTTTTCTTGAAATAAAAAAAAAATCTAATTATAAATTAAAGATCAGCCAGTTACCTTTTAGACCATATGCCAGTTAGGCAACATTGCTACTGCCATTTCCTCATCCTACTCCTTCGCCTCCTGATATATTGTTATGAATAAAGATATAATGCATATTAAATTATTGGAAAATTAAGTGACACTAAGTGGTCAAAAAAACAACAGCTGTTGTTATTGCTAGTATATATGTAATAGATGTTATTTTTTGTGGTTTAATATTGTCATAACGTCAGATTTTACTCCTAAATCCTCATTAAGACTTAGTTTTGAACTATATGTAAGCACAAGTATTTTTTAAAACTAGCTATTTATGGATAGCATTAGAATAAATGCTGTGTACATTGTGTTATGATGGATTAATTTCTCATGAATCATTTCTATAATCATTATTATACTTCAATAAAACCCTGGTTTTAATGTTCCACAATAAACTCAAGGAAATGGGACAAGAATATCTCCAGACATAAATCATGTTTCCTACCCATTGTGCTTCTATTATTTACTAAAAGTGATACTTGTTTATCTATCCATAATCCTTAAGGTCTAGTATAATTCTTCACAGAGGGATAAAAGATTATGCATTATACAAAATTTCATAATCTATGATTTGACTTAGATCATATAAAATAATTATGACACATTTAAATGAACTGAGAATAAACAGTTTGAAAATGTAAGAAGACAACGAGGAAAGTATTTTTAACCATATTAAGTATAGTATAGTATTTCATTTTGAGTTTTGAACTTGGGAATAATGCCAAAACTGAGCAGTTTTCTTTTCTGTTCTCTCTGTGTCTATTCAGGGAGCTGAAGATTTGTATCAGTTTGAATAACCAAAAGTAGCTTTCTAAAGTATATTTAGTTTTACATATATTCTAAAGGCATTTCAAAAAGTATATACCTTTTAAAGTTTGTCCCTAAATACAATCCTGCAAATATCCGTAAAGCATAAAATACCTTTAAATATTTAAACAATTTGCAGAATGGTAAAATGCAGTTCTGTTATTGAAATCATTCTTTTCCAAGTGTATCATTTACAGATAATTGCTAGAATATAAGATTTGTAGTTCTTTAAAATTTTTAATCAGTTCTTGTTTGAGTTGAAAACTGTATCTACAAAAACTAACATAAATCTACATGCATTGTTTTCAGTTTTGTAGGGTCATTTTTTTTTTCTACACTAATATTCTGACCCATGAAATTGGATAATACAGTGACTTCAAGGCTAGGTAAAAGTTTTAAAGATTTTATATTTGTAAATACATAAACTTCTTTATAATTATGACAAATTTTATGTTTTTTATACCATGTTAAACATCATATCACTGCTTAATAAACTTGACATATTGTTCATTCAGTACTTAGCATTATACTCAATCAAGGTTTCTATTTTGCCATGCAATTTTAGTTAGGAAAATAAATGTGAATTCAAACTTATCAGGCTATACATTTTGCTTTTTGTAGCTTCCATGTTCCTATGGATTGCATTCCTATTAGCACGTGGAAGCACAAAATGAACCCAGTTGTTTGTATTTCATCTCATGTTAAGGACACATTAGAATTCTCTTCATCTTCATTTAACTGATTAAGTCTCCAGAAATGACTCTGTATAGTTTTACATTTCTTTTGTGCATTATCAATTTCAGCATAAGTGGTTGGATCACTTAGGGATCTTGTATCAGCAAAGAAGGTGATGGCCAATACCCATGATCATCCATGTTAAACTACAGACGACAGGAGTTGTTGCTGTGATAGCTTCATAGATATTGTATGTTTCCTCTGTATAAGGGACTGACAAAAGAAGGCCATTTTTTATTACTGAAAATTACCCAGTTTCACTCTCATAAAGTACAAAAAAGGCTGTTTATACAGGAGCCCTCAAAGACGAAACAATTTCTGTAAGGTTTGGAGCTAAAATGCGGCTCCTTGGTGTATTGTCTCCTTTCTTCTCAAAATAATCTCCACAGTAAGTGTCAAGTGAAAATTAAAGAAAGCAGTTACAAAAAAAAAAAGTACTCAAGAGTTAATGCTTATTTTCATGCTTCATTCTATCATCTATTTGTCTATAACTCATACTTCTGTGCAAAACCTGTTTCAGTATTTTTCTTCAAATTTTGGAAGTATAGGAACCTAATTTCCATGCACTTGATTTAAAAAATATACAGATATTCTCTGTATTTGGTTTTTTTTTTTTTTTTTGCCATTGAGTTAATTTTTTTTGTCTTTTTTTATTCGATATATTTTTTATTTACATTTCAAATGATTTCCCCTTTTCTAGCCCCCCACTCCCCAAAAGTCCCATAAGCCCCCTTTTCTCCCCCTGTCCTTCCACCCACCCCTTCCCACTTCCCCGTTCTGGTTTTGCCCTATACTTCTTCACTGAGTCTTTCTAGAACAAGGGGCCACTCCTCCTTTCTTCTTGTACCTCATTTGATGTATGGATTATGTTTGGGGTATTCCAGTTTTCTAGGTTAATATCCACTTATTAGTGAGTGCATACCATGAGTCACCTTTTGAGTCTGGGTTACCTCACTTAGTATGATGTTTTCTAGCTCCATCCATTTGCCTAAGAATTTCATGAATTCATTGTTTCTAATGGCTGAATAGTACTCCATTGTGTAGATATACCACATTTTTTGCATCCACTCTTCTGTTGAGGGATACCTGGGTTCTTTCCAGCATCTGGCAATTAAAAATAGGGCTGCTATGAACATAGTAGAGCATGTATCCTTATTACATGGTGGGGAATCCTCTGGGTATATGCCCAGGAGTGGTATAGCAGGATCTTCTGGAAGTGAGGTGCCCAGTTTTCGGAGGAACCGCCAGACTGCTTTCCAGAGTGGTTGTACCAATTTGCAACCCCACCAGCAGTGGAGGAGTGTTCCTCTTTCTCCACACCCTCTCCAACACCTGCTGTCTCCTGAATTTTTAATCTTAGCCATTCTGACTGGTGTAAGGTGAAATCTCAGGGTTGTTTTGATTTGCATTTCCCTAATGACTAATGAAGTCGAGCATTTTTTAAGATGCTTCTCCGCCATCCGAAGTTCTTCAGGTGAGAATTCCCTGTTTAACTCTGTACCCCATTTTTTAATAGGGTTGTTTGGTTTTCTGGAGTCTAACTTCTTAAATTCTTTATATATATTGGATATTACCCCTCTATCTGATGTAGGATTGGTGAAGATCTTTTCCCAATTTGTTGGTTGCCGATTTGTCCTTTTGATGGTGTCCTTTGCCGTACAGAAACTTTGTAATTTTATGAGGTCCCATTTGTCAATTCTTGCTCTTAGAGCATACGCTATTGGTGTTCTGTTCAGAAACTTTCTCCCTGTACTGATGTCCTCAAGGGTCTTCCCCAGTTTCTTTTCTATTAGCTTCAGAGTGTCTGGCTTTATGTGGAGGTCCTTGATCCATTTGGATTTGAGCTTAGTACAAGGAGACAAGGATGGATCAATTCGCATTCTTCTGCATGCTGACCTCCAGTTGAACCAGCACCATTTGTTGAAAAGGCTATCTTTTTTCCATTGGATGTTTTCAGCCTCTTTGTTGAGGATCAAGTGGCCATAGGTGTGTGGGTTCATTTCTGGATCTTCAATCCTGTTCCATTGATCCTCCTGCCTGTCACTGTACCAATACCATGCAGTTTTTAACACTTATTGCTCTGTAGTATTGCTTGAGGTCAGGGATACTGATTGCCCCAGAATTTCTTTTGTTGCTGAGAATAGTTTTAGCTATCCTGGGTTTTTTGTTATTCCAGATGAATTTGTTAATTGCTTTTTCTAACTCTGTGAAGAATTGAGTTGGGATTTTGATGGGTATTGCATTGAATCTGTATATTGCTTTTGGCAAAATGGCCATTTTAACTATATTGATTCTGCCTATCCATGAGCATGGGAGGTTTTCCCATTTTTTGAGGTCTTCTTCCATTTCCTTCTTCAGAGTCTTGAAGTTCTTGTCATACAGATCTTTCACATGTTTGGTAAGAGTCACCCCAAGATACTTTATACTGTTTGTGGCTATTGTGAAGGGGGTCATTTCCCTAATTTCTTTCTCAGCCTGCTTATCCTTTGAGTATAGGAAGGCTACTGATTTGCTTGAGTTGATTTTATAACCTGCCACTTTGCTGAAGTTGTTTATCAGCTGTAGGAGCTCTCTAGTGGAGTTTTTTGGGTCACTTAGGTAGACGATCATGTCGTCTGCAAATAATGATAGTTTGACTTCTTCCTTTCCAATTTGTATCCCTTTGACCTCCTTATGTTGTCGAATTGCCCGAGCTAGTACCTCAAGTACAATATTGAAAAGATAAGGAGAAAGGGGGCAGCCTTTTCTGGTCCCTGATTTCAGTGGGATTGCTTCAAGTTTCTCTCCATTTAGTTTGATGCTGGCTACCGGTTTGCTGTATATTGCTTTTACTATGTTTAGGTATGGGCCTTGAATTCCTGTTCTCTACAAGACTTTAAGCATGAAAGGATGCTGAATTTTGTCAAATGCTTTTTCAGCATTTAATGAAATGATCCTGTGGTTTTTTTCTTTGAGTATGTTTATGTAGTTTATTGCATTGATGGATTTCCATATATTTAACCACCCCTGCATTTATGGGATGAAGCCTACTTGATCATGGTGGATGATTGTTTTGATGATTTTTGCATCAATTTTCATAAGAGAAATTGGCCTGAAATTCTCTTTCTTAGTTGGATCTTTGTGTGATTTTGGTATCAGCATAATTGTGGCTTCATAGAAGGAGTTTGGTACTGTTCCTTCTGTTTCTATTTGGTGGAATAGTTTGAAGAGTATTGGTGTTAAGTCTTCTTTGAAGGTCTGATAGAATTCTGCATTAAAACCAACTGGTCCTGTGCTTTTTTTGGTCAGAAGGCTGTCTATGACCCCTTCTATTTCTTTCGGGGTTATGGGTCTTTTTAGATGACCTATTGGATCCTGATTTAATTTTGGTATTTGGTGTCTGTCTAAGAAATTGTCCATTTCCTCCAGATTTTCCAGTTATGTTGAGTACAGGCTTTTGTAGTAGGATCTAATGATTTTTTTGAATTTTCTTGGTTTCTGTTGTAATATCTCCCTTTCCATTTATAATTTTGTTAATTTGGATACTGTCTCTGTGCCGTTTGGTTAGTCTGGTTAAGGGTTTATCTATCTTGTTGATTTTTTCAAAGAACCAGCTCCTGGTTTTGTTGATTCTTTGTATGGTTCTTTTAGTTTCTACTTGATTGCTTTCAGCCCTGAGTTTGATGATTTCCTGTCTTCTTCTCCTCCTGGGTGAATTAGCTTCTTTTTGTTCCAGTGCTTCCAGTTGTTCCGTTAATCTTCTAGTGTATGCTCTCTCCAATTTCTTTTTGGAGGCACTCAAAGCTATGAGTTTTCCTCTTAGAACTGCTTTCATTGTGTCCCATAGATTTGGGTATGTTGTGCCTTCATTTTCATTAAATTCTAAGAAATCTTTGATTTCTTTCTTTATTTCTTCCTTGACCAAGGTATCATTGAGTAGAGTATTGTTCAGTTTCCATGTGTATGTGGACTTTCTGTTGTTTTTATTGTTACTAAAGACCACTTTTACTCCATAGTGATATGATAGGAGGCATGGGATTATTTCAGTATTCTTATATTTTTTGAGGTCTGTCTTGTGACCTACTATATGATCGATTTTGGAGAAGGTACCATGAGGTGCTGAGAAAAAGGTATATTCTTTTGCTTTGGGATGAAAAATTCTCTCTCTCTATATATATAAGTCTATTAAATCCAATTAGTCCAAAGCTTCAATTAGTTTTACTGTCTCCCTGTTTAGTTTCTGTGTGCCTGATCAGTCCATTGATGAGAGTGGAGTATTGAAGTCACCCACAATTATTGTGTTATGTGCAATGTGTGCTTTGAGCTTTAGTAAAGTTTCTTTTATGAATGAGGGCGCCCTTGTATTTGGAGCATAGATGTTCAGGATTGAGAGTTCTTGTTGGATTTTTCCTTTGACCAACAAGAAGTGTCCTTCATGTCTCTTTTGATGATATTAGGTTGAAAGTTAATTTTATCTGATATTAGAATGGCAACTGTAGCTTGTTTTCTGAGACCATTTGCTTGTAGAATTGTCTTCCAGCCTTTTATCTAAGGTAGTTTTTGTCTTTGACACTGAGGTGTCTTTCCTGTATGCAGCAAAATGTAGGGTCCTGTTTATGTAACCAGTCTGTTAGTCTATGTCTTTTTATTGGGGAATTGAGTCCATTGATTTTAAGAGATATTAAGGAGTAGTGGTTATTGCTTCCTATCATTTTTGATGTTAATTTTATACTTGTGTGGTTATCTTCTTTTGGGTTTGATGAAAGAAGTTTAATATCCTGCTTGTTCCAGGGTATAGTTTCCCTCCTTGTATTGGTGTTTTCCCCCTATTATCCTTTGTAGGGCTGGGTTTGTAGAAATATATTGTGTAAATTTGGTTTTGTCATGGAATATCTTGGTTTCTCCATCTATAGTGATTGAGAGTTTCACTGGGTATAGTACTCTTGGCTGGAATTTGTGTTCTCTTAGAGTCTGCATGAGTTCTGCCCAGGATCTTCTAGCTTTCATATTCTCTGGTGAGAAGTCGGGTGTAATTCTGATAGGTCTTCCTTTATATCTTACTTGCCCTTTTTTTCTTACTGCCCTAAGTATTCTTTCTTTGTTTAGTACATTTGGGGTTCCGATTATTATGTGATGGGAGGTATTTCTATTCTGGTCCAGTCTGTTTGGAGTTCTGTAGGCTTCTTGTATATTCATGGACATATCTCTCTTTAGATTAGGGAAGTTTTCTTCCATAATTTTATTGAAGATATTTGCTGGCCCTTTAAGTTGTAGATCTTCACACTCATCAATGCCTATAATCCTTAGGTTTGGCTTTCTCATTGTGTCCTGGATTTCCTGGATGTTTTGGGTTACAAGCTTTTTGCATTTTGCATTTTCTTTAACTGTTGAGTCAATGGTTTCTATGGTATCTTTGGCATCTGAGATTCTTTCTTCTATCTCTTGTATTCTGTTGTTGATATTTGCATCTATTGCCCCTGATTTCTTCCCAAGGTTTTCGATCTCCAAAGCTGTCTCCCTTTGAGATTTCTTAGTTGTTCCTACTTCTGTTTTTATATCCTAGAAGTTTTTGCTCAGTTCCTTCACTTGCTTGTTTGTGTTTTCCTGTAATTCTTTGAGAGTTTTTTGTGTTTCCTCTTTCATGACTTCTGCCCGTTGATCAAAGTTCTCCTGTATTTCTTTAAGTGATTTTTGCATTTCCTCCTTATTAGCTACTAACTTCTGACCCATATTCTCCTGAATTTGTTTAAGTGATTTTTGAGTTTCCTTTGTAAGGGCTTCTAGCTTTTGATCATTTTTCTCCTGAATTTCTTTAAGAGATTTATTTATGTCCTTCACGTGTTCCTCTAACAGCATCCTTACCAGTGATTTTAAATCCAACTCTTGTTTTTCTGGCGTGTTGGGGTATCTAGGACTTACTCTTGTTGGAGAGTTTGGTTCAGATGCTGCCTTAATGTCTTGGTTTCTGTTAGTAATGTTCCTACATTTGCCTTTAGCCATCTAGTTCTCTCTGGTGTTAGATGGTCTTATTGTCAGAGGCTGGTGCTTCAACCTCCTGTGGACCTTTAAGGCTATTTCTGTGACACTGGATGACTGGGTTTCCTCTGGCACAGATTACTGATATGCTGCTTTCCTCTTTTTTGCCTTTGGAGCCCTGCTCAGTCTTGCCTCAAGCAATGATATACTTGGTTTGTCATGGGGAACCAGGTGTTCCCGGACTGCTCTGTCAGAGAGCGAAGATGGTGGCAGGGGTCACTCCCTCTGTTGATTCTCATGTAGGACACAGGACCCATGACAGAATGGCTGGTTTGCACCCCCAGAGATCTTAAGCTCAGGATAATACAGTACCTAGTGATGTTTTTATGCCCTGACAAGCAGCAAAGATGGCCACGGGGATTTGCTCCCTCTGCTGCTCTCTGTGCAGGACACAGGCCCCAAGCCTGACCTGCTAGTAGATGAACCACCTATGTGCTCAGGTCCTGGGCACAGGCAGATCCCTGGCGGTTTGCACCCCAAGAGATCTTAAGTTCGGGATAATACAGTGCCTAGTGATGCTTTTCTGCCCCAACAGGCAGCAAATATATGCTTTGCTTTTTCTTATATGCCATGGAACAAAATGTCGATTAAGGCTTATCAGGTCAGTTTGTGATACACTTCCCCCAGTCACTCACTTCACAGATGACTAGATTCTCTTTTTAAAGTTTTAAACCACTGTTTTCTTAGCTTTAGTGTCCTAGCAGATAGTCTAAGAAAACTGGTTAGTATCTTGCTTAATATCAGTCTAATTAACTTGAATAGAATAGAGCATAGTTGTCTTATAATATTCCATACTTAAGTTGTTGTCTAAATATAGAATCATCAGATATGTCTTCAAGGATTTTTTTTACATTACTTTTATACACCCTTACACATAAGTACTTGATATTTATTTTAAATGTTTTGGAAATATCTCATTATTTGTGGCATCTTCAAAGACATTTCCAAAGTGTGCATATATAATTCTAGTAATTTATAAGTAAATACACACACATTTATTTGTGTGTGTATACACACACATTAATTCCATTTCACAGAATTTAAAATTCAACAAAGTGATGATGCACTGTCTCACACTTTCATGTAATAAAGACAACCTTTAAAAATGTTAATTTCATGCATATTTCAACAGTCATTTGAGAATGTGTGTGTGTGTCATCACGAGGAAGTTAAAATACAGGCTCATTATTTTATGGTGTGCTTTTCATGATAATATTAATGTACTGAAATAGTTGCAAAACCACTAATTGTATAACACCAAATTTATTTTATTGTTCAGCATTTGGAAGCTTCCAGAGACAAGCCTGTTGGCAGTTCATTGATGGAGACTGAAGTAAATCTGGATAGTTACCAAACTGCTTTAGAAGAAGTACTCTCATGGCTGCTTTCTGCAGAGGACACATTGCGAGCACAAGGAGAGATCTCAAATGATGTTGAAGAAGTGAAAGAACAGTTTCATGCTCATGAGGTAAAAGAAAACACTGACTTCGGAAGCTAAAGCACATGATTTACAGGGTTAAGTCTTCATTTTGTCAGTTATTCTGAAAAAAAAAAAAACCAAGTGCAAATAAATTTGTTTGTGGGTTAATTTTGAGATGTTAACAAATGACATTTTTACAAGTGCTATCTGTAGTTCTGTTTCAGAGAACAAGTCTCAGATATTTCTAGTGGCTTAGCAATGACTCCCAGAAGAATAAAAAGTACAACAGCTTACTTTGTGTCAAGAAAAAACTGATCCCTCATTCTGAAGTACATTACAGAGCACCTACATAGTAACATGTTGAAATGTCCTCAGTAGGCGAGATTTCCTCGGATTATACAGTTGCTCAGATTATTCCTCTTTTCTTCCCCTATTTGTGAAAGATCTTTTGTATATCTCCGGAAGGCCTGATACAAACTGTGTAACTCAGGCTGACCCTGTCCTTATTGGTGCTTTTATTTTGATTTGTGCTGTGTTAATAAGCATGTGTTGCTGTTCCTGCTTATATAACCTTTCTGCTGGTCTTCCTGTGAGCTGTTTATTAAATATTCTGTCTGAAAGTGCTCCACGTAGTGTATTATCCCACACAAATTGTTCTAAGATGATTATTTTCTCTAATTTGTATTTAAAGTGATGTATAATTCCATGATATAAAACTTAAGTTATGCTTAATAAGAATATATATTTAAATTAGACAAAGGTTTAGAATTTCAACTAATCAAATTCAAACTACCAATGATTTCCTCAATTTCTTACTATAATCATTAACTTTTTCTTGTCAGGGGTTCATGATGGATTTGACATCTCATCAAGGACTTGTTGGTAATGTTCTACAGTTAGGAAGTCGACTAGTTGGAAAAGGAAAATTATCAGAAGATGAAGAAACTGAAGTGCAAGAACAAATGAATCTCCTAAATTCAAGATGGGAATGCCTCAGGGTAGCTAGCATGGAAAAACAAAGCAAGTAAGTTTTGTGTGTGTGTGTGTGTGTGTGTGTGTGTACATGTGTGCATATTCCTGTGTGTATGTGCATGTGTGTATGAATGTGTGGGTGTGCACATTCAACATAGTAACTTATACATATTAGGAAGTTACTTTACTATTGAGCAAACGCTCTGCATTTTTGAGATAGGATGGATCTTGGTAAATTCCCAAGCCTATCCTTGGACTTGTTATGGAACCCAATTTGATCTTGAAATTGCAGTCTTAAGCTTCAAAATTGAAAGTAGTTAGGATTATAAGTGGGAACCTCTATTCACTGCTTCAAGTAAACCTTTACTTGTTTATGATTACAATTTTACTATGATATGCCTGAAATTTTAGCCAAATAGTGCATGAAAAAAAAAAAGAGAAAAAAAGAAGGAAAGAAAGGGCATTACTGCTCGTAGGGATGGTAGGAAGGAAAGTTTATTTTGGATAAAGGTGAGAGCTGTGCCAGAAGTAGAGACAGTTGGGAGAGTTTAGTGTAGACATAATGAAACTGAGTTGTGCCATATGAGTGTGGGATAGGGGAAGAGAGGGAAGGAGCAGGTGCAGCAGTCAGGAGACCCAGTGGTACAAAGACCAGGTTACTGAAGTGTCTGGATTCTAGAGGGAAGAGCAGCTCAGTCCCATGTGCTGCAGAGTTCAGGATAAGGGGAGGGGTATGCTATCCAGGGGGGCCTTGTAAAAGCTAGCAACTGAGGGATGCAGGGATAGCCTGGTGACCCATGTCAAGTTTAACCTGTTAAATAGGTACTCCAGCCATTTGTTAAAGGTTTGAAACCTAAGAATTAGAAAGCCAGGACAGGGGTGATGATGAGCAACATACAGGGGCATTCCACCTTTCAAAAATGTATTTCTTATTTTCTTTTCTTAAAAAATTGGATATTTTATTTCTTTACATTTCAAATGTTATCCACTTTCCCAGTTCCCCCCTCCAAGAAACCCACTATTCCATCCTCTCCCCCTGCTTCTGTGAGGGTGTTCCTCTACCCACACACCCACCCACTCCCACCTCCTCATCCTCGAGTCCCCTACACGGGGGCATCAAGCCTTCACAGGACCAAGAACCTTTCCTCCCACTGATACCTGACAAGACCATCCTCTGCTACATATGCAGCTGGAGCCATGTGAGCTCCTTGGGTGATGGCTTAGTCCCTGGGAGCTCTGGGGGGGGGGTCTGGTATTTCTATGTAGTTACTTATGTTTATTTTAAGTATACTAGTTATTGTATGAGTTTATGTGCACAAGATATTTATTTGATGCTTGTGGAAGGCAAAAAAGGACAACAGAACCACAAGAACTTGAAGAAAACTAGAGTTACATGTGGTTGTGAGCTGCTATGGGGGCCCTGGGAACTGAACCCTAGCTGTCTACAAGAGTCGCAGCAATTACTGTTAAACACTGAGCCATTAGGAACTTCAAGCCTTCAAGGAATATCTTAAGAAAAAAAAACAGAACTGTTTTAGGTTCTGTGTTATTATTTTGATATAATTTAATACTTTTAATATAGATTCTCAACTTAAGGCATAAACTTTGGAAATTTAAGGAAAAAGCAACTGAATGTCACTATATATATAATGTCACTATAGCAACCGAAGTAGGGATGCTAGGCAGGGAGGTTGTTATCTACAGATCTAAGCTTCTGAGAATTGTCAAAATTTTGTTCCAGCTTATCTTGTATGACTTTCTATGAAAGTTAGATTGTGAATGTAGCAATCATAAAAAATATGAAACCTCCTGTGCATAAAGTATTTCATTAGTAATGGATGACCAGATAATTCTCTTCTGAAGGAGAAATAAGTGGTCAAGGTATTACTCATCTCATTATCAATATACCCATGGAGAAAAGTTTCTCAATTGTATGTGAAAATACTTATTCAAACACAATGTGGCTATTAATCAGTTTGAGAATATGTATCGACTTATTGAAAGAAAGAGATTTTGAGACATTTCTGAAAATGGCCTATTTCTCACAAAAGTAACAAGCAGATTTCTTCATTCTCGATGTGTTGCTTTGATTTATACTTTTAGGTGTGTGTATCCATGTAGAGCCTAGCGAGACAAGATAGATTTAATTTTAAATGAAAAGAAATGAAGTGCCAACTGTGGATTTGAATACATTAAGCTAAAGAAATTGTGAAAGTGCCTCAAGTTTACTTAGCTATTATTTATGAAGATTTAAAGCTTTAAAATAGGACTAAGAAACTTATTAGATATGCTGAGAGGATCATTGTGACAGTACTAAATTATAGTGTGGCAACAAGGAGACAGAGAACACATTTTTAAGCTAACATTTTTTGAAAGAATAAGTAATCATAAATTATCAAAGAGAATTTTCACAACTTTATCTATATTCCACATCAGAATATACTAGTATGTACATATTTAGATGATTTCCCTATTATTATCATTGCAATTACTTTAACTAAACCTAGAAGTGAAAATTATTGTGTCTTATTTCAATTATTGATACAGATTCCCATAAATCTTCACAGGAAAATATTTTTATTCCACGTATTTTCCTTCATAAATCAGAAGACACAGAGATGTCACATGTTAGTCAAATGTCTACAGTCTTTAGGGCAGTGATTCTATTTGCAACTTTACCTTAGAAGTTTCAAAACAGATTCCCTTAAGAAAAAAATCTATTTACTACTGACCCAATGACCTCCCATACTTTTTTCTTTTGTGTACTCTTTCTATATTTTTTCTTTTTTCACGTAGAAAAACCATGTGATATATGATATCCACAATTAATTAACTAATTTATTAATTTCACTTTGGGACTGACTTGCATAAAAAATATAAAGTCAACCTGAAAGTAAAATTTCATGTATTTTATTTTCCTAAAAGATTATCTCTATATCACTGGATCATTTGAAAACTAAAATGATAATATTACTACCTAGCTACAAATGGTAATAAGAGGAGCAGCAGTGACAACAACAAAAATAACAACAACACTCTACTATCTTATTTTTAGGGATTATTTTCAGGCTTTTGTTTATGGTTGAACATTGAGGATGATTATTAAAAAATGGGAAGTGCAGTATTTTTAGGAAAAATAGGGTTTTATAGAACATTTTATGGTTTTAAAAATGAAATACTAATATGGAACCAGTTGTAGCATCTAACATATTTAGACAATTTCTTGCAATAATATTATATTTCCTTTACCAAACAAATATAAATACATGAATGTTTGTACATAAGTATATCTTCCATGTCCCTTTCTATCTTTATTGACAAATATTACCTAATATTCTTGAGGTGCTTCATTTTCCCTAATTGAAGTAAATATAATAAGAAACCTCTAATTATCATAGGAGGTAAGAAATTATAGTTCTCATGAACCTTGTTGTATTCTACAGTGGTTGATATCCAATAAATAAAGATCATAATGAAAATTCCTAATAAGACTATATAGGAAGATGTCACAAAGTTTATGCAAAGGAATCATTGAACAGTTAGGCTCTGTTTGTATGTTTGTCATCTAAGAAAGAATTTAGTAGTTGATCACTTTAGCTTGAGATTTAAATAAGAATGGATGAGGAATTAGAGAATATGAGTAGTGGTAACAGCTAATACAAGAGTTCTAAAATAGAGACAGTGTGACTCATTGAACAAACTAAAAGGTCCATAGAACTGGACAGTTTGGAGATGATTCTTAGTCAATCCATCACATAGATTAAATTAATTTTTATGCTACAGAATATCTTTATGTAAGGGAAAGACAGGAAAAAGATATATATATATATATATATATATATATATATATATATATATATATATATGTGTGTATGTGTGTGTGTGTGTGTGTGCATGTATGTATATATACATATATATCATATATATGTCATATACATAAGGGGTCATATGTATGTGCAGATATATGTCATATATTTGCTTGGTACATATATATACATATGTGCACATATGTGCTACATATGTATACATATATATACATATGTATATACATATACATATACATATATATATATATATATATATATATATATATATATATATATATATAGGGATCAAAGACAAAGAAGGAATTACTGTATCCAGATACTCTATTTTACTCATGCACTTACATTATATATAATTGTTTACTTCCATCTTTTTTATTACATATTTGCTTTTTTTACATTTCAAATGGTATCCCCTTTCCTCGTTACCCCTCAGAAAACAATCTATCCAATCCCCCTCCCCCTGCTTACCTCCCTGCCCCCACTGACTTTTCTGACCTGGCATTCCCCTACACTGGGGCATCAAGCCTTCACAGGAACAATGGCCTCTCCTTTATTTGATGTCTGAAAAGGCCATCCTCTGCTATATATATAGCTCGAGCCTTGGGTCCTTCCATGTGTGCTCTTTGGTTGGTGGTTTAGCTTCTGGGATCTCTGGGGGTAGTGGTTGATTCATATTATCATTCCTCCTGTGTTCTTTAATAGTAATGCTTTTGCTTTGGACTTACTAGGAGTTATCTTTCAAATTCAGATATTACCCTTCTGCAGTTTGTATTTAGGAGAAAGTATTTCACAAACCATCAATAATTACTATCAGTCTTGAGAAGATAACAATTAAAAATGGAGATAACAACTTGCTGTCATGTCTACTTTACTTAAATTTGAATCCACTTTATTTAAAGGATAAGCCTTCTCGTCAATGCTTGTTTATTTGATTTGGATGAATTTCCTTCCCTTCCATGTTATTTAGTTTCCTGATTCATACAACAGTCACAAAGCATTTATGTACATATTTTTAAAAGACATTGGTTGTGATGTGATATTTAAAAGTACTTTTTGAAGCAAAATTACTACAAAGCATAATGAACAATCATAGTCATGAATAAGAGAAATTGCATGAAGCTAATTATTTCTTACCTGCACAATACTGCCTAAATATATAATTTTTATTGGTTACTACATAGTTTTCTAATTTCTTCACTGATTTTTTTAAAAAATATATTGGAATGTCTTTTTATGAGGGCTGGGGTACATGATCAGAGATAATCAACATAATATTTAAAATTCTGTTTATTCAATTAGAACATTTAAATATATCCTTACCAAGAAATAGCAGTCAATGAATACAAATAATTCTCTCCACATTCTCTTTCCTCTTTAGTTAATATTATTTGATACTTTCTTTCATAATTCCTTACTCTAAATCTCAACTTCTGTGGCCATGACTTGACTCTGTGGAAGCTGACACAGGCATCTGTTAAGACATGTATGGTCATAAATTATTTGATTATCCCTAAACTGATATTTTTCCAGGATAAATCCCTAACACTAATTTTGGGGATCCAAATGAGACAACAAAGTGCCTCTGCTTTCAAATGAAATAAGATAGTGCATGCTGACATTCTTGAGCTAGAAATCTGATGTAAAGTAAGCTAAATGTTTTTTGTTTGGTTCAGTTTTTTGACACATAATTCTCTAAGGATGGTAGGAGGTGAGAGAAGAGGAGAAAAAAAAATGAAGCTTCCAACTGTGGAAGCACAGACAACCGGCATGGGGACAACAGAAGATCTCTTTCCTACATGAATAAACTAATTAATTTGATTGGGAAAAAAGCAACCTGTAGAGAGCAGAAGAGATTTACTGACATTTCTATGAGGACTAAAAATGATGAGCACAGCAAGATCCATCAACTTTTCAGATAATTGTGGTTATGACATGGAGAGGAAAACTAAAGCCTTTGTGATAGTTAACGGAAAATGAAAGCAAATCAGTATGGAGGAAGTAATGTTATGGCTCATAAAGTCAGCTGGAGGATAGATGCAAATAGTGTCTTGGATTAAACACAAGATATACCATGAAAAATCATTATGAATTACCATCAATGATTTGACTGTAGAGAAAGGTCTTCAAAAATTCAACCTCTTTTTTCTCCCAAATATTGCCTGTTTTGATCATGAATTAGATGCGATATGAAGTAGGGGATAGAGAAAATATGATTAAGAAAAAATAAGTAAAGTATTTTCTCACAAATTAACAAAGTAACTAGCATATTGCATGTTTAATGAAATCACACAGACATTCGTGAATTTGAACTGAATTTCCAAGCAGTGCACATCATAACATGCATGATGCCAAATGCCAGTTTTAATTTTACATTAGAGTTTGATATAATATTGCTTTTATTATTTCACCCCTTGATGATGATATGATGTCTGCATATATCTATCACAAGAATCATATGAATCACCTGAGAACTTGATGAAAAGTACAAAAGTTTTTTTTCCTAAGTCTCATCTGTAGAATCAGAATCTGCAGTTTATCAAGATCCCATGTCATTTCTAAACATACTACAGAATCACTGATCTACGTTAAATAATTTGAAAAGTATATCCATACTCCTTTCATCAACATGTGAATAAATTATACCTTCTCTCTGTATTTTATAAAAATTGGGATAGAACAAATATTTTAAGTTCCTTCAAAATTTATGTTGCTAATGTTTCATTCAGGCCTCAAATGTTAATTCTTTTTCCCACAGCTGATTGTTGAAATAGAAATATTCTGAACGAGCAACAATATATAATAGAGACATTATAGGAGTTCTAAAAAATTATTGGTTGGATTATAAACGTAAGCTTTAAACACAATTTATGTGAAATGAGGTCAAGTACATGTGACCATGGTGTTTTTTCTACCCAAAATGAAAATAGTATATATCAATCAAGCAAAATGTAGACATCCATTATACTAATATACAGTATGCCACTCATAGAATTTAATTACAAAAAAATCTGAATCTCTATAATACATATATAAGCTATAGTATACTATTTTAGAAGAATGCTTTCATCTGAAAATAACACTAATTAGCAAATTAAGTTTATTCATGTATCCATCCATCCAAATAACATTTATTATCTACTATATTCCCAGCACTGATTTAGATATGAACAATAAAACATCTTTCTCTTCTGAATATAAAGTCTTATATTTTCACAGGATACAGAATAGAAAAAGGGAAAGAGGGTATGGAATATGTTCAGAGAGTAAAACATACTTCTTATTTCAAAACAGTGGACAACTTTCAGATATAATATTAATTACAAATGTTAAACAAATATGTTTAGGGACCAAGCTATGAGGATATCTAAGTCACAGGAGCAAGACTGATAAATGTCCTAAGGCAGAAGGAAGTGAGGTGGTGGAGCAAACAGTGTGTCCATTTGACCTGAGGTAAAATTGTGATCTGATTTATAAGTAACACTGATTCAAGTTAATGAACTTAATAAATAAATTACATTGATTCAAGTTATTTTTTCCTTTTTTATTTTTTATTTACATTTAAAATGTTATCCCCTTTTCTGCTTGCCCCTTTGAAAATGCCCTATCCCATTCCCCTCCCTTTGTTCACCAACTCACCCAGTCCCTACCATCTATAGATAGTCCTAAATATTCTGTATAATGTTGGAGCATCTATCTAAAGCCTTCTTGCATAGACCATCTGACAGACCTTAGATGAAGCAGTCAGCTGTTGTGTAGAGCTTCTCAGTTTGCTTTCTTATTCAACTTTTCAGAGAGTTCTGAAGATTGAATAGAGGTCACCATGTTTGTTGGGAAGTGCCTTTACCCACTGATTTACATTACAAGCTCCAGTGCTCTTTTATTTTAAGATATCAACATTTAACTGGCTATGTGAAAAGTTTTAGAATGCTGATATTTCTAGATATTTGATAAAGTGATATACATATATACACATAGAAACCCATGTATACAAATATACATACATAATATGTATATATATACAGACATACATCTATAATACAGATATAAATATATATATATATACATATACATACACATATAAACTGTACAATTTCCACATATACACTTACCCATTTATAAATGTATACATATATACATTTAACATATGTATACACATGCACATATATGTATACACACACATATACACACCTGGATACATGTATATATGTGTACATACATACTTAAATATACATATACCCATACACATATATGTACTATATATATATATATATGCAGAAACACACATGTATATAAGTATATATGCATATATGCATGTATCCATGTGGATATGTATATGCATATTTATACATATGTGTGCATGTTAAATGTATATATGTATACATTTATAAATGGGCAAGTATATATTTGGAAATTATATATACATATTTGTATATATATGTATGTATGTATGTATGTATGTATGTATGTATACATGTATGTCTGAGGGAACAAAATAGCTATAGTAGCACCAGAAAAAATAATTTTAGGTGCTTTACTCCTGTAATTTTAATATCTAATATTCCAAGACATCAGGTAGGCAATCAGTTTTATGTGTGTTTTTATGAATATGTGTGTTTATTAAAAATAAACTGCTTTAGTAGAGTGTCAATAGCTTTTTTAAAATTATCATTATGTTTTTAGTTTACACAAAGTTCTAATGGATCTCCAGAATCAGAAACTAAAAGAGCTAGATGACTGGTTAACAAAAACTGAACAGAGAACAAAGAAAATGGAGGAAGAGCCATTTGGACCTGATCTTGAAGACCTAAAATGCCAAGTACAACAACATAAGGTATGTAGATATTATGAGGTTTGCTTTCTAGAATATTAAATACTTTGTACATGTATCTGTATTGCATATAGATATAGAATCATATGACAACTTATAGATAAGACAGGAAGCTTCTGCTCAATAATTTGAAATAAGTGACCTGTTTCATTTCAGTAATTATTGTTCTGATTCGACTTTGTGCTCTTCTAGTGTTTAAGTGTTGCCAATATTATGATTTAAAGAGGTGTATCATTTAAGAATTATTTAAGCCCTTAAGATTCTTCTCACATAAGTAAGATTAAGGCCCCTGTTAAAAATTAAAAATAAGGTGTTGTTAAAAAATAAAAAGAGGTGTTGGGCACCATTTCTGATATTTATTAATATCTATGTGAGAAACCAAACAAGAAGATTCTAAAAGCTGACATGGATTTCAAGCCTCTTAAATGCAGGGGGAAATTCTTTGTGTTGTTTTGTAAAAACCCTATCTGAAATAATTTTGTTATGGTAGCACAAAATAAACTAAAGCATATCTTCTTTCTAAAATAAAACTTAGTCAGGAAGATTTACATTAGAAAATATTTACACATATTCCTTGAAGAGATTCTGTTTTCCTGTGAGACAGCTTCTTCAGAGATTGTACAAATTTATTTTGAAACATATATAAGGTTGTACTTTGTATATGTTTAGCTTTAGCCCATATCCATTAAAACATAACAAAATTGGTTATAAGTATATGTAAAATTGTATTTTTAAATTTTAAGAGTTTCAGTACAAATTACACATATATTTAGACATACACTTTCTGGTTGTTGGAAGGTATTTGTTGTTTTCTTGGTTTTTCTTTACATTAATTGAGACACCATGAATGTGTGTATGTGTGTGTTTATATGTTTGTATCAACACAGATTTACTCCAGAATTCTCATGTTGATTGATGTAATTAGACTATTCAATGCTATGACTATTTGTGAGGTTTGTACTTACAGTAGGAAATTTCCTCCTCCAAGAATACAGATATGTTTCCAGGAACATTTGTCATCAGTCAAGAATCAAAGCCACACAGTGAGCAAATGGAAAACCGAAATTCCTTGGTAAACTGGAGATTGTAAATCAGCAACTAATATTTTTAATCTATGTATTCCCAATTGATTTTATTGAAAATTTTATTTGACACACTATTATTTAAAGGCCTGAGCTTGGTACTGTGAAGAGATTTATTTTTAGTGATGTTAGCCATGCCATCCAAGAATCTGATAGTCTGACAATTACCTGAAGTGTTTTACAATTTTCTTTGGAAGATATAAAGTGAATGGAATGGAAGATATTTGACTAAAATTGTTATAAAATCAGATCGATTGTTCATTACTGGAAAATATGCCATTTCCAATGAGTATGAAATTGCTTTATGGAAATAATTTGAAGCAAAAAAGCAAAATGATTATGTGCAAGTTGATTATGCAACATGTTGTATCTAAGACATACTCCTGTGCAATGTATAATCAAATTAGAAAAAATAGACACACTGGCTCTGAATGAAGCCAACTCTTAGGTTTAACTGTTTGCATACATCTTGGAACAAATTTTTGCTTTTAGAATTAAAAGTCTGGAAAACACATTGAAGATACGTAATACAATGAAGTAAATTTCATTAGACTTCCATGCTTTATAATTTTAGGTATGTGAGTTCAAGTTAATAACTAATTGAAATAATCATTGATTCATTTATACCTCCATTTTCCTAAGAAAATTTATAAATCCAGGAAAATAAGAAATTTGCTTTTGAAAACAAAGTGCATCACTAACTTTTATCTTTCTGCATTATCACATTACCTACTATGTATAATATTTAAAGTATTTAACTCTCAGTAACCAGCCTATAGAAATCCTTGGACTATCTCCATTTTTCCTTTAGTTGTGGTTGTTGTTTTTAAATATTTTCTTTTATGTATCTATATCTATATCTATATCTATATCTATATCTATATCTATATCTATATCTACAATCTATCATCATCGATAGATAGATAGATAGATAGATATAGTTATAGGTATAGGTATATAGATAGATATTGATAGATATAAATAGAAATAGATAGATATTCTCATATAATTCATCCTTATTATATTTCCCCTCTCTCTAATCGTTCCAGTCAATCCTCAGCATGTTTCCCATTCAGATTTACCTTCTTTCTGGTTCTCATGATAAAAAAACACCTGGCAGATTATCTTTTATGTTTTTTGTCTTTTTGCAGAACTTGTGATCAACCTCATAGAATTACATATACTAGACAGGTACTTCACCAGAGAGCTACATCCCAAACTCTAAATTTCTGTTTCTTGGGGATGATTGCAAAGAGAAAAATTTATGGAAAGATACTAGTTTTGTTAAAAAGGACTAATTAAAATTCTGATCTGATCATAAGGCACATGTTCCTTAACTGACAAATAAGATAAAAATCTTTGAAAATCTTATAAGAGCACTACGAATATTATAGATACACTTGTGTACATTTTGTGAGAGCATTTCTTGATGCCCTTTTTTTAGCAGCACTTCATACATGGAATATTCTATGCTCTATCAGCATGAAATGCCATCAAATTAAGATATTTCAGTGAACCTACCAATTAGAAATTTAAAATATACTAGTTGTTACAATTAAATTCAGCTAAATGGTAAACTCTGGATAGATGTGAATATTTCAGTTTGGTGTAAATTTTTAATAAGAAAAGTATAGCAAAATACTTTCTATTCAGTGCCCCTAGCTGTTCACTTGAAGAAAGCATTTAGAGGATTGCTTTGCATCTCAGGTACCTAGCACTGATTCTTTCTAGGGACTGAATATATTGAAACTCTAACAAATTTTCAGAAAATACTCTTGCTGAAAAATCTTTGTCTCAGTGGTGGTGTGTTTTACTGGTGTTCTTAGGGAATTTTATCTTAAATTAGTAGGGATATGATTGAGGATTAAGGGCCTTCTGTGAATTGGAGATTTCATTATTTGGAAA
Organism: Apodemus sylvaticus; assembly: GCF_947179515.1. Classification (NCBI taxonomy): domain Eukaryota; kingdom Metazoa; phylum Chordata; class Mammalia; order Rodentia; family Muridae; genus Apodemus; species Apodemus sylvaticus. The sequence goes on from NC_067495.1 coordinate 44,471,601, forward strand.
GGGATTTTTATTAAAAGGAAATACTCTCACTAGAGAATTTTGTCCTGTGGTACTTACACTAACATGGAGTTTTGGTTCCTTATCTGGGTTTCAAAGTCTTTTCAGATTTAGATTTTCAACAATGTCTCAATGACAATATCAACAAAGGTATAATAGCTCATTAAAATATGAAGTTATAAATATAATATTCCCTATATTCAGACTTCTGTGTTCTGTTCTAAATGCTAATTAATACAAACCAAATAAACTATTAGAAGGTCAGTCACCTATCCATTCCTTGAAGTTAATTTCAAGCATTTTAGGTGCCAAAATTGTGAAATATCCTCATCCAATGACCTTTAAAATGATCTAGATGTTCATGTAACAGAGAAGGTTTGGTGTAATCCCACCAAAGGAACTGACCTTTCATTTCAGTTCACTGTATCCCGGTAGCTTTGAACAAACACTCATTAAAGCCTCTGGGTGTGTTGAAGAATACAGACACCAACTGTCCCTGAAATCCTTCTCAAGCATCTCAAAGTCACATATGTCACATAGATACAGAACAGGGAAACATTATTCGAGGCAGAATAAAGCAAAAAGCATGAGAGTTGAATTTGATGATGTGTTGGAATAAAGGAAATGGAGTTTGAAAAGGTGAAGTGTGGTTTATCTGTATTGTGTGCTAATGTTTTACATAGCTAGGGCTAGAGAATTATTGTTTCAGTGTGAAAAGTCTATACAGGAGACCTAGGCAGTTGCAGTTTTCTATGACTCATAAGGAACCACCATGGTCCTGATATTGAAGCAAAATAAGTAGCAAGTAAGAAAAATCTTAACTTTGTGGACAATATGACTAATAAAAGAAATATCACAAGAAAGCAGGAAGCAAAGGAGACATCTTAGAAAATCTATTTCAGCAAGTATGTACAATATGAAAAATCCTAAATGGATATAAGAAACATTTGGATCTCAACAGCTGAGCCTAGAATTAGAGAATGAGCAGAGAACTTTAAATAACAGATTCTGAGACGAGGCAGCCAGAATACTAGAGTTGGAAATAAAAAAATAGGCAATAAAAAAAGATGCAGTATTTGGGATGAGTGAGACAGATAAGCCTTGAGAATGCCTTAAAATCAAATAGTGCTTGTAGTGCTTTGGAAGCTCTCTCCCAGCCTAAGGATGATTAACATTACACACACTTACTGCTATGAAGTCCCACTTGAATTTCTATCCTTTGCCCCTGTAAGTATTTAATGAAATTTTGATGCCTATGTGAGTAAAGATAAACAATACACTCAGGACAAAAATATCATACTATTACCAGAGAACCAAAGATCATCTGTGTTTCTGCAATGCCTGACAGAGTACTTAGGAAATAATTGCTTCAGAGATGTTTTATCAGAAAACGTTTTAACAATTCTCACTATGTCATCACATTAGCGATCTTCATCATTGCTACCTTTCTGACAAGGGAGACAAACTTGACAACTGAAATAGACAATAAAAATATGTGTAGCTGCAAAAAGCAACTCATAACGATGGGCAAGAAATATTTCTATGAAAGAACTTACATAGATCTATATCTTGTTCTTTTTCTTAAGTTCACTTCTCTGTCCTCATCACAGTATTTTTTTATTCAAGTACCTCCATTGATATTTACTGTAGAATACTTTTTTCAAAGTAATACTATGTTAACATAAATAAATAGAATTTAAAGTAAAATAGGTGTCACTTTCATGCACTAGATATAATATGTTTGTAGTGCTGTTATAATTTTTTTCTTTTTTTATTCGATATATTTTTTATTTACATTTTTATTTACATTTCAAATGATTTCCCCTTTTCTAGACCCCCACTCCCCGAAAGTCCCATCAGCCCCCTTCCCTCCCCCTGTTTTCCCACCCAACCCTTCCCACTTCCCTGTTCTGGCTTTGCCCTATCCTGCTTCACTGACTCTTTCCAGAACAAGGGGCCACTCCTCCGTTCTTCTTGTACCTCATTTGATGTGAGGATTATGTTTTGGGTATTCCAGTTTTCTAGGTTAACACCCACTTAAAAGTGAGTGCATACCATGATTCATCTTTTGAGTCTGTGTTACCTCACTTAGTATGATGTTCTCCAGCTCCATCCATTTGCCTAAGAATTTCATGAATTCATTGTTTCTAATGGCTGAATAGTACTCCATTGTGTAGATATACCACATTTTTTGCATCCACTCTTCTGTTGAGGGATACCTGGGTTCTTTCCAGCTTCTGGCAATTATAAATAGGGCTGCTATGAACATAGTAGAGCATGTATCCTTATTACATGGTGGGGAATCCTCTGGGTATATGCCCAGGAGTGGTATTAGCAGGATCTTCTGGAAGTAAGGTGCCCAGTTTTCTGAGGAACCGCCAGATTGTTTTCCAGAGTGGTTATACCAATTTGCAACCCCACCAGCAGTGGAGGAGTGTTCCTCTTTCTCCACATCCTCTCCAACACCTGCTGTCTCCTGAATTTTTAATCTTAGCCATTCTGACTGGTGTAAGGTGAAATCTCAGGGTTGTTTTGATTTGTATTTCCCGAATTACTAATGAAGTTGAGCATTTTTTAAGATGCTTCTCCGCCATCTCAAGTTCTTCAGGTGAGAATTCTTTGTTTAACTCTGTATCCCATTTTTTAATAGGGTTGTTTGGTTTTCTGGAGTCTAACTTCTTGAGTTCTTTACATATATTGAATATTAGCCCTCTATCTGATGTAGGGTTGGTGAAGATCTTTTTCCAGTTTGTTGGTTGCCGATTTGTCTTCTTGATGGTGTCCTTTGCCTTACAGAAACTTTGTAATTTTATGAGGTCCCATTTGTCAATTCTTGATCTTAGAGCATACACTATTGGTGTTCTGTTCAGGAACTTTTCCCTGTACCGATGTCCTCAAGGGTTTTCCCCAGTTTCTTTTCTATTAGCTTCAGAGTGTCTGGCTTTATGTGGAGGTCCTTGATTCATTTGGAGTTGAGCTTAGTACAAGGAGACAAGGATGGGTCAATTCCCATTCTTCTGCATGCTGAACTCCAGTTGAACCAGAACCATTTGTTTTTTAAATCTAGTTTAAAAGACAAGTGATTTTTTGTAATGATTTTAGTAGTAGATTTCAGAGACAGATGTATTATAGATAATGTCCTTGATTATTTTTGCAATAATAATGATATTCATGTTCTTATATATTCCAGCATATGCTCTCCTAACATCTGAAGACATAGGTTATTTCTAGAAAGGATTATAAAATAATTGAATCATATTTTATTGTTGTTTTCAATTATGTCAGCACACTAAGAATATTTAGTAATTAAAATGTATGAAATATGATTAACAAAGATATCAGGAATAAGTAATTATACTCAGCATGGCTTTTTCAACTGCATTTAGTTTATCAATAGTAAAATTATATGTGCATATTCCATAATAAAACATCAATGCCTTTATCATTTCCTAGTACCACTAAACACTGTGATGGCTGATTCTGAAGTATTATTTCATTTAACTCCAATACTAAATTTGTGCTAGAGAGATTTTGACACATAAATCTTTATTAAGGGGTTGCACAAAATAGTATCACCAGAAACTGGTAGACTCCAATTTTCTTTTTATGTTGCAGTATTTTGCAGGCTACATTTGAATTAAAGAACTCAATAGATCTCCCTGCCCATGCTTCAGATGTTTCAATGTGACAGATTCACAGACTCCTGTTTTTACCCTCACCTTCTACTTTCAAACCAAGAAACTTCCCCATTCTCTTAGAGTTTAATTAAATTGTGATTCGCTCTGTGACCCTATAGTTTAGATACCATGCAGAGTGCCAGACCAGAGACTGCAGTGCTCTAAGGGAATTGTGGATTTGAAGTAGGAAGATACAGAGACTGAGAAGAAAGAAGCATGTAAATTTAGAATGAACCTTGGTAGAAAAGTATGCTGGTGGTAGCTGTTCACAGAATACTCAGAATGAAAATGTTTGAAGCAATGATAAGTTTATATCCATTCAGTATCCCTTTCTATAATTTCGAGCGAAAGGGAGGAGTAAAGCAAAAAGACAAGAGGAAATAGCTCATAATGATAGTTGCATTACTATCTGGAAAAAGAATAAGAAATAGATTGATTTAACTATTTAATGTTATATTTAGTATATATGGATGCATGAATTCATTGATTGTAGGGGAGAATAAATGGCAAGACAATTAAGGGCTGCCACTTAGTGATTATGAGTTTTACTTTATGACATGCCTGTTGCTATGATAATTTCTCAGCAATAAAGTAAATCATTAGATCTATTAACTTAAAACTGCATTTTCCTTTAAATAATATTTCTATTCATTCATCAAAATTTCATATATTCATATGATGTTCTCTGATAATATTTCTCAATCTGTGTCTCCTTCCAACACTACCTGGTGTCTCCATTACATCTGCTTCCCAACTTCACATCTTTTCTCCCTATCTTTCTCAACAATACTCATTTGAGTCCAATTAATGTTTTCTATACAACATTCCCATGTGTGTTGGGCCATCCATTGGAAACCCATTCAACCTACCAGTGGGTATATGCTCAATGGAAACTGACTCAATCTCCTTCATCAGCCATAAGTTAAAAGTAGTTTCTCCACTAATAGTTGGATTTCAATGGTGTGGCCATGCAGAAATTTTGACTAGTTTGTTCAGTTCTTGTGTAAGTAAACACAGTAGCTGTGAGTTACTGTGATTATATATATGCATATATATATATATATATATATATATATATATATATATATATATATATATATATATATATATATGCCATGTCAGTATTTCATAGCTCTCTTCCCCATCTGCTGACTCTTACATTCTTTGTGCACTCCCACCTCCTGGCAAGTTTTTCTCTGGGCCCTGGATGATGGCAGATAGAAGGAGATGATTCATCCACAGCTGAGCACTCATAGATACTTATGCAGTACTCTCATCAGTTATGAGTCTTTTAATTCCTTTTGTTAATCTTGTATAAATAATTTGCAAATGTAATGGTTATTTTAGGGACCTGGGTTATGGAGAAGCAGGAAAGAGCTCTTACCTGTCACCAAAAAACAGAATTCATGTCTCAGCATTTAAGTCAAGTGACTCAAAAATGCCTCAAACTGTGGCTGCAAGGCATCCATTCCCACTTTTTGTCTGTGTATGTTCCTGAAACACACACACACACACACACTCACACAAGAATACTCATAGCAAGGCACACATGAGCACACACACCAAAACACCCTACCCTCAAACTAATACAAACATTCATAAAAATTGTAAAAGGAAACATTTTTTTAAATTTTTAAGGTTTTAAATCAATTATATATTTTTCAGACCCTAAAACTGCTGTCATTTCATGAATTTCTAGAATTACATTTATAAGATAAGGAGTGGTACATTGCATTGGATTAGGATGAGTGGAGGAGTTAGGTAAACACTGTTCTGGAGGGATTATTTTACAGCTTTCTCTTGGATATGTCTAAATTTGGGAGCTCAGAAATAAGTTGCTTGTTAATATTTTTACAGCTAATATAATATGTTAGGCAAATGCTAATCAATCATACCTTAGTCTGTGATAAGAACAACTCTGGATGGCTAAATATCCATCCAGATATTTTTCACTAATTAGACACCTGAAGCTTAGTTTAGTAAGAGATACAGGAATCAAACCTAGGACAATTGTTAAATGGTGTTCTCATAAATGTATTCTCATTTTAATTTAATTTTCTACATACTATGTCATATTTATTGAAATTCTAAATCATATACAAATATAACAATTCTGTTACCAAAAATGTTTTTCTTAATAATAGAACTCACTTTCAGCTCTTAAAAATCAGTGCTTGTATAGTTTTTCAAGGTTCCTTGTTGAAGTTATCTTTTAGAAGTCTTCTTCTTCTTCTTTTAGATGCCAAGTCCCACTTTGCAGAAACAAAAATATTCCCTCTAAGTATTTACCCCATGTAGAGAATTGACAAAAATACAACTTTCAAGAAGAACTTGCTAGGCTTTTGAGTGCAAGTTACCTGAATCTGTGCTGTGACCAAAGGAACTAGCATACAGTACCTTTTATTTCCATTTTAATTTCAGACATTTTCCCCCTTCCCAATGTTCCCTCCATAAAACCCCTATCACCTCCCCTCCCTTGGCCTCTATGAGGGAGGTCCCCACTGACCAAAATTATTCATTTTCTTTTTTTAAAATTAGACATATTCTTTATTTACCTTTCAAATGATTTCCCCATTTCCTGGTCCCCCCTTGAAAGTCCCATAAGCCATCTTCCCTCCCCCTGTTTCCAAATCAACCCCCTCCCACTTCCCTGTCCTGGTAATCCCCTACACTTCTGCATCAAACCTTGCCAGGACCAGGGCCCTCTCCTCCCTTTGATGTCCAACAAGGCCATCCTCTGCTGCCTATGCATACAGAGCCATGAATAACATCATGTGTACTATCTGGTTGATGTTTTTGTCCCTGGGAGCTCTGGGATTAGTGGGAGACTCATATTGTTGTTCCTCCTATGGTTCTGCAAACCCCTTCAGCTCCTTGGGTCCTTTCTCTAGCACCTCCATTGGGGGCCCTGTGCTCAGTACAATGGCTGGCTGAAAGTGTCTCCCTCTGTATTTGTCATGCACTACCAGAGCCTCCCAGGTGACAGCTATATCCAATTCCAGTCAACAAGTACTTTTGGGCCTCCATAATAGCATCTAGATTTTGTAACTGTATATGGGATGGATCACTAGGTGGGGTAGTCTCTGGATGGTCTTTCCCTCAGACTCTGCTCCATACTTTGTCTATGTATCTCCTTCTGTGGGTATTTTGCTGCCCTTTCTAAGAAGGACCAGAGTATCCATACTTTGTTTTTCCTGCTTCTTGGGCGGCCATCATTTAATATATGAATTGTGCCTTGGGTATTTCAAGCTTCTGGACTAATATCCATTTATCAGTGAGTGCATACCATGGGTGTTCTTTTGTGATTGGGTTACTTCACTAGGATATTTTCCAGTTCTACCTATTTGCCTAAGAATTTCATGAATTCATTGTTTTTTACTAGCTGTGTGGTATTCCATTGTGTAAATATACCACATTTTCTGTATCCATTCCTCCATTGAGGGACATCTGGGTTCTTTCCAGCTTCTGACTATTATTAATAGGGGTTCTATAAACATAGTGGAGGATGTGTGCTTATTAAATGCTGGGGAATCCTCTGGGTATATGCCCAGGAGTGTTATGACAGGGTCCTCCAGTAGTATCTTGTCCTGTTTTCTAAGAATCCACAAGACTGATTTCCAGAGTGATTTTAGCAGCTTGCAATAATCAATTTGCATTCTTACCCATGGTAACCACCAGTTGAACCAGCATCATTTATTGAAAAGGCTCTTTTGTTCACTGGATGGTTTTAGCTCCTTTGTCAAAGATCAAGTGACCATAGGTGTGTGGGTTCATTTCTGGGTCTTCAATTCTATTCCATTGGTCTACCTGCCTGTCACTGTACCAATACCATGCAGTTTTAAACAATATTGCTCAGCAGTACTGCTTGAGGTCCAGGATACTTATTCCCCCAGAAGTTCTTTTACTGTTGAGAATAGTTTTAGCTCTCCTGTGTTTTTTGTTCTTCCAGATAAATTTGAGAATTGCTCTTTCTAACTCTATGAAGAATTGAGTTGGGATTTTGATGGGTATTGTATTGAATCACTTTATTGTTTTGGCAAGATGGGCATTATTACTATATTAATCCTGCCAATCCAGGAAAATTGGAGATCTTTCCATCTTCTGAGATCTTCTTAGATTTCTTTCTTCAGAGACTTGAAGATCTTGTCATACACATCTTTCACTTCTTTGGTTAGAGTTACACCAAGATACTTTATATTGTTTGTGACTATTGTGAAGGGTGTCTTTTCCCTAATTTTTTCTCACCCTGTTTATGTTTATCCTTTGAATTTAGGAAGGCTAATGATTTTTTTTTTAGTTAATTTTATATCTGGCCACTTTGCTGAAGTTTTTTATCAGTTATAGGAGTTCTCCACTGGATTTGTTTTTGGGTCACTTAAGTAGACTATCATATCATCTGCAAATAGTGATAGTTTGACTTCTTCCTTTCCAATTTGTAACCATTTGACCTCCTTTTGTTGCCTAATTGCTATAGCTAGAACTTCCAGGGCTATGTTGAATAAATATGGAGAGAGAGAGAACAGCCTTGTCTAGTCCCTGATTTCATGGGATTGCTTCAAGTTTCTCTCCATTTACTTTATGTTGTCTACTGGTTTGCTGTATACTACTTTTAGTATGTTTGGGTATGGGCCTTGAATTCCGGTTGTTTCCAATACTTTTTACATGAAAGGATGCTGAAAGTTGTCAAATGCTTTTTCAACAACTAATGAAATGGTGATGTGTTTTTTTTTTCTTTGAGTTTGTTTATGTAGTGGATTACATTAAAGGATTTCCATATATTGAACCATTCCTGCATCCCTGGGATAAAGCCCACTTGATCATGTTGAATGATCGTTTTGATATGTTCTTGGATTAGGTTGGCAAGAATTTTATTGAGTATTTTTGCATTGATATTCATAAGGGAAAATGGTCTAAAGTTCTCTTTCTTTGTTGGATCTTTGTGTGCTTTTGGTACTAGAGTAATTGTGGTTTCATAGAATGAGTTGGGTAGAGTTTCTTCTGTTTCTATTTTGTGGAATAGTTTGAAAAGTATTGGTGCTATGTCTTTTTTGAAGGTGCAATGCAGTTCTGCACTAAAACCTTCTGATCCAGTGCATTTTTTGATTGGTAGATTGTCAATGACCCCCTTCTATTTCTTTAGGGGTTATGGGACCATTTAGATGATCTACCTTATCCTGATTTAATTTTGGTATATGGTATCTGCCTAGAAAATTATCCATTTCATCCATTTCCGTTTGTGTTAAGTGCTTTTCACGTAGGATCTGGTGATTTTTTTGAATTTCCTCAGTTTCTGTTGTTATACATCCCTTTTCATTTCTGATTTTGCTAATTTGGATACTGTCTCTATGCCCTCTGGTTAGTCTGGCTAAGGGTTTATCTATCTATCTTGTTGATTTTCTCAAAGAACCAGCTCCTGGTTTTGTTGATTCTTTGTATGGTTCTTTTGGTTTCTACTTGTTTGAAACCCTGAGTTTGATTTCAGCCCTGAGTTTGATTATTTTCTGCCTGCTACTCCTGATTAGTGTATTAGTTTCTTTCTGTTCTAGAGCTTTCAGGTGTGCTGTTAAGCTGCTAGTGTATGCTCTCTCCAGCTTCTTTTAGGAGGCACTCACAGCTATGAGTTTTCCTCTTAGCACTGCTTTCATTGTGTCCCATAAGTTTGAATATGTTGTGCCTTCGTTTTCAATAAATTCTACAAAATCTTTGATTTCTTTCCTTATTTCTTCCTTGACCAAGTTATCATTGAGTAGAGCATTGTTCAGCTTCCCTGTGTATGTGGGCTCTCTCTCTCTCTCTCTCTCTCTCTCTCTCTCTCTCTCTCTCTTTGCTATTGAAGAACAACCTCTTTAGTGATCTGATAGGAGGTATGGGATTAGTTTGATCTTCTCATATCTGTTGAGGTTCTGTTTTGTGACCAATTATATGGTCAGTTTTGGAGAATATGCCTTGAGGTGCAGAGAAGAAGGTATTTTCTTTTGATTTAGGAGGAAATGTTATATAGATATCTATGAAATCCATTTTATCCAAAACTTCTGTTAGTTTCACTGTGTCTCTGTTTAGTTTGTGCTTCCCTGATCTGTAAATTGAGGAGAGTGGGGTGTTGAAGTCACCCACAATTATTGTGGAGAGGCAATGTGTGCTTTAAGCTTTATTAAAGGTTCTTTTATGAATGATTGTGCCCTTGTATTTGGAGCATAGATGTTCAGAATTGAGAGTTCTTCTTGTTAGATTTTTTTCTTTGATGAGTATAAAGTGTCCTTCTGTGTCTTTTTTGATGACTTTTGGTTGCAAGTCTATCTTATTGGATATCTTTCCTGGGACCTTTGGCTTGGAAATGAGTTTTCCAGCCTTTTACTCTGAGATAGTGTTTGTCTTTGACATTGAGATGTGTTTCCTGTACACAGCAAAATGTTGAGTCCTCTTTTAGTATCCAGTCTGTTAGTCTGTCTTTTTATTGGAGAATTAAATCCATCGATGTTAAGAGATGTTAAGGAATAGTGATTGTTGCTTCCTGTTATTTTTGATGTAATTTTTATGATTGTGTGGTTATATTCTTTTTGGTTTGTTGAAAGATGATTAATTTCTTACTTTTTCTAGTGTGTAGTTTCCCTCCTTTTGTTGGTGTTTTCCATTCATTATCCTTTGAAGGGCTGGATTTGTAGAAATGTATCGTGTAAATTTGTTTTTGTCATGGAATTCCTTGGTTTCTCTATCTATGGTAATTGAGAGATTAGCTAGGTATAGCAACCTGTGTTGGCATTTGTGTTACCTTAGGGTCTGTGTGACATCTGCCCAGGCTCTTTTGGCTTTCATAGTCTCTTGTTAGAAATCTGGTGTAATTCTGATAGGTTTTCCTTTATATGTTTGTCGACCTTTTTTCCTTACTGCTTTTAATGTTCTTTGTTTAGTGCATTTGGCGTTTTAATCATTATTTAACAGGAAGAATTTCCTTTCTGGTCAAATCTGTTTGGAGTTCTGTAGGCTTCTTGGGCATCATTCGTGGGCATCTCTTTCTTTAGGTTAGGGAAGTTTTCTTCTATAATTTTGTTCAACACATTTACTGGCCCTTTAAGTTAGAAATATACACTTCCTTCTATTCCTATAATCCTTAGGTTTGGTCTTCTCATTTTGTACTAGATTTCCTGGATGTTTTGTGTCCGGAGCTTTTTGCATTTTGGATTTTCTTTGACTGTTGTGTCAATGTTTTATATGCTGTTTTCTGCTGCTGAGATTATTTCTTCTATCTCTTGTAATATGTTGTTGATGCTTGGATTCATGTCTCCTGACTTCTTTCCTAGGTTTTCTATGTCCAGAGTTGTTTCCCTTTGTGATTTCATTATTATTTCTACCTCTGATTTTAGATTCTGGATGGTTTTGTTCAATTCCTTCACCCATTTGGTTGTGCTTTCCTGCTATTCTTTAAGGACTTCTACCTATTTACCTGTGTTCTCCTGTATTTCTTCAAGGGAGTTATTTTTGTCCTTGAAGCCCTCTATCAGCATCATAAGCTGTGATTTTAATCAAAATCTTGCTTTTCTGATGTGTTGGGGTATCCAGGACTTGCTATTGTGGGAAAATTGGGTTCAGATGGTGCCATGTTGTTTTGATTTCTGTTAGTAACATTCCTATGTTTGTCTTTTGCCATCTGGTTATGTCTGGTGTTAGTTGGTCCTGCTGTCTCTGGCTGGTGCTTGTTCCTCCTGTGTTCCTTCAAGCCTGTCTCAGCACCCCCTGGGTGACTGGCTCCCTCTTGGCACATTGTGTTGTGTTGCTGCCCAGCTCTTGGGTGCAGGTGGGTCCCTGGAAGACCGTGTCCCAAGTGATCTTACACTCAGTTTTCCCTGTGTTCCTGACTGTAAAAGCCCACTCATTCTCAGGAGTGAAGATGGTGGCCTCACCTTTAACCATGGAACTCCCTCCAGAGCAGATATCCCCTGGCAGGATAGGTGCACAGACAGCTGTGGAGCTGCCTAGCTCCTGAGTGCAGGTGGAGCCCTGGTGCACCAAGTCCCAAGTGATCTGACACTCAGGTATTCCCTGCTTTCCTGGCAGTAACAGCATACTCAGTTGCAGGAGTGAAGATACAGTGTGCAATTCTTGAACAAGCAAGACACACACTTTGTTTGGGCTTATATTACATTTCTGTATGAGTTTCACTTTATGTTTAAGTCCAAATCCAAAATTTATCTCTGCTTATATGCTTCATTCTGTTCATTATCTAATCATTGTCTCATATCCAAGCAGAATTAGTAAGGTAGCATGGGTCTAGATGAAACACTGAAGTTACTTTTAGTAGTGGTTGTTCTCAAGCTGCTTGACCTGGTGAGATCAAGAAAGTTTACCCCATTGGTGACATTTAAAGAAGTAGAGAAAAACCAGATTCATATCTTAAAATTAGTATTAAATGGTTAAAATTTGCTGAAGCCCTTTAATTAAAGCATTATTTAGAAGAAAGGCAATTAGCCACAGATGGATAACAAACTCTACTTTTCAAATCTAAGGGTTTTTAATGTATTTCAATGTTGCCCTTTTCTCTTGTCATAATAAAAGAGGATTGCTATTTGACATTACAAAACAAATATCACTGACATTTGTAACTAATAATGGTATAGAAATTTAATTAGGAGCATGACAGATTTTTTTTAATCTGGCCAATGTGACAAAAATCAATTAAATATGTACAATATCAACAAATGGATCATAAGATAGCCAACACCTGCATATGTGAAGTATACTTTTAAATGAAAACCACTTTTATAATGAAATATAATATCATTTTGACTTGAAGACACAGGTTTTGAATAGTCAAAATGTGCTAATCTGGGGACATATTTGTACTTTGAAATATTTTGGCTCATACTTTATGCTCAATGAGCGAAACAATAGTAAAATCTCTATTGTATAAGTCTATCTATGAGATATTTAAATCCATACCAAGTCAATGTTTAACTAAAATTTTAATTAAAATATTTTAACAAAAATTAATAGTTTTGAAAATACAAAACACCAAAGAGGAAGCCAGGCATTTTGTTTAACTTCTTTTTTCTTTCTTTCTTTTATCGCATATTTTCTTTACTTACATTTCAAATGTTATCTCCTTTCCTGATTTTCCCTCCAGAAACCCCCTATCCCATCTCCCCTTCCCTGCTTCTATGAGAGTGGTCTTCCACCCTCCTACCCACTCCCATATCCCCACCCTAGCTTTCCCCTACACTGGGGCATCATGCCTTCACACCAAGTGTCTCTCCTCCCATTGATGCCCAACAAGTCATTTGCTGTATATCCATCTGGAGTCATGGATCTTTCAATGTGTATTCTTTGGTTGGTGATTTAGTCCCTGGTATCTGTGGGAAGGTCTGTTTGGTTGATCTTGTTGTTCTTCCTATTGGGTTGCAAACCCCCATGATCAGAGCCATCATTAACCAATATGTAGAATGATAATTCCACAGTTTTTGTTGTAACATTTTGCTGCTTACAAAAAAATATAGCTTTCTTTTTTTTGTTAGTGCTTAGCTCATTTTATTCGTTTTATTTAGTATGGGACCCCAGCCCACAAAATGATACGACCCACAGAAAATATAGCTTTCAAAAGTGTACCCCAGACACTGGATATTTTATAGTCTTTTCTATTGATAATATGAGAAAACATTAATACTATGATAATAACTCTTAATGATTTGGGGTGTCAAAAGTTCAGAATAATGAAGTTTACAATAGTTTCTCTTTTGCAACTAAGAAGTTTATTCAGAAAAATATTTCTTAGTATTATCAATTTGATCCAGAGAAATTATAATATTAAAAGTCATAGGAGATAAGAAAAGCACTGGTATATGATATTAAATCATATGTCTAGGAAAATCCAGTGATTTATGCCATGTCAGGCAATATGGAGAGCCATTCTCATGTTTCTTAAAATTCCTCTAGTCAGTCAAATCAAAGTGGGAGCACTCTTTTCATTTTAAAGTTATCAAGACACTTTTAATGTCAGTAATACATTATATTAATATTTTTCAAAGTAAGAAATATGTCATTGATTAAAATGGCAAAATCAAATGTCTAATTTTAGAACAAACACACAATTAGAAATCAATTTATATTAAGGAAAATCAAAACTATATCACATATACATTATAAAATTTGTTTTGTGAAAGTAAACATTTCATAAATAAAACTATGATTTTCACATATATCATTTCTATGGAATTAAAGCAGTTTATATAATTCATGTGTACAGTGATATTCAGTCTGGCATTTACTAGTATCCTTTACTTTTGAATACATCATTATATATATATATATATATATATATATATATATATATATATATATATATACATATGTATACATACTTTCTTTTGGTGATACACAAAAATAAATTTCTGAAGTTATAGAAGCCAGTTAATGATATTCTGACCACTTAATAGTTTTCTTAATTGTTCTATAAATCTATGGTGGAGAAACTGGAAAAATCTTCACTTATGTAACTCAATGAAAGAGGCAGACAGGGGATTATTCTGCATCAATTTCAAGTATGACTTTGAATTGATGATTCCATTTTTCAGCCTCATGGCAGAAAATGTTCTATTAACCAGAGCAAGCTCTAGAATGTCAAAGGCATGATAGGCAGTATAGAAGCCACACACAAAATAGGTGCATTCCTTCACATGAAGATGAAGAATGAAAATGTAGAGAGAATTATAAAGGAATGATCTTACAATAATTTCCAAGTGATTATTGAAAATTGAAAGTCCTAGTAATAAAGTGTTCATGCATTTGAAGCTGTGATTAATCCCTTCTACTAAGTTATTTAACATTTTAATAACTCAGATAGGGCCCTGGCATTATTATTTGGTATGTTCAGGCGGTAAGAATCGAGAAAGTTATTACCATGTCTCCAAAACATCTGTCCATTTTTTTGTTACATAATAAAATATTTTTTAAAAGCAAACCAGTTATCGAGGAGATTTAAAGACCTATTCAAGCAAATCCCACTAATAGTGTACCATATTGTGGTTTGGGGGGTGGGGGTGGGACTGCAGTTCCAGGTAAGGATATTCTGGCAAATATTTTTAAGTCCTTATTATTTTTAAAACATGTAGTAAGAAACTGATAGTAGATCTAGAGAAGAACGGCTAAGGAAATATCAAATGGGATGCTGTGAAAACTGAATATTGAATTTGACAACCTTTGCAAGAAATGTTTCCATGTGATAGTAAGCAGTGAAGGTCAGGCTAACTGAGAACAGAGAATCATTGTAAAAATTATTCTCCAATGAACATAATCATAATAAATACAACAGTCATGCTGTTGGGCCAAGAACGCTTACTTTCAGGCAAAGGACACCATCAAGAGGAGAAATCGGCAACCAACAAATTGGGAAAAGATCTTCACCAATCCTACATCAGATAGAGGGCTAATATCCAATATATATAAAGAACTCAAGAAGTTAGACTCCAGAAAACCAAACAACCCTATTAAAAATGGGGTACAGAGTTAAACAGGGAATTCTCACCTGAAGAACTTCGGATGGCGGAGAAGCATCTTAAAAAATGCTCAACTTCATTAGTCATTAGGGAAATGCAAATCAAAACAACCCTGAGATTTCATCTTAAACCAGTCAGAATGGCTAAGATTAAAAATTCAGGAGACAGCAGGTGTTGGATAGGGTGTGGAGAAAGAGGAACACTCCTCCACTGCTGGTGGGGTTGCAAATTGGTACAACCACTCTGGAAATCAGTCTGGCGGTTCCTCCGAAAACTGGGCACCTCACTTCCAGAAGATCCTGCTATACCACTCCTGGGCATATACCCAGAAGACTCCCCACCATGTAATAAGGATACATGCTCTACTATGTTCATAGCAGCCCTATTTATAATTGCCAGAAGCTGGAAAGAACCCAGGCATCCCTCAACAGAAGAGTGGATGCAAAAAATGTGGTATATCTACACAATGGAGTACTATTCAGCCATTAGAAACAATGAATTCATGAAATTCTTAGGCAAATGGATGGAGCTAGAGAACATCATACTAAGTGAGGTAACCCAGACTCAAAAGGTGAATCATGGTATGCACTCACTAATAAGTGGATATTAACCTAGAAAACTGGAATACCCAAAACATAATCCACACATCAAATGAGGTACAAGAAGAAAGGAGGAGTGGCCCCTGGTTCTGGAAAGACTCAGTGAAGCAGTATTTGGCAAAACCAGAACGGGGAAGTGGGAAGGGGTGGGTGGGAGGACAGGGGAAGAGAAGGGGGCTTATGGGACTTTCGGGGAGTGGGGGGCTAGAAAAGGGGAAATCATTTGAAATGTAAATAAATTATATCGAATAAAAAAATTTAAAAAAAAGAATGGTTACTTTCTTTTTATGCTAGTGGGGAAATTTAATAAAGGAGAAAATGTTGATAATGCTAGAGGTAGAGATAATTAAAATATAGTCCTTTAAAAGGTAGAGAGTATGTAAGAAGAAGTGCACTCTAAATGTACTCTTCCCAATTTATGACTTGCATGGTACTTTGCAGTTCAAACGAAATAGAAAAAATAATAATTCACTGAGTAAACTAAGAGAAAATTGATTTGAAATCAGGCTAGATAATAAGCAATTGCATTACCTCCTATGTGGAAGAAATAACTCACA
Source organism: Apodemus sylvaticus (assembly GCF_947179515.1). Lineage (NCBI taxonomy): Eukaryota > Metazoa > Chordata > Mammalia > Rodentia > Muridae > Apodemus > Apodemus sylvaticus. Next base: position 44,487,914 of record NC_067495.1, read on the forward strand.
TATTTGGGGTGAGATGTCTTTATTATTTACTTTTGGATTATTGTCTTTCAGGTGCTTCAAGAAGATCTAGAACAGGAACAGGTCAGGGTCAACTCGCTCACTCACATGGTAGTAGTGGTTGATGAATCTAGCGGTGATCATGCAACAGCTGCTTTGGAAGAACAACTTAAGGTCAGATTTTATTTTATTTTAATTTTGAAGGAACTGAATACATGCTTTACAACATTTAATTTCCAATATGAAAATGTATCTAGAAAATTCAGAATGTAAGTTAATTCAGATAGTTTAATACACTGTATTTATGCATACAAATTTAAATCATCAGCCACTTGTGCAGTCTCACTTTCATTACCTTACTCTGCTTGCTTGCTTTTTTGTCTATGCCTTTGAGGAAAATTACAAATTCAAATCTAATTATTTTTTATAATTGATATACATGCATTAGAAAATTGTCTAAATAATACTATTTATGTATGCTTCAAACCCACAATTTTAAAATGTATTAAATTCTATTAAATGGTATAAAAAATGGAGTACTTTTGGTGGATTCATTCTTTTATGTTCTCAGTGTTGTTCTCTTGCACACATTGGATGTTTCAATCATGGTAGTTGAGTAGAGTAGATATTCCACCATTCAAACCACCTCCCAACCCAGTTGAAGTTATCTGTGCTTTTGGAAATGCATGAAATGCCTTTATCAAATGCTTGTAATTCTAGCAATTATGTGGTAGAGACACAAGGATCAGGAACTGAATGCTAGTGTTAGTTTCACAATGTCTTTGAATATCAGCTTGGGTTAAATGAGAACCCGTCTAAAAAACAAAAGCAACAACAAACAGGGCTGGAGGGAAGGCTCAGATATTAGTGCAGTTACTGCCTTTGCAGAGGAGCAGGGCTTGATTCCCAGCATCCACATGGCATCTCACAACTATATGCATCTAGATAAGAGGGTTTTGATACCTCTTCTTAGTTAAGGAATCTCTTTCACACACAAGGTGTACATACATATAAACATAAAATAAAAAATAAATACTAAAAAATTCAAACAAAAATGATAATGTGGGTATTTCAAAGTTCTGCTTTATATGTACATGCACAAATATCTACAAGTGTATATATACATGTGGAGGCCAGAAGTATAAGGTGGGTGTCTTCCTCAACCACTCTAGACATTGATTTTTGAGATATGATCTCTATCAAACTGAAACTTATCAATTTTGCCATGATGTCTGGCCATCTTCCCTAGTGATCCTCTAATCCTAGGTGCTAGGATAGGTAGAATAACATGTATATGTCACATTTCCTTCCATTTTACATGGGTGCTTGAGTATCAAACCCTGGTCTTCTTCATGGGAGGGGGCAGAGTATTCTATTTACTTAGCTATCTTCCTAGTCTGCTGCGTATAATGTTCATTATACCCAAGAAAGATCTGTTTCTCCTTTGTGACAGACTCCACAAGTCTAATATGTCAAAGGAATCTTTCATTACAAGCTTAAATGGCTTTATCAGCCTAAAGTAGTTCGTAAGAGTCTATCCATATTAACCTATAACACAGTTCCTTAAAGCCTTATCTTTGTTTTGTTGTCTGCTGTGTGAATAACTTTTTTTTCATTAGAGTCAAATGACATGTCCTTGGGTTCCTGCTTTAGAATGCCAGTAGTCTACAACAATGCTATCTTATTTTCTGTTATTATGTGATGAAAGAGTTAAAAAATACCAGAATAAACACTTTTATAACAAATCATCTTTACACAGAGAAACTGCTTGAAGGTAGTACGTAAATGAGAAAACTATACCATTCTTTGGACTGTGTCCATGTGTTTATGTGTACATACACTCACACAGACACATACACAAACACACAGCTATATAGTGAGAAAAAGAAAGTAATTTACATTTATTATTTTAATTTTTATTCCATTAGTCGAGAAATAACTACCAAAATAGATATGCATGTGTTATATGTCTTTAATTTGCAGAAGCAAAATGTATACCTAGCTACATGTGATTGACTTTCCATTAAATAACTGTTGGCTACTATATTGCACAATCCTATTTAAAGTCCTCTTCTGCCAGATTCCTTTATCCTGCCTTTGTAGAAGGTCTGCAGTGGATACAGGTCAAAAGATTGATGATCTTCTAAGTAGGCTGGATGCTGTGTGTGTTAGGTGTGGACAGACCATAAAGATAGTGCAGAGGTCACCAGGCTATTAACCATCTCTGCTTCCTTTGTAAAGTGCATGTGACATATACCATAAGGATGTATTCTATCAATTGATGGACAATTCTCAATATAAAGGTATAGGGAGGAAGAATCTGGGATAAACATAGTCTGGAGTAACTGTGTGTGTCCTGGCCATACAGATAGCACAGATGACCTCAGTCTACTAACCACATCCATTTTCAGCATTCTGAATGGAAAATAGGTTATATATCTCTTCCTTTGAAGAGACAGCCATATATGCTTAACATTCCTTTTCACCCTAGTCCTTATCTCTAAGCATAAGGACATAAAATAGGGGAGAGATAACTCTATAAGTTGTTAAATTCTGTAGAATTAAGCAACAGTTATTATTTGTAACAATATGAATGAAAAATCTTGATGATTCTTTCTATTTCTATTATTTGTAAATAAGAGAGGCACATTAAAACTAAGTGATCATTTAAATCATGATACCAGATATACAGAAACATAATTGCCCATAAACAATAATTGTCATTATGACATTTGTGTGCTTAATGGTTTACAAGAGTGTTATATACTTTGTAGGAAATGTCTGCTTTAACATATGAGCCAACCAAAGCATAATGAAGTTGGGTTTAAGATCATGTAGCTTGAAAATCTGATCTGAAGTTGGTAACCAGATGAGTATAACACCTTCATCTGAACTTACTCTTTCATTTCATAGAATAAAACTGCTGTTTGACCTTAAGAAAATTTTATAATTTCTGCAGTTCTGAATCAACCACCAGCAAAAAGGATAAGGAAACTCATTTATCACATCCAGACATTTTCTCAACTTGAATCATTAAAGCACATGTAATATCTATATCTAATATATAGATAGATGATAGTTTGTGCACAGTACAATACACATGCAAAAATACAACCTATACATGATTGAAAGTATTAAAATGTATGCTTATTTTTTTTTCTCTACTAGACCAGTACTTCCTCAAAGGAAAGCCACTGTCTATGTATGGCTATTTGGGGCACTTGAGGTGTGGTGGCTTGGTGTATATGAGAAACTTTAGATAAAATTTAATGTTTTTCAAATTTAAATACAAATGTGATACTTTGCTTACTTGTTAAAAAACATGTTTTCGATAGCCTGGATATCTAGCAGTACTTTTCAGTTAATCTTTTATGAAGTTCTAATACATTTCATCATTCACATGAAAATTAAACATACAAATAAGAAGTTTTATAAGTAGAAAATACATGTTAAATTTCAAATGATGTCATGAATATTTAACTTGTGGTAATTTATTTTAATATTCATATGCTGCATATACTTGGAACAAAACTGTTTTTAGCTGTTAAAAGCTCGCTTCAATCTTGAGTTTATGAATTTTTACTTGAGCCATAAACTGCCATGTTCAACTTATGAGCTGAACTGAAAGAGAATAATAATAATAATAATACTCACCATGTAAAGTCACAGAAGGGATATAACCGAATATATTGTGACAATAATAATGTAGTTGATACCAGTTCCATGTTAAATGCATTCTAAAGGGAACTGTGTAATTTTGTCTTCAGAAAACAACTTTTAGACCAGGAGATTATCCCTGCCCCTTTTTTGCATGATCATAATAGTATACATATAGCTAGAGCTTGAAAGATTTCATAAAGATAATATACCTATGTTTCCATACTCAGAACATTTTCAGCAATCCTTAACTTGCTATAAAACTTCATTAAGTTCATATATTTCCCACCTTCTCAAAAGTAACATTTACTTGGCCAATATATTTCTGGTTACCTTTGTTATAATGTACAATTAAGATAAATATAGTTCCATAGCTAATACCTCTTCAGATCTGCATATTTTCATACATTGTTTTAATGATGTAAATTTAGGTTTCATAATAGTAGTCACTGAGTGTCATTGCTGAATATTATTAATTTATATAAATACATTTAAATATTATTATTGACTATCCAGAAACGTGATTTGATTCCAATTAAAAAATTGTGACACCATTATAGACATACATTTTAAATATCTATGTGAAGATATGTTTGCCTTTTATATTAGGTTTATATATGGGATTGAAATTTTAGAGAGTTGGGCATGGATCTTAAGTTAATCTTGTAGATAGATTTGAGTTAGAGAAGATGAATAGAACATAGAGGTGGATGATTAATTTATAGTTGTATGTTTTTTAAAGATAGCATTCTAGTGAAAGCAAGTAGATGATTAATTTACAGTTATATGTATTCTAAAGTTAAGATTCTAAGGAAAGTAAGTTAAATACAGTTTAAGGAATTTTAGAGCATCACCAATTCTTATCTCATTAACCAGTTTGTCAATAAAAGAAATTTGTACTTGATTTTTTTCCTACATAAATACGATTTGGGCCTCATGTATTTTAATATTAATTTAAAAATCAGCTTATAACATTTTTTAAGATGCTTCTCCACCATCCGAAGTTCTTCAGGTGAGAATTCCCTGTTTAACTCTGTACCCCATTTTTTAATAGGGTTGTTTGGTTTTCTGGAGTCTAACTTCTTAAGTTCTTTATATATATTGGATATTAGCCCTCTATCTGATGTAGGATTGGTGAAGATCTTTTCCCAATTTGTTGGTTGCCGATTTGTCCTTTTGATGGTGTCCTTTGCTGTACGGAAACTTTGTAATTTTATGAGGTCCCATTTGTCAATTCTTGGTCTTAGAGCATACGCTATTGGTGTTCTGTTCAGAAATTTTCTCCCTGTACCAATGTCCTCAAGGGTTTTCCCCAGTTTCTTTTCTATTAGCTTCAGAGTGTCTGGCTTTATGTGGAGGTCCTTGATCCATTTGGATTTGAGCTTAGTACAAGGCGATAAAGATGGATCAATTCGCATTCTTCTGCATGCTGACCTCCAGTTGAACCAGCACCATTTGTTGAAAAGGCTATCTTTTTTCCATTGGATGTTCTCAGCCCCTTTGTCGAGAATCAAGTGGCCATAGGTGTGTGGGTTCATTTCTGGATCTTCAGTCCTGTTCCATTGATCTGCCTGCCTGTCACTGTACCAATACCATGCAGTTTTTAACACAATTGCTCTGTAGTATTGCTTGAGGTCAGGGATACTGATTCCCCCGGAATTTCTTTTGTTGCTGAGAATAGTTTTAGCTATCCTGGGTTTTTTGTTATTCCAGATGAATTTGTTAATTGCTTTTTCTAACTCTGTGAAGAATTGAGTTGGGATTTTGATGGGTATTGCATTGAATCTGTATATTGCTTTTGGCAAAATGGCCATTTTAACTATATTGATTCTGGCGATCCATGAGCATGGGAGGATTTCCCATTTTTTGAGGTCTTCTTCCATTTCCTTCTTCAGAGTCTTGAAGTTCTTGTCATACAGATCTTTCACATGTTTGGTAAGAGTCACCCCAAGATACTTTATACTGTTTGTGGCTATTGTGAAGGGGGTCATTTCCCTAATTTCTTTCTCAGCCTGCTTATCCTTTGAGTATAGGAAGGCCACTGATTTGCTTGAGTTGATTTTATAACCTGCCACTTTGCTGAAGTTGTTTATCAGCTGTAGGAGTTCTCTACTGGAGTTTTTTGGGTCACTTAGGTAGACTATCATGTCATCTGCAAATAAGGATAGTTTGACTTCTTCCTTTCCAATTTGTATCCCTTTGACCTCCTTATGTTGTCGAATTGCCCGAGCTAGTACCTCAAGTACAATATTGAAAAGATAAGGAGAGAGGGGGCAGCCCTGTCTAGTCCCTGATTTTAGTGGGATTGCTTCAAGTTTCTCTCCATTTAGTTTGATGCTGGCTACCGGGTTGCTGTATATTGCTTTTACTATGTTTAGGTATGGGCCTTGAATTCCTGTTCTTTCCAAGACTTTAAGCATGAAAGGATGCTAAATTTTGTCAAATGCTTTTTCAGCATCCAATGAAATGACCATGTGGTTTTTTTCTTTGAGTTTGTTTATGTAGTGGATTGCATTGATGGATTTCCGTATATTAAACCAACCCTGCATTCCCAGGATAAAGCCTACTTGATCATGGTGGATGATCGTTTTAATGTGTTCTTGGATTCGGTTGGCAAGAATTTTATTGAGTATTTTTGCATCGATGTTCATAAGGGAAATTGGTCTGAAGTTCTCTTTCTTTGTTGGATCTTTGTGTGGCTTTGGTATCAGCGTAATTGTGGCTTCGTAGAAGGAATTGGGTAGTGTTCCTTCTGTCATTAGGGAAATGCAAATCAAAACAACACTGAGATTTCACCTTACACCAGTCAGAATGGCTAAGATTAAAAATTCAGGAGACAGCAGGTGTTGGAGAGGATGTGGAGAAAGAGGAACACTCCTCCACTGCTGGTGGGGTTGCAAATTGGTACAACCACTCTGGAAATCAGTCTTGGGGTTCCTCCGAAAACTGGGCACCTCACTTCCAGAAGATCCTGCTATACCACTCCTGGGCATATACCCAGAGGATTCCCCACCATGTAATAAGGATACATGCTCTACTATGTTCATAGCAGCCCTATTTTTAATTGCCAGATGCTGGAAAGAACCCAGGTATCCCTCAACAGAAGAGTGGATGCAAAAAATGTGGTATATCTACACAATGGAGTACTATTCAGCCATTAGAAACAATGAATGCATGAAATTCTTAGGCAAATGGATGGAGCTAGAAAACATCATACTAAGTGAGGTAACCCAGACTCAAAATGTGACTCATGGTATGCACTCACTAATAAGTGGATATTAACCTAGAAAACTGGAATACCCCAAACATAATCCATACATCAAATGAGGTACAAGAAGAAAGGAGGAGTGGCCCCTTGTTCTAGAATGACTCAGTGAAGAAGTATAGGGCAAAACCAGAACGGGAAAGTGGGAAGGGGTGGGTGGGAGGACAGGGGGAGAGAAGGGGGCTTATGGGACTTTCAGGGAGTGGGGGGCTAGAAAAGGGGAAATCATTTGAAATGTAAATAAAAAATATATCGAATAAAAAAAATAAAAATAAAAAAAATCAGCTTATAAAATTATAAACTTAAAATTATGCTATAATTCACACAGAATTGACGTTGTAGATGACTTAAAATTAATATTTTTACTATAGATAGCTTTCAGTTTATAGAAATGGAATATCTTTCATGTGTATTTTGTATTTTATTATTTTTCTTCAAAAATTTTTAGAAAATTTCAAGTTAGAAGATCTTGAGCTTTTTAAGACATGAGGGTTTCGTTATTTTGTTGTTGTAAGTAATATGCTTAAAATTCTTCATTTTTGTTTTGCCTATTCTCATTTAGATTAATATTGTTAAGAGTTCTTTGAGAGATTTGCTTCAAGAGATTTTGACAAGGTTGCTTAATAATCTCAACAATTATAGAAACTGTGCAGTAGATATTTAAGGATGTTTGTGATTCACAACCATTTAATCTCCTTCAGATCATTACTCATAAGTTTTACTCCTATTAATGAATAGTCAGTCAGCCTTTAGGTGTCACAGATAAGACAACTAATCTGTAGGTTTGTTTGAAGTTCCTGTGACCTTTTGGTTATAAGTTGTTCTATTAAGCAAATTGGTGAGTCAACTGAACTAATACTAGTACTTTTTCTTTTATTCTATTAATATAGTAGAACACATTTCACAATAATGATAAAATAGCTTGCTTTATGAAAATGTGGCTGAGGCATATAAATCTTTATTATATTGTGGTATATTTTATTTTTTTTTTAATATATGATTGACATTTTCTCATTATAACCACAAAATGAATTGTGCAGAGTAGTTTTATGTCTATGTAACACAAACTAAAGTCATCTAAGAGGAAGAAACCTCAATTAAAAAATATTCCTTCATAAGATCTGGCTATAGGAAAGCCTGTAGGGCACTTTTTTTGTTTTGTTTTGCTTTCTTGAATATCATCTTCATTTACATTACCAATGGTAAAAACCTTTCCCAATTTCCCCCCTCCCCAAAAACCCCCAACCCCTCCTCCCACTCCCTGCCTCCACGTATATGCTTCTCTGCCCAACACACTCCCACCTCCAACCCTCAGTTTCCGTTTGTTCAGGCCTCTGTTGATCCTTTACCTGACCACTCCTCCCACTAATGCCCACAGAGGCCTTCCTCTGTCACATTTTTGGCTGGGACCATGTGTGCCCCTTGGTTGATGGTTCAGTCCCTGGGAGTCTTGGGTCATCTGGGTAGCCAAAATCATTGTTCTTCCCATGGGGCTGTAAACCCCTTCAGCTCCTCTGGACCATTTTATTAATTAGTGACTGACTTGGGATTCAACTGATAGGTGGAGAAGTGGTTCTGAGTTCTCTAAGGAAGCAGGATGCATAGGCCATTAGGTTCTACCCAGTAAGCAGCATTCCTTCATAGACTCTGTGTCAATTTCTGCCTCCAGGTTCCTGTCCAAGTTACTTTTGATTCTTGGCATGAATTCCTTCAATGATGAACAGTCATGTGGAATATTAAGCTAAAGCTTAGACTTGTTTCCTTCTCAAGTTGCTTTTGTCATGTTTCATCACTGCAACTAACATCACTGCTCTAACAGAGACAGAGTGACATTTTTTCCCCTGAAATATACTAACTTTATTTAAATAGCTGATGATGCAAGGTTGAGCATTTGCCTTGTAGTTGGAATTCACAAGTGGTAAAGTACCAAGTGAAAGGTTTACTATATTAGTAGGCATTTAATCTTCATTTTCTTTTCATTTTCTTTTATATTTTAATTTTTCAAGAGATTTCATTTATGCTTAACTTATTAAATGTTTTAACTATTTAAATATTCATCAGTTTATATATTTTATATTTATAGCAATCAAGTTACTAAAATGGTAACATAGGCATAGTCATATAATATTATGGTAGACAGTGTATATCATAATAATTTGTTAGTTAACAATATATAAAAATTAAATCTGATGTAAAGGAAGAAATTTCTAACCATTATGGCAAATGCAATTGATTTGATAGTCCTTGGCCTATTTACCCTCTTATTCAGTTCAGGAGAAATTATGAAGCTCTTGATTTATGTGCTATACATGAGCTTTAAATTTATCTTATTCCTATCAATCCTTCATTCTCTCATTCTTATTTAATGCAATTTATTTTGTACAAATATTCAAAGTTGTGATTTTTACATATATAGTGATTTATGTCTATCTATATTCCCAGTATATAGAAACTAGGTAGAAAGATTGTAAATTTGAGATTTTAAAAGAAATAAGAAATTTCCTATAGAATGTAGACTTCTTCAATGACAATATTTGTTTCCATAATTTACTTTCAACTGCAATATATATTGGAACCCAGTCCTATTAAAATAAAGCATTTTAGCTTTCTTTTGCAAATATTATACCTTACGTGCTCCAACTAAAATATGATAAAATGTAAATTTAGTGTCCCATAGCACATGTTTGATGTGCCTTCTGTTATTATTTTCTAGCATTTCAGAAATTTTATATTTGATAAAAGGATGATTTTCTGTCAGCAGAGCTATAAATCTCTAACAATCACTGCCATCTCAATAATTGATCACAACATTTGGAGTACTTGTATATATGCTGCAATAATTGCCTTCAACAGTACAGTGGATTAGAGACTACCAGAAGAGATACTGTTGTCTGCTTTTTCCTAGGGGCACATAACTAAAAGCGTTTTTTGCAGAGTTTGAGTTTCCCAACAGGTATTACTGATTTGGGCAAGCACAGAACTTGGCCAAGAATATATGCTATTTACAATATAAAATTTGGGTTGCTCACATTTATTTTTTCAAATATTATTCTGCATAGTTACTGAGTATAGTATGTTTTCCTCATATATTTTCTGAGGTGGAGAGGGCAGAATGTTATAAATCAGCAGTTCTGTAAATCAGGGCTTCTCAACTTGTGAATACTGATACCTTTAGCCATTGACACTCTTTTCATGGAGCTTACATGTCAAATATTTAGCATATAAGATATTTATATTACAATTCATAATGGTAGTAAAATTACCCTTATGAAGTAGCAACAAAAATAAATTTATAGTTGTGGTTCACCGCAACATGAGGAACTATATTGAAGGGTCTCAGCATTAGGAAGTTTGAAAAACACTGACATTAAAGATTTGCTTCTTTAGGCCCTCAAATTTACCACAAATTACTGGTAGGATGGTTATATTGAAAAGAAGAAAGAGAAAGATTTCTAAGACAGTAATCAGGGTTTACAGATACACTGGCCATATTTATCTCTGAGATAATTAGCCTGAAAGTTAGGGAGTCTGCCTACTGCAAAAAGTTCTGAACTGTGGGGAACAGTAAAATATCTGCCTGCCACAGAATCACTGGAAAAGCAATGAATGATGCAAAGAAATTTACATGGAAGAATGTTTCTTTTTTTTTTTTTTGTATCCCTGTTGACTAGAGCTGGGGGAACTCAAGACTACAAAGTTTATTAAGCTTCCAAAAAACATTAAATAACACAAAGCAAACAGTAGCAGCGGTAAGAAGAATGAAGTGGCCTTTCTGAATGTATTTATTAACACTTCATAAAATTTGCAAAGAAAGTAATATATGGAACTGATTGGACTGGTACACAAAGCACAGGATTCTGTTACTACATTTTCGGCATAGTCAACAAGGCAAAACATCATTAACAAATCTGACAGTTATATTTAGTAAAAATAAATCCCACCAAAAAGTAAACTGACATTATCAAAAAAAGCAAGCATTTTCTGATTTTTCGTATTATTAAACCAATGTGCAGTTATAATGTGAAATACATCTTAGATCATCTTACAATATTATGCTTAAAATTTTTGTTATGGTAGTTCAATAAATATTTTCGTTAAATCTAGTCAAGCATTCATTAAAAACAATGTGAAAAACACCAAAATGTAAAAAAATAAACTCAAGAGATGTGCTATTTCTACAACTGTAGATTTGCACAAATTTGAAGTTATATCCTTTATGTTGACTGTTCTGTTGAATGAATGGATTCATGAAAGAGCTAGAAGGACTTGAGGTCAATTCCCAGACATCTAGTATAGTGACTTTCATACTTGTAAACTGATTAAGTAACCTGTCATTTTCCTCATCTGTATTGTGCAACCTATAGAGGAACCATCAAGGTGTGTGTGTGTGTGTGTGTGTGTGTGTGTGTGTGTGTGTGTGTGTGTGTGTGATAACACAAGATCAAGGAGAAACTGATTTTTATGAAAAAAATTCCAATAAGGGTTTCTTGTTTCTTCAATCTGTCTTTATTACCCTAGATCATATGTTGAGAAAGATAAAAGATGTGTCATTTTAGATACTCACTTTCAGTTAACAGCATGTAAAACACTTCAAACTTGGGAATAAATTTGGAAAATTGTCAAAACATTATTCAAGAACACTGTCACATTTCTTCCTTTATAATGGTTTAATTTTCTTTCTTTTAATAAGTAACTTGATGTGATTTCTGTTTTAACACTGGTGAGATAGAGTTGCTTATATTTGTAAGTTCATAGTTATAAAGTGAAAATTAGAATTCCAAGAAATAAGTTAGCTTTCAGTATGACCATTACACACACAATTTGTTTCCCTGGGAGGTGCATTGCCAAGTCTTCCAGTGAAATAAAAGGAGATAGACTCCTTTCTCTTTCACGAAGCCCCATCCTTTGTAACTGCTCCATTATGTAGTCCTTGACATATTATTGTTTCTTTTTTAGTATGCCTATGCCTGACAATACTTTTTTGCTTAGTACCAAGCACACCAGGAACAATTTAGCAGTCTATCACAGATATCCACGGCTTCAAGAATTGCTGTGCTTAAGTTTTACTCCCCAGGCTTCTCTAATTCTTATCAGTTTCACTTATGCAAATATTATGCAATGGCCATTTTTTTCACATGTGCTTTGAAAAACTAACTTAAGCCAACAAAGGAATTCAGATAGCAAATGTTCTTTATTTGGACAACAATATGAGATGTATAAAATGGGAGGGGAAACTCATGTCCACTCTGAATCCGAGCATAGAATCTGTCAATGTAAGGGAACTGAACTTACTGTGGCTGAGTCCATATGAGAATATAAATAGAACTTAATTTCACTTTCCTCTTTCATAAGGTGTTATGGTTCACTGCTTTTGCATTTATATTTAGTGTTTACATTGTTTATCCACCACCACAAATGTATGCATCATTTCTAAAAGCTCAAGGGATTTTTACCCTTAAAGGGAATTTCAGAAAAATACAGAGTAAACATAAATTATTTTACTCTATGGTTTCAAATCTCATGAAATTGTTATGAAAAAAATATTTAGCACTGGACCACCAGCCATGCAGCATACACCAGCTGATATAAGGCCCCCAACACATATACAGTGGAGGACTGCTAGGTCTCGGTTCAGTCAGAGAAGATGCACCTAACCCTCAAGAGACTGGAGGCCCAGGGAGTTTAGAGGCCTGGTGGGGTGGGGGACATAAAATTCTCGTGGAGAAAGGGGGAGAGGAAGAGCTATAGGATATGGAACACTTGGAGGGTGGACCAGGAGGAGAATAAAATCTGGAGTATAAAAAAAATAAAAATTAAAAATTAAAAAACAATATAAAATAAAAAGAATATACATACACACAAAAAAGTTACTTAGCTTCCTGCCTATACTATTTGATCAAATTATTTATGCTTGCCTAATACATTGGTTATACTCATTCAAGCAATGATAGAAATAAGTGATTTTGAAAGATGATATCTACCCACTGCTTAGTTGCAACACGAGTTTTAATGAAGTTTTAATGATTATTTTAAATCAATGAACAGATAAATCTATATATTTCTGCAATTGCCATGTGTGTGTGTGAATGTGTCTGTGCGTGTGTGTGTGTGTGTACTGTTGGAGAAATCTGTCTTTAGATTGATGATGAGAAACTTTATTGAGCATTTAGAAAGAATGAGAAAGATTTAAGCCATGGGATATCCTACTGAAAGTATTTAAATTACAGAATTCAAGACTAAACATCATTTTACAATGTCTCCTAATCTTTCCTGGGGCAAAAGGATAAAATAGTCAACCATAAGAAGCTCACACAAGAGTTGAAGACAAAGTCATGTTTAAGCAAAATGTAATAATTTGTGATGCTGTCATATGTTTTTGAGGGTGAAACACTGTATAGTATATAAGGTTTTAAATTTTAAGTTTTTTTAAAAAGGAGTTTAAATGAGTTAGCTATACATTTATTGTGAATCAATCTGTATAACTGATATATAGTTAGTTTTCAAGGAATTCATAATAGAAAAATATAAGAGGCTATGTTAATATATTTAATGGATTGTCATATGGTTGAACATGCAAGAAGTCAAAGATCAAGACCACTGGGAAAGATTTGTTAGTCCAAATTTCATGGGACTTCCATGTTCCTGTATCTTTATATGATCTCTGTTCTAATTTACAAATCTGGTCTTTCTTTGAAGAATTCCTTTTCCTTAAAGATGCAAGTTAAAATGATTTAGGGTAAACTCATGTAGATCCATTTTATAATAATTTTTGCTTTAATGGGGATCTTGACAATAACTGACTCATCTTTAGCTAAGGTGGGTTATAATATTTCAACTCAAATTTGGAAGAATAGTTCAGTTCATATCTTTGCTAATATTTGCTGTACTGTGTTTTCATTAAAAGTTTAATGAATTCATGAATAAAGTAGGTATCAACTTTAAGTTACATATTGTAAAAGTTCAAACTACAGTAATGAGTTATCAGTTCAATCATTATTTTAACATACATGATTCTTTAAAATAGTTGAAATAAATAGTTCAGTTAGGTACCTAAAATAATATTTAATTATCAGCATATTAGAATTCACAAAAGTAAAACAAATTGTTTAGCATATATTTCTTAAACTTTTCAAATATATTCAATATTTGGTGTCAATATACACTATGACATTCTTCATTGGACTATGTATTACATAGGCTGTCCTACTAAAATAAACTCAACATTAATTTATAAAGCTCTACCTTAAAAATCCTCCTTCTTCTTGCTATCTTTGTTTTATTAGTAACACTACAAAGTAAAGAATTGGTCACTACATTTACTAAAACAATTTAAATGTGTCTTAAGAGTAAACATAATTTGGAAAAAACACTATTATTTAAAATAATCATAGCTCCTACAAAAAAAAACCCTAAGGCTTCCTTGTAATAACTTATTGATTAAAAAAGTTGAAGTCTTCAGCCACTTTGTCGAGGATCAAGTGGCCATAGATGTGTGGGTTCATTTCTGGATCTTCAATCCTGTTCCATTGATCTGCCTGCCTGTCACTGTACCAATACCATGCAGTGGAAAAAAGATAGCCTGTTCAACAAATGGTGCTGGTTCAACTGGAGGTCAGCATGCAGAAGAATGCGAATTGATCCATCCTTGTCTCCTTGTACTAAGCTCAACTCCAAATGGATCAAAGACCTACACATAAAGCCAGACACTCTGAAGCTAAAAGAAAAGAAACTAGAGAAGACCCTTGAGGACATTGGTACAGGGGGAAAGTTTCTGAACAGATCACCAATAGCGTATGCTCTAAGATCAAGAATTGACGAATGGGATCTCATAAAATTACAAAGTTTCTGTAAGGCAAAGGACACCACCAAAAGGACAAATCAGCAATCAACAAATTGGGAAAAGATCTTTACCAACCCTACATCAGCTAGAGGGCTAATATCAAATATATACAAAGAACTCATGAAGTTAGACCTCAGAAAACCAAAAAACCCTATTAAAAAATGGGGTACAGAGTTAAACAAAGAATTTTCACCTGAAGAACTTCGGATGGCGGAGAAGCATCTTAAAAAATGCTCAACTTCATTAGTCATTAGGGAAATGCAAATCAAAACAACCTTGAGATTTCACCTTACACCAGTCAGAATGGCTAAGATTAAAAATTCAGGAGACAGCAGGTGTTGGTGAGGATGTGGAGGAAGAGGATCACTCCTCCATTGCTGGTGGGGTTGCGAATTGGTACAACCACTCTGGAAATCAGTCTAGCGGTTCCTGAGAAAACTGGGCACATTACTTCTGGAAGATCCTGCTATACCACTCCTGGGCATATACCCAGAGGATTCCCTAGCATGTAATAAGGATACATGCTCTACTATGTTCATAGCAACCCTATTTATAATAGCCAGAAGCTGGAAAGAACCCAGGTATCCCTCAACAGAAGAGTGGATGCAAAAAATGTGGTATATATACACAATGGAGTACTATTCAGCCATTAGAAACAATGAATTCATGAAATTCTTAGGCAAATGGATGGAGCTAGAAAACATCTTACTAAGTGAGGTAACCCAGACTCAAAAGGTGACTCATGGTATGCACTCACTAATAAGTGGATATTAACCTAGAAAACTGGAATACCCAAAATATAATCCACACATCAAATGAGGTACAAGAAGAATGGAGGAGTGGCCCCTGGTTCTGGAAAGACTCAGTGAAGCAGTATAGGGCAAAACCAGAACAGGGAAGTGGGAAGGAGTGGGTGGGAGAACAGGGGGTGGGAAGGGGGTGTATGGGACTTTCGGGGAGTGGGGGACCAGAAAAGGGCAAATCATTTGAAATATAAATAAAAATATATCGAATTAAAAAATAGCTGAAAAAAAAGAAAATCCTCAGTTTTATCAGAAAAAAAGTTGAAGTCATTGATTTAAGTTGATGTAGTTTGTATAGGGGTATTTTATATTTACTTTTCAATGATATGGTTTCTTGTATCAACAAAGGTGGTTCAAAGGGAGTTGACTAGCAATGAAACCATAAAACAAAAAATGATGGCAATAAAATTTTATTGACATTTCTAAAGGAAAATCTGAAAACTCACAACTCTACAACTATAATAATATAGAAAACTCACAACTCTACAACTATAATAATATAGGAAGACATTTACTGTTTACTGCTTCATCATAAATCAAATTTCCACTAAAAAATAACAGTAGATGAAACAACTTTTAAAGTATTTGGAACCTCAAGTCTTATACCAATAGGTACATTTTTTCATGGTATTATTTATATTTGTAATGTTTGAATCAAACATCAATATTTTTTACTATTATTACTTTTATTTTTCCATAATCCAGCCATTGCCTTCCTTCTGATCCTCACACCCACAGTTCTCATACCATTGCTCCTGCTCCCTGTCTCTAATAGGATATAACCATCCCCCCACACAAGAAGCCTCCCCTCTCCCTGGGGCCTCAAGTCTCTTGCGAGTTAGGTGCACCTTTTCTCACTGAGGCCCGACCAGGCAGTCCTCTTCTGTATATGTGTCAGGGGCCTCATATCAGTTGGTGTATACTCCCTTATGGTGGTGACTCTGTCTCAGAGATATCTTAGGTCCAGGTTAGTTGAAACTGCTGGTCTTCCTATCGGGTCACCCTCCTCAGTTTCTTTCAGTTTTTCCCTAATAGGAGTGGCGAGCTTCTATCCATTGGTTGGGTGCTAGTATCTGCATCTGGTTCCTTCAGCTACTTGTTGGGCCTCTCAGAGGGCAGCCATCATAGGTGTCTGTCTGTAATCACACCATACAATTAGTAATAATGTCAGGCCTTGGAGCCTCCCTGTGAGATGGATCCCAAGTTGGGCCTGTCACTATACGACCTTACCCTCGGTCACTTCTCCATTTTTGTCCCTGCATTTCTTTTAGACATGAACAATTCTGGATCAGAGTTTTCAGTGTGGGATGGTAATCCCAATCCCCCACTTGATGCCCTGTCTTTCTACTGGAGGTGGACTCTATAAGTTTCCTCTCCCCACTGATGGGCATTTCATTTAAGGTACTTCACTCTGAGTTCTGAGTATCTCTCATCTATTAGGTCTCTGGTACATTCAAAAGTGTCCCTGTATCCCCTTACTCCAGAACTTGCCTGTTTCCATTCTTTCTTCTGGCCCTAAGATTAACCCTTTACTTTAAAGAGTATGTATTTTCAGGTATAGTTGGGATTTCATTTTTCAGTGTTCTCATTGGAAACATTCTCTGTCTTTTTATTGACACACAGTAGCTGCATATCTACATGTAGTCTTAGTGTAATATCTGGGTATGTTTTATATTGTGTATTAATCTTTAGCAGTCTCCATTTTGTCTTTTTTATTTTATACTTATAGATACATGCAAAAATAGTTGCACAACTACTTTATATTGCTTTTAAACATCTCTACTTTTGACTGAAAGGTGGAAGAACGAGTGGATTAATCTGAAAGTATATAAAAGGCACACTACTTATGTCATTATGAGCTGAAACAGCAAAGCGATTCTTTACAGGAGATTCAAAAATGGCATTCCTGCCATTTTAAGTGAGATTGTGTTAAAATTGTTTGATAATGTGATTGATTCTCTCATCCTCAGGTACTGGGAGATCGATGGGCAAATATCTGCAGATGGACTGAAGACCGCTGGATTCTTTTACAAGATATTCTTCTAAAATGGCAGCGTTTTACTGAAGAACAGGTGTGTACTTGAAGGAGGAAATTTCTGAAGAGGTGTTAAATTGGACAAGTAAAAAAAAAAAGATCTATTATAAATAATTCTTTTTCAATCCCTTTCAGTGCCTTTTTAGTACATGGCTTTCAGACAAAGAAGATGCAATGAAGAACATTCAAACAAGTGGCTTTAAGGATCAAACTGAAATGGTATCAAGTCTTCAAAAAATATCTGTAAGTTTATTTTACTTTCAATCATTTTTAAAATTCAAGAATGCATACAATTATTTTACTTTACCTATTCTATACTGTCTTAAACCACTTATCCATTGTTTATGTTTAGTTTATACATTATTCACAGATGGCATATTGGTGTTTTTCTATGTCAAACATGAAAATCTATAGTTCTACATTTACATTATCTTTCAGCAAAATATTTTATCAGTATACCCAGAGTAAAATTTCAGTTAAAACTTAAAAGTAACACCAGGAAGTAATTGTTTGCTTTCCGTATAAATTTCAAACAACATATTTTAAACAATAAACTTAAAGTGATCCTCAGAGTAATATATATGAAGAACACACCGTTTTTAACCTCCCATTTATGGGCATGAACTTTAATTTGTCAAATAACAATAAAATAACTTTGGATGGATGGTATACACCAACTTCTCAGTTAGGAGACTGTATTCCAAGACTGGGTATTTTAATAGTAGAGTGAAAAAGGAAATATCCTAGTGAAAAGAATGGAAATTCAGATACAAATAAATTAAGATGAAAAAGAAACATATAAGATATACATGGCAACAGATGTGCTAGACACCAAGAAATTGATACATAACTAATTAATTCATTGAGTACCAGAGACATTGGGCAGTGTAAAAATAATAAATGAAAGGAGCACAAATTCAAGCAAAATATACAGTCAATACAGAAGGCAAATAACTCTTAATAATAAGTAGATTGAAAATTTAGAATTCAAGAGCTTAAGGAAAAGCAAGAAATAGCAATATAAGGGCCAGGACTGGTCTATGAATATACCTCAGATAGTACAGTGATTACATAGTATGCAGGAATTCCTCTGTTAAATCCCCAGTACCGCGTAAACTGAGCATGTTTGCACACACCTGTGAGCACTACAATTCAGAGAGAGAAGAAGGAGCATGAGGATTTCAAGCATATACTTTACTACATAATGAAAGTTACAGGTCAGCTTTGAATACACGAGATCTTGTTTCAGAAGAAAATGAAGAAAATAAGCATTATAAAGAGAAGTAGACTAGTGTTCATTTCCATTTTTTTATGAAGACAGAAGGATCAACTGAGGAAAGAATACATCTTTCCTACAGGCAGTCATAAAATTGCCCAGAAAGCAAATAGATTCCATCTTTTAAGGTAGAAGCAAAAAGAGGACCCAGCTATACCACTCCTTGGCATATACCCAAAAGATACTCCAACATATAACAAGGACATATGCTCCACTGTGTTCATAGCAGTCTTATTTTTAATAGCCAGGATCTGGAAACAACACAGATGTCCTTCAACAGAGGAATAGATACAGGAAACATGGTATATTTACACAATGGAGTACTCAGCTATTAACAACAATGAATTCATGGAATTCTTAGGCAAATGTATGGAGCAAGAAAATGTCATCCTGAGCAAGGTAACCCAATAACAAAAGAACACATATAGTATGCATACACTGATAAGTGGACAAGAGCCCAAAAGCTCTGAATACCCAAGATTAAGTTCACAGACCACATGAAGCTCAAGAAGAAGGAAGACAAAAGTGTGAATGCTTCCATACTTCTTAGAAGTAGGAACAGAATATTCAGGGACAGAAATGGGGTAAGATACAAAGTATGGAGTAGAGACTAAAGGAAAGGCCATCCAAAGACTGCCACACATGGGAATCCATCCCATAAACAGTGGCCAAACTGAGATACTATTGCAGATGCCAACAAGAGCATGATATACTTTGTCTCCTGAGAGGCTCTGCCAGAGCGTGACAAATACAGAGCACAGGTTCCCCAATGGAGGAGCTAGAGAAAGGACTGAAGGAGCTGAAATGATTTGCAACCCCATTGGAAGAACAATACCAACCAACAAATACCACAGAGCTCCAAGGGACTAAACCATCGACCAAAGAGTACACATGGAGGGACCCATGGCTCCAGATATATATGTAGCAGAGGATAGTCTTGTTGGGCATCATTGGGAGGAGAAGCCCTTGGTCCTGTGAAGGCTTTATGCCAAAGTATAGGGGAATACCAGCGTAGGGAGGCAGGAGTGGAAAGGTGGATATGGGAAAACCCTCATATATGCTTGGGCAGGGGGGATGGGATAGGGGGTTTCCAGGCGGGAAGCCAGGGACAGGGATAGCATTTAAAATGTAAGTAAAGAAAATATCTAATAAAAATAAATAAATAAATGAATAAATAAATAAATAAAAAGTTCAAATGATAACAGAGCATCTGGAAGAGATTTCTTTAACAGGCATATGCAGAATACATCATATTCTAGAATAAAAATTTTATTTTGTATGGTAATAGAATAATAATTCTAATACCTAGTACTAGATATTATCAATATACTTGATTAGATTTTCCAATCATTAAAGTTGTTGTTAGGAAACAACACAGTGACAAAGTCCAAATATCATAAAGGTGATTGTATCTCCAATCTAATTACATGTTGAAAGTTCTTTTGGACCTGCTAGCTAGTTTATTTTAGAAGTAGAAATTGAGGTCTAAGAAAGAATAGACATGACGTATAGCATGTATCATTTAACATTATTATCTGTGTTAAAATTAGAACTATAACATCTAGACTCAGGTTGAGGCCTCTCACACTATTTCCAAAATCCTCATCACATTTTATTTATTATAAACAAATAGCTTTGATTCCAAACTATAATTTCCAATAATCAGATTCTACTATGTGGCATTTTTGTGAATAAAAGTCTTTTCTAGACCCAAGGCCATGAAAATTCTGTCTTAGTGAAGTCTCAATATTTTTTCAATGTGATTAAAATTCATATTATGTCACCATAGTTATGAAAAAAGTGAAAATATGTTTTGTATAAGTCTTACCATTTGATAATTTAAGCCAATTAACAAATCCTGACAGCTGGTGTAGAATTTGAGGTAAAATTCCCCTGCTGACTCAGGCAGTGAATAAGAATTTAATGTTCATTAAAATATGTCACAATCTGAGACCCAAAGCAGGTACCATCTGTTACCAGCTCCTGCTACATGCCTAGGTATATATTCCATGTTCTAAAATTCTCTTTTACTTACAATAAGTATAATTTATTTTGAAAGAGTGTCATTAATAACTGGTGTAATTTTGAATACTTTTGTTATAATTGTTATCTGAGAAGTTTTGTATATCATTTCTTTACAATCTGATATATGTATGTACATATTTTTTCTTATAACAAGATTGAAACTATAGAGAGGAGAAAATTTGGCTTTTATGAAATGAATTCTAGGACTTATAAAATTGTAAAAGTTATCCCACAAAAGGCCATATCAAGAAGAATTTGGGTTATGGATACTGTTGCATTTGTTAGGGAAGAATAACACTGGGGAAATACGGAGATGAAAGTATATGTCATAAAAAGTTTCTACAAAGGCCTCATACTCATTTGTGCTGTCATATATTTCAAATGACAGGAATGTCATGTATATGAAAGTCTCTGTTAAAAATCCTGTTTCATCATGGATTGTTTGGGGGTCCTGATTGTAACTCCTCTGACGACTTTCATGAATTCATCTTAATAGAATAAATACTTTCAAAAATGTGTTTCTTAGATCAGAGGTTTCAACATGACTTCCAACATTTGTATTCTTGAAAATAAAAAGAAATATAAAGTCTTAGATTCTTCCCAGATGTATTGACTTGTATATTCTAAAGAGAGAGACCAGGAAGGTGTATTTTATTCCACATGATCCTAATATTCTCTGAAGCTGAGCAACTCTGGAATCAGCCAACCTACTTTAGTACAGGATTGGATGATTGAAATGGAGTGGGCTATTTCATATATTTTGATAAATCCTTGCAGAAAAAATAGATGCATTATTCAGTCTCTCCAGTATAAGAGAAATTGTGTTGGCATTATTTTCCTGTGCTTACTCCTGGTGAGAGAAGTGGGTGAAGGTTTACTGTACCTTTTGTAATTGCATATCCCATTTTAAATTCAATTCATCTTCTAACCTTGACCAAGTAGAATTTGTCTACTATTGTCTTACCAACTAGCACAATCTGACTCAGTTTTTTATATGTATTTACTACTGACTCAATCAGATTTATTTACTGGGGCTTCCTGTTTGCTTTAAAGACAGATCCAGGTGTCAGGTTTTTATGAAAATGAAATGTTTATCTGCTTCTCTTGTCCTAGCCTTTTGTAAGTATTCCAGAGTTTTCTTTTGTGTCCTGAACATTTTAAAAAATTTGTGTGTGCACATGCACACATGCATTTATGTGCATATAAATGCATATGCCACAGCTTGTATGTGGTGATTACAGTCAAATTTGTGAAGTTGCTACTTTCCTCCAATTTTATGTGTATTTCTGAGTTTGAATTCAGATTCTCAGCTCTTCCTCCACATTTTAGTATCCTTATGTATCTTTAGCATTCACAGACTTAGCCTGAAGTCCTGATTTGTAAATATTTGTTTACTTCTAAAAATTAGCGGAAATTAAGCCTCAGTTATTTAGGATATACACATTAAATTAAAGATTAAAATGACATCCAAGACTACCACAAGGGAGGAAGAGTTAAGACAACTTTAAGTTTTAGGCAATCAAAATTCACATAGTGAGTTATAGTCCAGGACCAAAGAGGGAAGCCCTTAGTATACTTTGGTCCTTCTAAGAAGGGGAAACAAAATAGCCAAATGAGGAAATGCAGAAACAAAGTGTCGAGTAGAGACTGAAGAAAAGGCCATCCAGAGACTGCCCCATTTAGGGATCCATCCCATATACAGTCACCAAATCCAGACACTATTGTGGATGCCAACAAGTGCTTGCTGATAGGAGCCTGATATAGCTGTCTCCTGAGAGGTTCTGCCAGAGCCTGACAAATACAGAATGGTACACTCTCAGTCAACCATTGAACTGAGCTCAGGGTCCCCAATGAAAGAGCTAGAGAAAGGATCCAAGGAGCTGAAAGGGTTTGCAGCCCCATAGGAGGAATATAATATGGACCAATCAGACTCCCCAGAGCTCCCAGGGATGAAACCAGCAACCAAGAGTACACATGGGAGACCCATGGCTCCAGATGCATATGCAGCAGAGGATGACTTTGTTGGAAATCAAAGGGAGGAGAGGCCCTTGGGCCTGAGAATTCTCTATGCTTAAGGATAGGGGAATGCCAAGACAGGGAAGCAGGAGTGGGTGTTTTGCTGAGCAGTGGTAGGGGGATGTGATAGGGGGTTTTCAGAGGGGAACCAGGAAAGGGGATAACATTTGAAAAGTAAATAAAGAAAATGTCTAAGAGAAAAAAGAAGAAGAAATAAGGAAAAAGAAAATCCAAATGCATTCACCCAGAGATATAAGCATTGTACCCATATACACCAAATTTGAGTTCAGGGATCCTTAGGAAAAGTTCATACTTAATGACTAAATGCATCTAGTATTGCTACAAAGTTATGTTCACTTTTATTGCTAATTACAGTAAAAGAGTCCTTTCAATAAAGGAAGTAATTGAGAGAAGATGAGGAGGGAAGGGGAGGGTGGAGAATCGGAGAAGAAGGGAGGAAAAGGAGAAGAAAATGAGGCTAAACTAATTTGCCATAGTCATTTTTTAAAAATTCACAATAGGCCGGCTATATGACTTAAGTAAAAATGCTGCATAGCCTGAAAATTTGGATTTACTCTCTATGACCTACATTGTAGAAGGAAAAAACACTTCTCTGAAAAAAATCTCTGAAAGTTGTCTTCTAACTTCCGCATGAAATATGTGACCTATCTTCATGTATAGAACTACATATAAATAAATAAGTAAAAAATAATTTAAAAAAATTAACTCATATTTAAAATATACTAAGTCAATTTTAGTTTAATTTTATAATCTTATCATGTAGATTTATATCAAAATTATTGATTATATAATTATCAAAATTCTTTATAATACTGATTACTTTTTACCTTTAGCATGCTTTCTGTATTTATACTTATAAAAGTGACTTTTACTTAATTTTGTGGTGTTTGTAAGATACTATTTTACTTCTGTTACTTGCTTTAATAACATGGGGATCTTAGTTACATTTATTTTGGAAGAACCAGAATATATTTTCTTTTTCTCAAAGACTAAAGAAGAATTAAAAAGCTGTATGTATAGGGATGGAATGTACAGTCACTATTGAAACTAAATATGTATATTTCTGATACAATCTTCTTTAAGCTTCACTTTCATATTTCCCCTACAAAAAGTTTCCAAACCATTGCATATTTACTTTCAATGCAATAGGTGCACCTCCTATCTCTGTTCATAGAGCTTCTTAAAATTCTTCCTTAAGTTTTGAGAAAGTAAGCCAATTTTGAGTCTGCTTACATCTTTCTATTTCAAATTCACACACATGTATCATTAATCTTTCCAAAATGAAATAGAAATGAAAATAAGAACATGTCATAAAATTAAAAACATATAGTTTGTTACAAAATAAATACCTGCCCAAAAGTAATTAAGGGAAAACAAGGAAAGTGACAGTCCCTCCAGAAAGGAATTTAAAGGATTTACACTAGAATTCAAATTTGGCTCTCAGTTTCAGGCAGGTAGCATAATGTATGACTTTACAGCTAGTGTAAGTATGTACTTAAATGTCCTGGTAAGCAAACATGCAATTTTAAAAGCAAATTGTCTAATTCTATATTTGACTGCACTATGACTTTGCTATCTTTGATAATCATTTGGTTTATCTATCAATTCATGTTTTAGACTACATCCATTGTCAAATGGAGAAAATAGTAATTAATGAGCCAAAATATAAATGAACTTCACAACATGCACTTTTGAAAACTATGGCATGAAGACTGCAACTTATATTTCACCAAGTAAAAGAGTTTTTAACAAAAGGGCAAACAAATTTTAGGAGACATTAGAACTCTCTGTACTTCAAAGTTATCAATGCAGGTGTTATGCTACTTAAGATGCTGAAAATGTAAATTGTGGAGGATTGTCTGTGTGGACAACACTTTGGTTCGTTAACATTTGTTAGATCTGTTTTATAATACTTACTTGGGTCATATGTAGTCTTAGTTGTTCTTAAAATATGCTTGGAGTTGTTTTAGAAAGATAAATATTCGTTTATATTCACTATATTTGCAGCTTCCAGAAGAATAGGGTTGTTAAAGGTCTATAAAATGATTTTATCCTTTTTTCTCCCTTTTCTGTGTTTACAAGCAAAGGAATAGCCTAGCATTTGATAACTCAAAATCAGAAACCTCTATAGAAAGGGTGACCTTAGTCGATAGCCTACTGGATTCACATAAGTCACTTTATCTATTCCAAAGCGACTCAAAGGCAAGCATGACCTTCCTCAATAATTCCTAATGTCTGAAAGGTATAAAAATTATTAATATGACACAAAAAATTTAGAAAATAATCACAGACATTCTGAAGGATTTGATTCTTAGTCAGTGACATAGTTCCTTTATTTCATTGGGTTTAAAAGAACTTTAGAAATCATTTACCAAGGACTGAGAGTCTGATGTAGTGATAAAGTGTCTGATTAACACATACAAGATGTATATTCAATTTCCAAATGCACAGAAAAAATCAAATAATTATGTAAATACCCCCAAAATCTTTTGAATGATGGCTACTACCAACAAACAATAATATAAGGAAACCATGGAAAATACATTTTTTCTATTAACAGATTAAGAAGTGTTAAATTTATGATAAAAAGTTAAAAACAATACTTCAATTTTGTCCAAAGTTACACAGCATTCACAAATGGGACTACCTCTTAACCCTTCATGTTTTCTACATTCAACAATGATTCTGCAAAATAATACTATTCATTTGAATTTGATCAGATATTTCAAAATTTTGTAGTGTCCAAGAGACATGAATCCTTGAAACGTTTTTTAAAATGTATGTACATGTTTAATTCCTTTTTGGAGGTACTGTGTCTTTTCATTTGACATTTCTTCAACTATGTTAAAGTGAGCCTTTAGATGTCTAGTCTACATCTGATGTATTGCTTTTAGTCTTCCCCTTTTTGGGGGTTTGGGTTTGGTTTTTTCGAGACAGGGTTTCTCTGTGTAGCCCTGGTTGTCCTGGAACTCACTTTGCAGACCAGGATGGCCTCAAACTCAGAAATCCGCCTGCCTCTGCCTTCCAGAGTGTTGGGATTACAGGCGTGTACCACCACCACCCGGCTAGTCTTCCCCCTTTTAAGAGAGAGCATTTAGATTGTAATTTTCTACCGGGAGTTGTATGGACACTTGATACTCTGTAGCTACATTTCTAAGATATACAAAGACGCAAACAAAATCAAAGGTGATTGAATTATAATATTTTAAAACCTAGACTTAATTCCATGCTTGTTCTCATTTTAACAGAGTTTAAAAGTTGAACTAGAAAAGAAAAGACAAACCATGGAAAAACTAAGTTCACTCAATCAAGATCTGCTTTCAGCACTGAAAAATAAGACAGTGACTCAAACAATGGAAATCTGGATGGAAAACTTTGCACAGCGTTGGGATAATTTAGCCCAAAAACTTGAAAAGAGTTCATCACAAGTAAGTGATATTAATTCTTATATTGCAAATTATGTTGAGAATATTTGAAAACTACATTAAGACAAAAATACTGTCATTTCCCCCAAACTATTCAACTAGTTTAGCGATTTCCCAGTGTTTGGTTGATCTAAAAATACAGTTCCCTTGTTTACCCTGGTACTAGAAAATTGTGAAGAGGCAGATGTATGAGTACCAAATGAATGAACTCATTGCTGTCATTGGTTCTTCAGGAATGTAACACTATATGATAGAGTAATTAAATAAGGTACTATGGAATTGTATAATCACATTCTGTCAATCTAACAAGGATTTGGAGAATCATGAAGTATTAGACTACCTTATTTCATACTTGAACAAAACCAGAAATTTAGGAAATAATAAATCACCCATTCAAAATTATTAATGGGAGTAAGACTAGTTGTAAATCTTCAACTTCCCTGCCAAGCTTCTATTTTATTGTAAATGATGTAATTATTAGATTTCATCTTGCACAGTTCTGAGATAAAATCATAGCTGTGGCTAAATTATAAAAACATAAAACTTATATTAGGAAAAATAACAAAGTCATATTTATAATGTAATAGAGATTTATGTTGTGAGATTTTATGAATTTTAGGAAAATTTGTATTTTGAAAATATTTTACTATTATGAGTAGTTAGATAATGATATAATGCATATGTATTCAAAATATGTGTGACAATATTTAACATAATCTTTATTAATTTCAATCATAAATGTTTTTGCTAATGGAACACAATTCATGGCTCATTTTATTATGTGCATACCACAAATCACAAAATGAATGACTATATTTAACAGATTTTAGGAAGATGTTCCTTCTTTATAAATTAGGTACAGACAATTTGTCTTCCCAAGATCTGAAGAGTGACATATAGAACTTACAAATATTTATTGAAAGATAAAGCAAAAAAAAAATCTTAAGATATTTTATCTAGAATCACAACTGAAAAATATCAATTATCATTCATAATTTTTAATTAAACTGATATTTCCCTTTCAAACTGAAATTCACATTTATAATATGAGAGGTTTTAACTGATTTTAACTCAGAAATGCTGTCATTCTTGTGCATTATCATTGCTTTCCTAAATTATTATGACAATAAAGTTATTAGATATGGCCTTATAAAATTGGAATTGTTTGATAATGCTAGTTTAGAAAATATCCCTTTTGACAGTAGACTTTTGGAAGTATAATATTACTAACATTGTTTTTAGCTTTATCCCATAATAGCATTATGGCTAAGCATCTCATCTATTCATGCCTTTTTTTTCCTTAAAACGTTTCCCAAATCATGTAATCACAGAGTCAATTTATGTCTTTGTTTGGGGTAACTAATTTGAAGGAGCATACAAAGAGATCTAGACACAGAAAGGAGAAATAAAGATAGGAACAAAGATACAGCAACTTGGGTATGAATGTTAATTGCTTTTTATCTAACCTCAAGTTTAATTTGTTGAAAATTGTATGAGATTACTAAAAAAATGCATTTATGACTAACATTGAAGATATTCTCTTCACATTTTTACACATTCTTCTGTTACAGGAAAAGTAAACATGTTTCATCAATAATTCACACTCAATGTAGTATTGTGGGGAAATGCGTTTTTAAGTTGATTGCTGTATGAGTGAGCAAAACTTGGTAATAAGCAAAACTAATTGTTGTGAACTAAACTAAAGGATTGTGATGGAGATGACAGCAAATGTGATGGTGTTCACATAAAGAATATCATATAGATATGACTTTAACTGCTTTTCAGGTCAAAGCTTTGAGGGATTTTAACCTGAAGAAGCCATTCCTTGGTAAAAGATGAAAATAGGGGATAGGGGGTAGACCTAAGCTTTGAGGGCTATTCTCTTGCATTTTAAAGCTAGCTTTGCCTTGAAGAATGCTAGAATACAAGCTAAGAATGCTAAACTTGATGAAAAGGCAGTCTAAGAAAATAGAAATACTTTCTGGTCCAAAGTGTTCAAGAATAGTAATTTGTTGTGTGATTACCTATAATGGAAAAGGAGTACGAAATACACATACCTTGGATTGACTTCTGTGAAACTCGAATGGTTATGTCTTTAACAAAAGAACATCATACTAAGTGAGGTAACCCAGTCTCAAAAGATCAATCATGTTATGCACTCACTAATAAGTGGATATTAACGTAGAAAACTGGAATACCCAAAACATAATCCATACATCAAATGAGGTACAAGAAGAACGGAGGAGTGACCCCTTGTTCTGGAAAGACTCAGTGAAGCAGTATAGGGCAAAACCAGAACAGGGAAGTGGAAAGGGGTAGGTGCGAGAACAGGGGGAGGGAAGGGGGATCATGGGACTTTTGGGGAGTGGGGGGCTAGAAAAGGGGAAATCATTTGAAATGTAAATAAAAAAATATATCGAATAAAAAAATGTGCATGCTGATATGCACAGTTTTCTAAATACCGTGACCCTTATGAATGTATTGTTATCTCAATTTTAATTAGGAAATATAATTAGCATTTCTCTACATTTAATAAAGGAAACTAAATATAACTTCACTAATTTGAAACATTATTACTGTCATTTAACTGAAATCATTTACACTCTGAGAGATAACTGACTTGTGTGCTTTATAATTAATATTGTACGATATACTAAAACTTGAGTTTCCCATGATTTGATATAAGCATATTTCGACCCAGGTAAATTGTATAAGTTTTCAGTCTTTCTTCCCAGACAAACTAACATTCTTCCTTGGAAGAGGAAAATTGATGTGACTCATAAATTTTGATGTCATTTTTGTTTATTTTCTATGCAATTAATGGCCATTTTTGAGATAATTTTAGTTGTAAGTACAAATATCCTAAAGATAGATCTAAAGCAAATGGAATTCTCCTGCCCTTGATTATGACAGTTGATGTTTATGCTGTGTATGTCTGTGCCTACATTCAATATTTAGGCTGAGTTGATTCTTGCCTTCTTTTATTCTTATAAAAAGAGAAAATGAGATTCTGTATGCATGTGTTGTGTCATTTCATGGTATTGTGATAGTTTAACACTTTTGATAGTCACATAGGTAACTCAAGTCATAACTGGATGTAAGTAATTTTTTTCAGTGTACCAACAATACAAATGAGAAAATAAGGGCTGGAAAGATGCTACTGTAGAGGGCCCATATTTGGTTGTTAGCACTAATATAAGGAAGCTCTTAATGTCCTTTAGACCTGTGGATGCATCTGCTGTATTTAGAGTTGCTAACCATTTATTAAGAATGTTAATTTAAAATATTTAAAACCCTTTTCTCTTTATAAAAATCTTATTGGCTCCAGAAAGTTTCCAAAAGAAAAAATCCAAAACTACATATATATATATATACTTATACATATAAATATATATATATATATATATGATAAGTACAATTAAATTATTTAGGTCTCCTCACTTATTTTAGGATTTCATCTTAGTTAAATACATGGGTTAACCATGGCAAATTTTAGTGCATCTTTTGGGTAATTGTGTACATTAAAATTTTTCTTAGAAAAAAATGTGAAATTAGACCTCAAGTTACTTTAGAAATTAAGTATCATTTTAATGCCCTCAATGAAAATCCGTATTGACATTAAAATGGCTTTGCATATCAGTGCAGTCAGTCTTGAATTTCTCCTTCATTACCTACCGTAATTGAAATTATTATAAACACTAAAATTTGACTGAGACTGACTTAAAACATGCAAAAATTTGTTTACTTATTAAATAAAATTTAAGTCAAGTTGATCTCTGTAGCAAACTTCTAGTCTTTAATGTTTGTGGTATGTTCTTATTCGTTGAAATTCTATATAAATCTGTGAGTTAATAAAGGGAGTCATACTTTATCTCATCTACATTAGTGTCAAAGGAATAGGGAATATAAGGATGGAAATAAAGTTTCCCTTCTACTTAAATAAAAATGACTTTTGTTAACATACTTCAACAACTATGAGTATATATTTAAACTAATTGTAATCTGCTTATTTATTGCCTACTGAAAATAAATGAAATGACATGTAAATAAATATTTTATGGCTATACCCTTCATAAATGCTAGCTATAAAATGTTTAATCACTTCCATCTCAGATGACATACAATAGAAAGTCAGGTGAGTTAGAAAATTAAATGTCATTAATTTTGAATTTTTGCAGGTGCTGCTAACAGAAATGCACAAATTTTATCTTTAATATGAACCCAGAAAACACTCTGTGCCTTTTCTTTCTGATATATTTTTGTTCTAATAACACATTGAAATGGAGAATAAAATGCATGAAACTGAAGGGACAACTTCATAGAATTAATTCTCTTAATTATTATGTAGTATTTTATTTCAAAGTCCAGAGTGATTTCTTTTATGATGTCCTTGGAGTATTTGACTTTAATTGTTCTCATCATCCCAATGTCAGTTCCTATTTATGAAAGTTTTTCTTAACCTTAATATTGGTGACAAAACAGAACAGCCATTAATATTAAAAATAAATTTAGTAGGCTTGATGCAGCATTGTAGGGTAGTACCAGGACAGAGAAGTAGGAGGGGGTTGATCAGAGAATGGGCTGAGGGAAGAGGGCTTACGGGACTTTTGGGGAGGGGAGAACCAGGAAACAGAAAATCATTTGGAATGTAAACAAAGAATATAGAAAAAATTTAAAAAGCCAAAAAAAGAGAAAGAAATAAAGCCTGCCTGCCTTATTTTACTCAAAATAAATAAATAGATAAATAAATAAATAAATAAATAAATAAATAAATTTAGATACCCAACCACTGTTGGCTGTTGTTTCCCTGTAAGTGTGATAGTTGCTTAGTATATAGTAAAGAATTTGAGACAAGAATTTTACTTATTATGTTATTTAATCAATTTTTAGTTGAGCTTTTTATCCTTCTCCTGGTTCACCCTCTGACTGTTCCACATCTCCTACCTCCCGTACCCCATATCCAAGAGGATGTGCCCCCCTGCCCACCACCCAATCAGACTTCTCCATTCCCTGGGGCCTCCAGTCCAGGGTTAGGTGTTTCTTCTGTGAGTCCAGACTCAGAAGTCTTCTGCTGCATGAGTGTTGGGGGCCTCATATCAGCTGGTGTATGCTGCCTGGTTGGTGGCTCAGTGTCTGAGATCTTGGAGGTCCAGGTTGATTGAGACTGCTGCTCTTCCTGCAGGGTCACTCTCCTCCTCAGCTTCTGCCAGCTTTTCCCTAATTCAACCATAGGCTTCAGTAGTTTCTGTGGATTGGTTCGGTGCAAATATCTGTATCTGACTCTTTGAGGTGCTTGTTGGGTCATTTGGATGTCAGCCATGATCGGTCCCTTTTAGTGAACACACCATAGCCTCAGTAATGGTGTCAGGCCTTAGGGCATCCCATTGAGATGGAATCCAATTAGGGCCTGTCACTGGACCTCCTTTTCCTCAGGCACTTCTCCATTTTTGTCCCTGCAGTTCTTTCAGACAGCAACAATTATGGCTCAGTGTTTTGACTATGGAATGGCAACCACATCTCTCACTTGATGCCCTGTCTTTCTGCTGGAGGTTAATACAAGTTCCCTCTCCCCGCTAAAGAGCATTTCATCTAAGGTCTCTCACATTGAGTCCTGACAGTCTCTCACCTCGCAGGTCTCTGGTAAACGCTGGAGGGTCCTCCCACCTCTTTCCTCTGTAGGTTGCCACTTTTCCTTCTTTCTGCTGCCCTCAGGGCTTCAGTCCAGTTCCCCAAACCCAGATCCTGATCTTGGCATTAATATAAATTTGTATATTAAGGTGCTGACCAAGGGAAATCTAGCTTTGTACCTTGACAAATAAAATGTCTTTGACTACTCTACTTCAGTGCATGTATTATTTTGCATAGTTATATATTAAATGTAGCACTCATCTTACTTCACAAATATTATTGTGATTATCATGATGCTTACTACATGATGATTTAATTTTAGCTGTTTCAAAATATCATGTAGGGGATACATACTGAATAAATATTGAACTTATTTGAAACATTATGGTATGTCTTGAATAATTTATATAATTTTTGATTGTGATAATTTAGTATGGTGTCTAAAGCCAGAAAATCTTTGTTTTGACATATCAAGTATATTGATGTCACTTTGAACAAATCCCTGACATTTCATACCATTAAAATGAAGTTTAATAGGATTATGATTGAGTTTAAAATTTTAAAATTGATGTCTATAAACAGTGTCCATGTTACCCTGTGTTGGTTCCTAGTTCAAAGAAAAATTCAACTGGAAAAGTCATAATGAGATAGTTTGTCTTTAGGATTTAAGAAATTCATGAAAAACTGGAAGTTATTTTGGCATACTAAAGAAAGAGCTTTCATCTCCTGGGAGATAAACCAATATAGTAAGCAAAAAATTAGGTTAAATGTCTCCAGTAATCTCTCCTGCCAATATTGTCATGATTCTAATGAATTATTATTCATTTACAATCAATTACTAAAAGCTATGGTAAAACTTAGTATATGAATGTGCTGGCTAGTTTTGTTATCACAGAGAAAGTAGCCTCCCATGAGGAAATGCCTCTGTGAGATCCAGCTCTGGGGCATTTTCTCACTTAGTGATCAAGAGGGGAGGGCCCCTTGTGGGTGGTACCACCTCTGGGCTGGTAGTCCTGGGTTCTATAAGAGAGCAATCTGTTGAAAAGGCTATCTTTTTTCCATTGGATGTTTTCAGCCTCTTTGTCGAGGATCAAATGGCCATAGGTGTGTGGGTTCATTTCTGGATCTTCAATCCTGTTCCATTGATCCTCCTGTCTGTCACTGTACCAATACCATGCAGTTTTTAACACTATTGCTCTGTAGTATTGCTTGAGGACAGGGATACTGATTCCCCCAGATTTCCTTTTGTTGCTGAGAATAGTTTTAGCTATCCTGGGTTTTTTGTTGTTCCAGATGAATTTGATAATTGCTCTTTCTAGCTCTGTGAAGAATTGAGTTGGGATTTTGATGGGTATTGCATTGAATCTGTATAGTGCTTTAGGCAAAATGGCCATTTTAACTATATTGATTCTGCCGATCCATGAGCATGGGAGGTTTTCCCATTTTTTGAGGTCTTCTTCCATTTCCTTCTTCAGAGTCTTGAAGTTCTTGTCATACAGATCTTTCACATGTTTGGTAAGAGTCACCCCAAGATACTTTATACTGTTTGTGGCTATTGTGAAGGGGGTCATTTCCCTAATTTCTTTCTCAGCCTGCTTATCCTTTGAGTATAGGAAGGCCACTGATTTGCTTGAGTTTGCAGAAGAATGCGAATTGATCCATCCTTGTCTCCTTGTACTAAGCTCAAATCCAAATGGATCAAGGACCTCCACATAAAGCCAGACACTCTGAAGCTAATAGAAAAAAAACTGGGGAAGACCCTTGAGGACATCGGTACAGGGAGAAAGTTTCTGAACAGAACACCAATAGCGTATGCTCTAAGAGCAAGAATTGACAAATGGGACCTCATAAAATTACAAAGTTTCTGTAAGGCAAAGGACACCATCAAGAGGACAAATCGGCAACCAACAAATTGGGAAAAGATCTTCACCAATCCTACATCAGATAGAGGGCTAATATCCAATATATATAAAGAACTCAAGAAGTTAGACTCCAGAAAACCAAACAACCCTATTAAAAAATGGGGTACAGAGTTAAACAAAGAATTCTCACCTGAAGAACTTCGGATGGCGGAGAAGCATCTTAAAAAATGCTCAACTTCATTAGTCATTAGGGAAATGCAAATCAAAACAACCCTAAGATTTCATCTTACACCAGTCAGAATGGCTAAGATTAAAAATTCAGGAGACAGCAGGTGTTGGAGAGGGTGTGGAGAAAGAGGAACACTCCTCCACTGCTGGTGGGGTTGCAAATTGGTACAACCACTCTGGAAATCAGTCTGGCGGTTCCTCCGAAAACTGGGCACCTTACTTCCAGAAGATCCTGCTATACCACTCCTGGGCATATACCCAGAAGACTCCCCACCATGTAATAAGGATACATGTTCTACTATGTTCATAGAAGCCCTATTTGTAATTGCCAGATGCTGGAAAGAACCCAGGTATCCCTCAACAGAAGAGTGGATGCAAAAAATGTGGTATATCTACACAATGGAGTACTATTCAGCCATTAGAAACAATGAATTCATGAAATTCTTAGGCAAATGGATGGAGCTAGAGAATATCATACTAAGTGAGGTAACCCAGACTCAAAAGGTGAATCATGGTATGCACTCACTAATAAGTGGATATTAACCTAGAAAACTGGAATACCCAAAACATATTCCACACATCAAATGAGGTACAAGAAGAAAGGAGGAGTGGCCCCTGGTTCTGGAAAGACTCAGTGAAACAGTATTCAGCAAAACCAGAACGGGGAAGTGGGAAGGGGTGGGTGGGAGGACAGGGGAAGAGAAGGGGGCTTGCGGGACTTTCGGGGAGTGGGGGAGGCTAGAAAAGGGGAAATCATTTGAAATGTAAATAAATTATATCGAATAATAAAAAAAAAAAAAAGAAGAACAATACTTGTGAAAACATTCTTTCCACTATTACTAAATAGAATATTATATATGTAAAAAAAAAAAAAAAAAAAAAAGAGAGCAATCTGAGCAATCCAGTGGAAGCAAGCCAGTAAGAAACATCTCTCCATGGCCTCTGCATCAGCTCCTGCTTCCTGACCTGCTTGAGTTCCAGTCCTGACTTCCTTTGGTGATGAAAAGCAGTGTGAAAGTATAAGCTGAATAAACCCTTTCCTCCCTAACTTGCTTCTTGGTCATGGTGTTTTGCGCAGAAATCCTGACTAAGACAATGACCATTTTTTTATGATCTGATTTGAAAGGATAAATTCAGAAACTCATGTATTTGCACACATTGGGTGGCTTTTCAGAGAGTATTTTAACTTAAACCTTTGAATAAGATGAAACTCTAAGATATTTATGGATTAAAAATTACTTCATATTAGCCTTCTACTGAAATTGTGAAAGCTACCACAGTTTTTAAATGGCATTTTATTCTGAACTTTTACTGATTATCATTTAAATGTGTCTTGATCAAGATAATCATTATGAAATAAAAAATTCACTTTTAAACTGTTGTTAATATAATTACATTTTACAGGATTTTATTTATTCAAGTGTTTTTTTAATCTGAAATAATTGTAAAACTATTAACACACATATACAATGTCCCAGATGTTAGATGCTTTAGTAAAATTTATTTTAATGTTGTGAACATTTTATTGAGTATGCCTTAATGATACAGTGACATCCTTTTTTGATTGTTTTCCTTTATTTTGTTTTGTTTTACTTCCTGAAGCTTTTCCAGTTCACTTCAGAATCACCATTTACATCTGATTCTTAGATTACCTAGCTTTACTGTTTTAATCAACATAACTTAAGTCAGATAAAATAATTTGATTCAGATTTAATGTGGTATTGGTTTGATCTGAAGGTCAATCTACCAACAAGCAGGAACAGTTTCTCATTATTTTACTTCACTACTCCAAGCAGTCTTTACCAAAGTCTTTCAAGCAGTGTCTGATATCTGTTTCAATATTTCTCACAGATTTCACAGGCTGTCACCACCACTCAGCCATCACTAACACAGACAACTGTAATGGAAACGGTAACTATGGTGACCACAAGGGAACAAATCATGGTAAAACATGCCCAAGAGGAACTTCCACCACCACCTCCTCAAAAGAAGAGGCAGATTACTGTGGATTCAGAAATCAAGAAAAGGTGAGTGTATCAAGATTCATTTTTAAGTAGGAAAACTCATTTCCATGAGACTCATGTTTTATAGTTGAATCATATTTCCCAAAGCTTGAGTACTTTGTAATGTCAATTAAATAATGAGAAAAATAATGAGATGATTTAAAATTTACCCAAGAAATCATTATGTCAATAACTGGAGGCTTAATGGAAATACTTTTTTCTGAATTGAAAGAGGAAAATACAAGTAATGAACAACCATGGCACATTTTAATCCTGAAAATGACCAGTTTTGTTTTGTTTTGTTTTTTCCTTATAAAGGGCCTGCCTGCTTGTTCAGGCATTAGTTTTACATTAAATGGCTTTCTTCTAGTAATGGGAAATGTAATTTCCTGAAGAAGTACACCTCTAATAGGTGAGATCCATTCTGCTGCTTTATGAGAACATAATGTCTCAATCTGCACATCCTAAACCAGAAGTAATTACAGAACAGATTTCCTGTTCTTTGATATTTATAAAGTCTTATCTTGAAGGTGTTAGAATTTTCAAATGATCTTTTTATGAAAATTCTTAAGTAGACATTGGATATGTTAGGTATTATGTAAATCAGTGGACATATTAAAATCATAGCAAATCACATAAAGGCAGAACTGACATGAAAAATATAAAATGGTACAATTTCCATCCCTGAGACATAATTGTAATTTTAAGATTATGAAAATACATTGCAATACACCTCATGTTTCTAAGTAGCATATGCTCAGGAGTATATAGAACACTTGACATTAGAATTTGCATAAACCAGAGTATAGAAGTACAAGAAGAATCCATACCTAAAAATAGTATGTCAGATATTCTTGGCAATGAAAAAGAAGCATCTCAAAAAATATTTGAATATATTATTTGATAATTTTATTTCATATATTAATGGTATTATTTGATTTGAAAATTCCGAACTATGTCTTAGACTTCAAAACATTTCTGTTTTGCTGAGCTAACTGTCTAGTACAGGATTCTACAAACTAGATAACAGCGAAACTATTGCTATTTTCTCTGTGAGCCATGAACTAAGAAGTATTACTTATGTACAATTAATTTTTATGTGTATGAGAGTTGTCTATATGGATACCAATGGATGATACACACACACACACACACACACACACACACACACACACACACACACATTTTTATTTTGGTAGCATGGACATGTGCCTGCCACAGTACATGTATGGATGGGAGAGAGCATTGTAGCTGTCAGTTCTTAAATTCCACTTTTGAGGCAAGTTCTTGTTTTTTGTTTTGTTTTTTTGTTTTGTTTTTTTGTTTTTTTTTTATTGTTGTTTCCAACGTTCATTACTTCATAGGCAACTAAAAAGTGAGCTTCTAGGAATTCTCCTGTCTCTGCTTTTAGTCTCACATTAGGAGTACTGGTATTATAAATGTAAACTACTATACCCACTTTTTATGTGTGCTGCATGAATTTGAACTCTAGTCCCTACACATTTGTAGCTAAGGTTTTACACACTGAGATATCGCTACAGCAATGATATTGTATTTTGAGGGGTTAAAATGATCAGAATAATACTTTATGGGTTCTAATTATATAAATTTCACATTTCAGAGTCTTCATTAAAAACACATCTCTGTTTATTCAAACTTTTATCAATTTTGATTCTTTTATATGACAAAGGCAGGTTTTTTAAAAATAATATATCTATAATTCTATGAACCCTTACAAACCTATCTGATACAATGGAAATGAATGTCTGCTGCTCCTCAGTCTGGCCAATTGGTTCACAAACTTAGACTAACATAGTGCATCCATTTCAGGCAGAAATTCCACACAGTCTCTTTGCTACAGTAGTAGTGAAATGTCAATATTCACTGATGATGAGGAAAAAATTATAATGACACAAATAAATCAGTCTGGTAATTTGCATTTGTTTTTTTCTAATAGCATTTCCACTAATATACTTAATGTCACATTAAATATTTATAGAAGAAACTTAGGAGGCTCATCACTTTTTGGTATATACTTCACAATGATCATAATGTCTTCAGAATCAGCAGCAAAGTGAGTTGATCTATTCTAGTCTATCTTCAAGCACTTATTTCTGTCTCTTGGTCTGAGATTGTATTTGGTTTGAAAAATATGTTTTGATTCACTTCTTTCAGGAAAGAATGTGTGGTGGTAGAGAAATTGGTCACTTAATTATATTTGATGATATGTTCCCCATGGTTATTGTAAATGAATAGGATGAAAGAATAAATGGGAATATACAGATGACTTCAATAAAACTCAGCACTTATTGGGGATATTATTATATACTTAGAACAAAATTCTGTGCTTTAACTGAATAACATTAATTTTTCCTGATAACTTTTGAAGGTAGCTATAGTCATTATTAGTATTATACATAGCTCTTGAATGCCTGGGATTTTATTTCAACACAGACTACATAGTAAAATATTCCTTCAGTAGGTCAAAGACTAAGGTGTTATTATGTCATGATTTGCTTAAAACTGTCTAATTTTACTTGTTGTCCCAGAATAATTATGCTCAGCACTTGCGTGAACTCTCCAGGTGTCTTGCTTTGAACAGGATAATTATATAGACAAACTATATAGACTCTACAATGATGAGTTTAAGCTGAACAAAGAGCAAAAAGAAGAAGCATTTTGAAGCAATTAAACTTAGTAAT
The DNA here is from genome assembly GCF_947179515.1 of Apodemus sylvaticus. NCBI lineage: Eukaryota > Metazoa > Chordata > Mammalia > Rodentia > Muridae > Apodemus > Apodemus sylvaticus. The sequence goes on from NC_067495.1 coordinate 44,526,697, forward strand.
TGATAAATGTTTCTTGCATGGGATGTGATTAAAAAACTTTCATAAAATAATAACTAAAATCTTTACGTTAGCCAGTGCTTGTTTCCCATATTTGAAACAATTGCATTTCACTGTAAACTTGTGTTCTGTTATTGCCCTTCTTTAAAAAAATGTTCTTGTTCAGCATCTATGACTAAAATAGTCATTCCCTGCCATTTTTCATGAGGTTTCATTTTAGCCTAATTCTATGAGAATATCTCATAAGCCAAATCCCTTTGACTTTGAGATTCATCTCAATTGTCCTCTCTCATGGTTTTGTGGAATGACTACCAAGTCATGTTGCTCTTTATATGACATCTTCCCTCAGATACAGATGCCATAGTTGTGGTATTTCTACATCAGAATCCAGCTAGTGCTTCAATTTCCACTTTTACTGTTCACAATTACATTGCACATATATTTTAGAAATAATGTATGACCTGTATTTCCAGATGAGTAGCAAATCTTGGAAACAAGTTTACTAAGGTTTGAAAGTTGCCTGTTTTAATTACTAACATATGACCCCCCCCCCAAATTGCTTAAAACCTTTTCATCTGAATCAATAGTTTTTACATTATCATGCAAAGTGAAGATGAAGAAGTATAGAATTTGATGCCAATGAGGGAATAGATTTTCAAAAAAGGCTAGGAGATTTTGTTTTTTAAATGTTCATTGAATTGAGGGATATTGTGAGAATGGAGATGGTAGTAATTTAGAGGTAAAAGTGGTGATAGTGCTGCAGTTATTGATGGAGAATATTAATGTATAGAATTTGGGGCAAACAATCTCAAAATAAATAACTCAAATTTAATGATTTTATAATGCCCTTGTTTTCCTTTCTAAAACAAAATTTGCCTCCTGAATTATCTAGTACAACTGAACAACTACTCTTGTATTTTTATCATTTTTATATTTATTACACAAGTATCATTATATAAGTCATTTTCTGATCATTCTTACTTCATATTCTTTAAACCAAGTTATTTCTTTCCCTCTTGTATGCTTGTCTCAATTTCTAATTAAGTTCCTTATGATTATTATATTTCAAATTTTCTTTTGTGCTTTCCATCCAGTAGTAAGTCATTATTAATGAAATTGCCATTTTATTAAAATCATAATTGATTTTAAAGATATTGATCATTGTTCTTATTGTCCTATCAACTTTATACCTAGCATCTCCCAAATTTTACATTTCAAATTATTCAGCATAATATATTCCTTTTGTTTTATGCACATAAATTTTCTGATTACCAGTCACAAAAACACAACTTTGTACTGCTTTAATTTAACGTGCATACTATTTATCATACTAGGTATGTTAAAGCTGGAAAACACTTTTGTAAGATTCAATAGAACAGTTGAATTAATTGAAGCAACTTTCATTTAACATTCTAATGTCATTTAATATTTCTACCTAATTTCTCATAAAATTATTCCTTTTTCTGGTTTTATACTTTATTGTATTCATTTTTATTTCTTTTATTTAAAATTTATAAATTATTTAAAAATTAATATTTCTATTTAAAATATATTATTATTTCATATAATATATCTTCACATCAATTTCCCCTCCCTTTCCTCTTCCCAGGTTCTACTTCTCTCTCCCTCAGATTCATTCCCCTCCATTTCCCTTTCAGAAAAGAGCAGGCCTCCAAGAGCCAGCACCCATACAGGACAAAAAGATACAAAAATACAAGGCAGAAGCCCTTATAACAAGGTTGGAACAGGCAAACCAACAGGAGGAAAAGAGTCTCAACAATAGGCAAAATGTCAGAGACACATCCACTCATATCGTTAGGGGTCACACAAACTGTCAAACTAACAGCCATATCCTATTTGCAGAAGATGTAGTGCAGAACCTGATTGGCTCCACTACTGCAGCTTCGGCCTCTTTGAAAACCACATGAGCTCTGCTTAGTTGATGTGGTTTCCCATGGTTTCCTGGTATCCTCCATTCCCTCTAACTCCCACAACGTTTCTACTCCATCTTCTGCAGACTTTCTCAATTTCTGAGGGGACAGAACTGGTCTAGAACTCAGATGAAACATTCTTTTATAAGGCGTGGTTGTGGGTCTCTACACAAGATCTCATCTTCTGCCAGAGAAAGACTCTCCGATGACTCCTGGACACAGCACTGATCTATGAGTACAGCAGAATATCATTAGAAATAATATCATTATTTGAAGGGTGCAGTCCTGGTTGTTTCTATCCTAAGCCTCTAAGTTATCTAGTGTCTTGTTTCTAGACATCCATACTGTATAGAGCATGGGTTCTCTCTCATGCTGTGGGCCTCATGTTAAACTGACATTGGTCAGACTCATAAATTCAGTCTTCATTGACTCAGCACATCTCAAATGCAAGACAGATTGTATGTGAAGTGTTTTGTAGCCTGGTTGGTGTCCACTTTTCTCTTTTCATTACATGCATTACCATCTTGTGCCAATGAGACTGAAACATAGGGGTAAAGGCTCTAAGCCCACACCACACCAGCTCAAGCACTCTGTGTTCAATGAGCTGACTGAAAGTTGTCCTCATCAATAGAGCCCTTGTTGTAAGGTTTCTGTCCTTCTATTAGGCTGAGTTATTTAGGAATCTCTACAGGATCTCTTTAGCCAACAACTCAGCTGAAATTAAACCAGTGAAATCACTGGAGGAAACCTTGCATGGCTACAAAAATGGCCAATTCAAATTCTTTTCTTTTATTACTTGGAGTCCTCATTAGGGTCACCATCATTGATTCTAGGAAGTCTCACTAGGTTCTATATCACCACCTTCCCCTAATTTTAGCTGTTTCCATCCACACTCTATACTCCATTTCTACTAGCTGATCTTCTATCTCCCATCCCCACATTTTTGGCCCACCTAAAGAATCTCTTCTCCTTCCCCTTCCCAGGGAGATACATGATTCCCCCATATATCCCTAAATCTCTCTGGGTCTGTGGATTGTACCTTGACTATCATTAACCCGACAGCTCACATCTACCTATTAGTGATATACTATACATATACCCATAACTATATACCATGGTTATCTTTCTGGGTTTGACTTACCTCATTCAGCGTGATTTCCTTCTAGATGTATTCATTTGTCTGTAAATTTCTTGAAAAAATTAAAGCAGCTGAGTAATTCTACATGGTATAAATATACCAACTTTTGTGTATTCATTCTCTATTGTTTCTTGTTTCTGATCATTATTAAGAAGACATTATAAACATAGTTGAGTCAGTGTCTTTTTGCTAGGGTAAAGCAACTTTTGGGTATATTCCCAAGAGCAGTAGAGCTCAGTCTTAAGGGATGTTAACTCACAATTATCAAGGAACTGCCATATTGATTTCCACAGTGGATATATAAGTTTACACTCCAACCAGCACTGGAGGACTATTTGACTTACTTCACAACTTCACCAGCATGAGCTGTCACTTGGGTTATTGACCTTATTCATTCTGACAGGTATAAGCTAGAATCTTAAAAGTAGTTTTGATTTCCATTTCCTTGATGGTTATGAGATTTATCTATTTAGGTTTCTCTGTTTAGAACTGTACCCCATTTTTAATTGGAGTATTATTATTTTTGGTATCAAGTTTCTTGAGTTCATTTTTGGTTCTCTACTAGATATGGAGTCAGTAAAAATCTTTTCTCATTTCTCATTCTCATTCAACACTATGCTGCCAAAAGTTTAATGATGTTCCATTTATTAATCCTTATTAATCTTAGTGTCTGCATTATCAGTGTTTTGCTCAGAATGTTGTCTACTGTACAGATATAGTCAAACTTTTCTCCCTGTCTCTTCTATCAAGTTCAGTGTGTCTCATTTTATGTTGAGGTCTTTGATTCAATTGGACTTGAGATTTTTGCAGGGTGATAAGTATGGATCTATTTGCATTCTGTGTACAAACATGCAATTTGAACAGCACGAATTGTTAAAGATGTCTTCTCTTTTCCAGTGTGCATTTTTGGCTTCATCAAAAATCTGATTTCCATAGGTCTGCAAATTTAGAACTGGGTCTTAAATTAATTCCATTGTTTTTATGCCGTGAGTTTTTATTTATTTTTTTTGGATTTGTTTTTGTTTTTGTTTTTTTTTATTCGATATAATTTATTTACATTTCAAATGATTTCCCCTTTTCTAGCCCCCCCACTCCCCGAAAGTCCCGTAAGCCCCCTTCTCTTCCCCTGTCCTCCCTCCCACCCCTTCCCACTTCCCCGTTCTGGTTTTGCCGAATACTGTTTCACTGAGTCTTTCCAGAACCAGGGGCCACTCCTCCTTTCTTCTTGTATCTCATTTGATGTGTGGATTATGTTTTGGGTATTCCAGTTTTCTAGGTTAATAACCACTTATTAGTGAGTGCATACCATGATTCACCTTTTGAGTCTGGGTTACCTCACTTAGTATGTTGTTCTCTAGCTCCATCCATTTGCCTAAGAATTTCATGAATTCATTGTTTCTAACGGCTGAATAGTACTCCATTGTGTAGATATACCACATTTTTTGCATCCACTCTTCTGTTGAGGGATACCTGGGTTCTTTCCAGCATCTGGCAATTATAAATAGGGCTGCTATGAACATAGTAGAGCATGTATCCTTATTACATGGTGGGGATTATGATTGCTCTGAAGTACAATTTTCATTCAGGGATAGTGTTACCTCCAGCAGTTCTTTTATTGTTCAGGACTGTTTTAGCTACCCTAGGTTTTGTTTGTTTGTTTATCAATATGAAGAGGAGAATTATCCTTTCAAGGTCTGTAATAAATTGTGTTGTAATTTTGATTTGTTTTGGTAAGATAGCCATTTGTACTATGTTAATCCTACCAATCCATGAGTATGGGAGATCTTTCCATTTTCTGATATCATGGCCAATTTCTTTCTTCAAAGTCTTGAGGTTTTTATCCTGCAAGTATTTTACTTATTTGGTTACATCTTTCCAGACATTTTATATTGTTTTACTCTACTGAGAAAGGTAGTGTTTCTCTGACTTCTGTCTAAGTCCATTTGTCATTTGTATAATGCTAAAAAGTATATATCAGCTGTCACAATTTCCTGGTAGAATTTTTGTTTTGTTGTTTATATATATTATGATATCATCTGCAAATAATGATAATTGACTTCCTCCTGTTAAATTTATATTCCCTTGATCTCCTTTAGTTGTCTTATTTCTTTAGCTGAAATTTCAAGTACTATATTAAATATGTATGGAGAGATCCATGCTCATTTGAGCAATATTTATTTATGAAAAGACTCTAGGATATTGCTACCTAAAATAAGTAAGAGATTTAAAACTAAGCATTGTATTACGCTGAAGTTCTCTTAATTACTTATGGTACAGTTTACTTGATTTGTTAGTGATTTTAGTTTCTACATACATTAAATTCTTAAATGGCTTTCCTTACATTCAGATTTACAAAAGCGTTTTTTTTTTTCCTGAGGTTACATTGTAAATATTTTCAACACTGAATTATCATATAACTCAGTGATATTTTATACATTAACAATGATCAGAGTATGGAACAGAGAGTATGGTATAAGTAGATAGATTATCTAGTTAATCAACATGTATTTAATTAATGATTTATTTCTTAATCCTGTAGCAATTATATAAAGAGTTTTCATCAAAACTTTCATTTACATTATTGGATCAACAAGGTGAGACTGATAGAAGATTGAATAATTTTTAACAAAATTCATTTCAAGGAAGATTATCTTCCAAAAGTAAAGTCTTTGAAAAGTAGCATCCTGGAGTTCAAGAGCAATATTAGGGACAATGAGAAAACCTAAATCCATCTAGTAACCCATTGTCATGCTTGCATAAGCAGGCAGATAATATATTTTATTATTTGCTTGTTCCATGTTTATATACTAAAATACATAAATGAACGAGACTGTAGTCCTATACTGCTATTTTTTTTATTATTCGATATAATTTATTTACATTTCAAATGATTTCCCCTTTTCTAGCCCCCCCACTCCCCGAAAGTCCCGCAAGCCCCCTTCTCTTCCCCTGCCCTCCCACCCACCCCTTCCCACTTCCCCGTTCTGGTTTTGCTGAATACTGTTTCACTGAGTCTTTCCAGAAACAGGGGCCACTCCTCCTTTCTTCTTGTACCTCATTTGATGTGTGGATTATATTTTTGGTATTCCAGTTTTCTAGGTTAATATCCACTTATTAGTGAGTGCATACCATGATTCACCTTTTGAGTCTGGGTTACCTCACTTAGTATGATATTCTCTAGCTCCATCCATTTGCCTAAGAATTTCATGAATTCATTGTTTCTAATGGCTGAATAGTACTCCATTGTGTAGATATACCACATTTTTTGCATCCACTCTTCTGTTGAGGGATATCTGGGTTCTTTCCAGCATCTGGCAATTACAAATAGGGCTGCTATGAACATAGTAGAACATGTATCCTTATTACATGGTGGGGAGTCTTCTGGGTATATGCCCAGGAGTGGTATAGCAGGATCTTCTGGAAGTAAGGTGCCCAGTTTTCGGAGGAACCGCCAGACTGATTTCCAGAGTGGTTGTACCAATTTGCAACCCCCCACCAGCATATACTGCTATTTTTTAACATTCATGCCTTTTTCCTCATTTTTTTGTGTTCTTTCTTTTAATGTTACAGCTGCTTAAATAATATTGATGTATATCTTACCCCTGGAAAAATACAGAGGAGAAGATAACAACAATTCCATATTTATAATGTTTATATTTCCAAATTATTATTTTAGATTTGATTCCCAAGAAAAGTCTCGAAATTTTACATTAAATAATATTAACTTATATGATGAACATAATTAAATAATTAATGTGCCTTTGAACTATTTTTTAATTCTTTTTTTATTCTATATAGTTTTTATTTACATTTCAAATTATTTCCCCTTTTCTAGGCCCCCACTCCCCGAAAGTCCCATCCGCCCCCTTCCCTCCCCCTGTTTTTCCATCCAACCCTTCCCACCTCCCTGTTCTGGTTTTGCCCTATACTGCTTCACTGAGTCTTTCCAGAACAAGGGGCCACTCTCCGTTCTTCTTTTGATGTATGGATTATGTTTTGGGTATTCCAGTTTTCTAGGTTAATATCCACTTATTAGTGAGTGCATACCATGATTCATCATTTGAGTCAGGGTTATCTCACTTAGTATGATGTTCTCCAGCTCCATCCATTTGCCTAAGAATTTCATGAATTCATTGTTTCTAATGGCTGAATAGTAGTCCATTGTGTATATATACCACATTTTTTGCATCCACTCTTCTGTTGAGGGATATCTGGGTTTGTTCCAGCTTCTGGCTATTATAAACAGGGCTGCTATGAACATAGTGGAACATGTGTCCTTATTACATGCAAGGAAATCTTCCGGGTATATGCCCAGGAGTGGTATACCAGGATCTTCTGGAAGTGAGGTGCCCAGTTTTCAGAGGAACCGCCAGAATGATGTCCAAAGTGGTTGTACCAATTTGCAACCCCACCAGCAGTCGAGGAGTGTTCCTCTTTCTCTACATCCTCGCCAACACCTGCTGTCTCCTGAATTTTTAATCTTAGCCATTCTGACTGGTGTAAGGTGAAATCTCAGGGTTGTTTTGATTTGCATTTCCCTAATGACTAGTGAAGTTGAGCATTTTGTAAGATGCTGCTCTGCCATCTGAAGTTCTTCAGGTGAAAATTCTTTGTTTAACTCTGTACTCCATTTTTTAATAGGGTTATTTGGTTTTCTGGAGTCTAACTTCTTGAGTTCTTTATATATATTGGATATTAGCCCTCTATCTGATGTAGGATTGGTGAAGATCTTTTCCCAGTTTGTTGGTTGCCGATTTGTCCTCTTGATGGTGTCCTTTGCCTTACAGAAACTTTGTAATTTTATGAGGTCCCATTTGTCAATTCTTTATCTTAGAGCATATGGTATTGGTGTTCTGTTCAGAAACTTTCCCCCTGTACCAATGTCCTCAAGGGTCTTCCCCAGTTTCTTTTCTATTAGCTTCAGAGTGTCTGGCTTTATGTGGAGGTCCTTGATCCATTTGGAGTTGAGCTTGGTACAAGGAGACAAGGATGGATCAATTCCCATTCTTCTGCATGCTGACCTCCAGTTGTAACAGCACCATTTGTTGAAAAGGCTATCTTTTTTCCATTGGATGTTTTCAGCCCCTTTGTCGAGGATCAAGTGGCCATAGGTGTGTGGGTTCATTTCTGGATCTTCAATCCTGTTCCATTGATCCACTTGCCTGTCATTGTACCAATACCATACAGTTTTTAACACTATTGCTCTGTAGTATTGCGTGAGATCAGGGATATTGATACCCCCAGAATTTCTTTTATTGTTTAGAATAGTTTTAGGTATCCTGGGTTTTTTGTTATTCCTGATGAATTTGAGGATTGCTCTTTCTAACTCTGTGAAGAATTGAGTTGGTATTTTGATGGGTATTACATTGAATCTGGATATTGCTTTTGGAAAAATGGCCATTTTAACTATATTAATCCTGCCAATCCATGAGCATGGAAGGTTTTTCCACATTTTGAGGTCTTCTTCCATTTCCTTCTTCATAGTCTTGAAGTTCTTGTCATACAGATCTTTCACATGTTTGGTAAGAGTCACCCCAAGGTACTTTATACTGTTTGTGGCTATTGTGAAGGGGGTCATTTCCCTAATTTCTTTCTCAGCCTGCTTATCCTTTGAGTTCATGAAATTCTTAGGCAAATGGATGGAGCTAGAGATCATACTAAGTGAGGTAACCCAGACTCAAAAGGTGAATCATGGTATGCACTCACTAATAAGTGGTTATTAACCTAGAAAACTGGAATACCCAAAACATAATCCACACATCAAATGAGATACAAGAAGAAAGGAGGAGTGGTCCCTGGTTCTGGAAAGACTCAGTGAAACAGTATTCGGCAAAACCAGAACGGGGAACTGGGAAGGGGTGGGAGGGAGGACAGGGGAAGAGAAGGGAGCTTACGGGACTTTCGGGGAGTGGGGGGGGCTAGAAAAGGGGAAATCATTTGAAATGTAAATAAATTATATGGAATAAAAAAAATTAAAAAAAGAGATATTAAGGAATAGTGATTATTACTTCCTGTCATTTTTGATGTTATTTTTTAAATTTGATTGGTTATCTTCTTTTGGGTTTGATCAAAGAAGGTTACTAACTTGCTTTTTCCAGGGTGAATTTTCCCTCCTTGTATTGGTGTTTTCCTCCTATTATCCTTTGTAGAGCTGGGTTTGTGGATAGATATTGGGTAAACTTGGTTTTGTCATGGAGTATCTTAGTTTCTCCATCTACGGTGATTGAGAGTTTTGCTGGGTATAGTAGTCTTGGCTGACATTTGTGTTCTCTTAGAGTCTGCATGAGATCTGCCCAGGATCTTCTAGCTTTCATGGTCTCTGGTGAGAAGTCTGGTGTGATTCTGATAGGTCTTCCTTTATATGTTACTTGGCCTTTTTCTCTTGCTGCCTTTAACATTCTTTCTTTGTTTAGTACATTTGGGGTTTTGATTATTATGTGACGGGAAGTATTTCTGTTCTGGTCCAGTCTGTTTGGAGTTCTGTAGGCTTCTTGTATAATCATAGGTATCCCTCTCTTTAAGTTGGGAAAGTTTTCTTCCATAATTTTGTTGAAGATATTTGCTGGCCTTTTCAGTTGTAAATCTTCACTCTCATCTATATCTGTAATCTTTAGATTTGGCTTTCTCATTGTGTCCTGGATTTCCTGGATGTTCTGGGATACAAGCTTTTTGCATTTTTCATTTTCTTTGACTGTTGAGTCAATGGTTTCTATGGTATCTTCGGCATCTGAGATTCTTTCTTCCATCTCTTGTATTCTGTTGTTTATATTTGCATCTATGGCCCCTGATTTCTTCCCAAGGTTTTCTATCTCCAAAGTTGTCTCCCTTTGTGATTTCTTAGTTGTTTCTACTTCTGTTTTTAGATCCAGGATGGTTTTGCTCAGTTCCATCATTTGTTTGTTTGTGTTTTCCTTTCTTTAAGAGATTTTTGTGTTTCCTCTTTCATGACTTCTGCCTCTTGACTCAAGTTTTCCTGCCTTTCTTTAAGGTTTTTTTTTTTTTTTTTTTTTTTTTTTTGCATTTCTTCTCTATTGGCTGCTATCTCTTGAGCCTTATTCTCCTGCATTTCTTTAAGTGATTTTTGTGTTTCCATTATATGGGTTTCTAGTTTATTCATGTTCCCCTATATTTCTTTAAGAGATTCATTTATGTCCTTTTTGTGTTCTTCTAGCAGCATCATAACCAGTGATTTTAAATCCAAATCTTGTTTCTCTGGTGTGTTGGCATAACCAGGACTTGCTGATGTTGGAGAGTTTGGTTCAAATGCTGCCATATTGCCTAGATTTCTGTTAGTAGCATTCCTGCGGTTGCCCTTTGCCATCTTGTTCTCTGGAGTTAGTTGGTCTTGTCTCTGGCTGGTGTTTGAGCCTCCTGAGGGGCTCTGGGGCTATTTCTGCAACACTGGATGGCTGGATTTCCCCTGTAGCAGATTGCTGATGTTCTGTCTTCCTCTTTGGTGCCCTTGCAGCCCTAGTGTGCTTTGCCCCAGATTGTGTCTGTGAACCAGATGGTGCCTGTTTGCTCCTTCAGGGAGTGCTGAAGGTTGTATGCTGTGGGGACCTTTTCGGTGTGCTGATCACTCTGCTGGGCAGGGCATCTCCCAACTGGGTTGGTACACACAAGGCTAGCCTTAGCTGCTCAGGCCCTGAGTCTAGGCAAAAGCCTGGGAGGCCAAGGTCTGAGCAAAGTTCCCCTCAGGCTATGACTGTTAATTGGGTCTGTCAGGTGGCCAGGATGGTAGGCGTGTGTGTGTACTCCCTGAGAGTGCTGGGAGAGTCTGCTGGGCTAACAACCTCCTGGCCAAGTTGGCACACAGATGGCCCACTGAGCTGCCCAGTTCTTGGGGTCAGTCCAGGGCCTGTTGGGGCCTAGACCCCGGTATTTTAGCCTCGGGCTAGGCCTGTTAGCCGGCTTTGCCTGCGAGAGCTCTCTGGCGTCCTGGTCCTGTAGGCAAAATGGCAGAGCTCGCGCTGGGCCTGGGCAAAAAACCTCCTGGCTGGGTTGGCACACCGATTGCCCACCCCCACCCCCCCAAACAGCCCAGGGCCTGGGTGCAGGCCAACGCCCGTCTGGCTTAGACCCCTGAGATGTCCTCGGGTTATGTTTGCGTACCTCAGTCTCTCTGGAGTCTGAGAACCAAGATGGAGGTGAGTCTCTCGTGACTGGCAGGAGGCAGAGTTCTGAAGTGGCTTCTGTACAGTGAAAGGCACCGTAAACCCGCAGCTGCTTGCAGCCTAGCTGGCCAGCGATGGCCAGTGGTCCTGGGAGCAGGGCCTGCCTGGACCCTGTCACTTTGGTTCCACTGCTGATGGCCCTTCAGCTGGACCAGCCACTGCTGCCGCTGCTGCTACCTGAACATTTTTTAATATATTTTTTTTATTTTTTTTATTTCATTTGATATATTTTTTATTTACATTTCAAATGATTTCCCCTTTTCTGGTCCCCCACTGCCCGAACGTCACATAAGCCCCCTTCCCTCCCCCTGTTCTCCCACCAACCTCTTCCCACTTCCCTGTTCTGGTTTTGCCCTATACTGCTACACTGAGTCTTTCCAGAACCAGGGGCCACTCCTCCATTCTTCTTGTACCTCATTTGATGTGTGGATTATGTTTTGGGTATTCCAGTTTTCAGGCTAATATCCACTTATTAGTGAGTGCATACCATGATTGATCATTTGAGACTGGGTTACCTCACTTAGTATGATGTTCTCTAGCTCCATCCATTTGTCAAAGAATTTCATGAATTCATTGTTTCTAATGGCTGAATAGTACTCCATTGTGTATATATACCACATTTTTTTTGCATCCATTCTTCTGTTGAGGGATACCTGGGCTCTTTCCAGCTTCTGGCTATTATAAATAGGGCTGCTAGGAACATATGTTATTGGTGATGAACTGTGCCTAAAATACCCGGGATATTGGACTTGGTATGACACATTTGATCATTGATGTAGCCTAGCAAAACAAAATCACTTGCTTCTTTTTGTCTAACGGGACCAGACATCTCCAGGATTACAGGTTAATTGGGGTCTAGAAAGGTTAAATATCCTGCTTAGAGTTGTAAAAAAGGACTACTGCTGACTCTCCAAATTTCTACTACAGTGTTATGCCATCATTGTAATGCTTTTATTCTTATCTAATATGAAATCCTGTTAGTAGGAACTCAAATTTTAGTTAGGAATGTAAATTTGTATTAAGATTAGAAACTTTTCATATATCTTCATAAATTTTAAAATGTAACTACCCATTTAATGTTCTTAAAATTTATTTTAATAAATAAATCAAAGATTATCCCATAACCATGTTGTGAAGAATAGAATGATGGGCATTTTAGATTCATATATACCAAAAATTACTTGGGGTGGGAATACTCAACGCATAGTGCATGATAAAGCAGCCTCATGTCACAACATTTTTTAATGCAAATCTATTGGCTTTTTCCATTGCTGGTAAATCAGAAGTTCTCTGCTAGTAGGCACTAAAACCTTTCTCAGTCTCTCCAGGTTATTCTGATAAACTGTGGAGTTTGAGACTTTCCTGTATGAGGAATTGTTCTCACAATTCAACTTCTAAATAATTTGTGGAGTTTGAACACTTCCTGAGCAAAGACTTTTTTTGTTTTACTAATCTTATTAGGTCATTCAGAATATTACGCATTGAATTTTGATTATATTCAGTACTTTCCTGTTACTGCTTTGATCTATTCTTCCAAGATGCCAACTTTATGCTCCCTTCTTTTTAAAAATGCCATGACTGCACTTTGTGTTGCCCACATACTTCTGGAAGTATGGGCTTCATTAGAGGGTTGTCAACTCATCAGAATGTACATCCTTAAAGATCACTGACTCTCCAACATTTTAAAATTCCATCCATTAGATCTAGAATGAAACACAAAAGTTTTAATTTCAAAAAAGTTCCCAGGTGATGGTAGGGCCCATGGTGTGAAAATCAGTTTGTTAGATGGAACATTAAATCCATTACAACTCAATTTGTAACTTTCTTTCCTATAAAGGATACAGTTTACTCTAGGCTAAACTATGTGATGTCATTGTTTCATCTGGGACACCTGCACCACATATTTTTAGAATGGCCTATTCATATGCCTGTTTTATCCACTAGATGTGAACATTCTTTTGGCTGGAGTCAAGTTCTTATTTTTAAGTGGATGTCGGGACTTCTGTATGCCATATATCTAAAAGAACATTTTTAATAGGAAGGAAAAGGTCTGATATTCTCTTACAGAACAGGATATCTAGCAAACAATATTCATTGTTTCTAAGTAATTAAAAAAAAACATTTTCCTTGCAAGGAAATGTCAGTTGTTTGAAAGGATGATATATATGTACATCACCCTATGTGAAAAACATTAATTGTATTCAGGTATGAAAATAGTAAATTATATCCACTCTGTGGGACTGTTATGTGCTAGTTAATGATTCTTAAAGGAAATAGATAATAGGGATTGTCTCTATGATGTAGTATGTGTAGCTCCAGAAGCTGCATAAAGATATACAACATTAGAGTGAATGTAAGCAGTGCCACAAACCTAAACTGTAGCATGGAGTTTTGTTTGTTTCACAAGCAAAGGAAGAATAAACATTTCTACTTATCCCAGTATAAGAGGAACTATAATTGAGTGCATAACCCATCTCTCATCAGAAAAAACTGTAATGCTTTCCTTCCAATTCTTTCTTTTACCAGCTTATTTTCTACATCAGGCTCTAAAACTGCTCTCTACAAAGTCACCAGAGAGCACCTGATGCCAGCTTCAAAGGTTACTCTTCAGTTCTTATCCTTCTTGACCTTTGCGCCATGCTTGACAGTGATGATTAGTACTTTTCTGAAATTTTCTTGCTTTCAGTTCCTGGGATATTGTGCTCTCCTGTTTTGCCTCCCCTCCACCCTCACCCCACTTTCTGACAGCATCTTATCAATTTGTTTTTCTTATCCCTTTAAGATTAATTTTTACACTTCAAATTTTCATTTTGTTTTCTTCTAATGAAGTTTTCATTTCTTGGAGTTGATTGCTTATACTCCTGTCTTTCTTAAGTGGATATTATAAATTACAAAGTAATACTACTAGCTCACCCTCTGCCATGGTATTCAGACTTGTATAAAGCAAACACTTGCTAGTTATGTAATTTAGATTCCAAATGAGAATTTCAAATGTAGTTGTGTGCCTTAGAGTTTACAAGTCTGTGAGATATCATTCACATTGTAGCCTCAAAGATTAGCTATGCCTGTTGAGCAATTGACAGTGGTCTCCATAACTGTCACATCACCAAATGTTTCCAAATGTACCTTGTAAATGATTTTAAATGTACGTTGTTTTCTCTTCAGTGTTGCCTTTCCTCTAGTTTGGTCCCAAATTTCATTTTGCACAAACTCAGAATTTCTCTATGATTTTGCTCCTCCTGTCTGTGTTACAAAGTCTCATGAAACAACATTTCAAAAGACAATTTGAATAAGATAATTTATTTGCACATGATTCTTGAAATTTATATCATGGGACTCCCTTTATGTCTCATCTCTGGCCTCCTTTCCTTCCCAGTGTTGTTTATAGATGACACAGCTGTGAGAATAAGTTCATTTCACTGTGTCTATGGAATTTTATAAAGGGAGGCAGAGCAAAGGACTGGCTTTGTAAAACAGTGAGATTTATTTTGTATTTAAACTAATGTTCATACAGATGTTCACTAAAAAAAGTAAATGGATTAAAACAGGTCATGATGCTGGGGAAGGAGCATTGGGACAGTAAGGACATGTCAGGCTTAAATGACTTTCCACATTATACTAGATAGTTTCTGAACCCTGACTAGAAGTTATTTAAACTTTAAAGACCCACAACATAAAAGCATGTTGAAGTCCTTTAAACTCAGTGAGCTTTCACACTGTGAGTGTTTAAAGTTTAAATTGCCTCCCATAGGGTCCAAGGCACAGTCAGTATGTGGTGCATTCTTTTGACTACTCCTGTAGACAGAATGAGACACAGCTATTCAGGAGGGAAGTGACAGCAACGTTAGTTTTCATGGTAACTTTGCTGTTTATTCAGCTAGGATCTAATGGATCCTCATGATTTGGAAAAGCACTCTAGTCGCTATTATTCCAAAGCATACTGAAATGATCTCTCAGGATGCTTACATTCTAGCATAAACCCAGCTAAGAAGGAAAAAGTACCTCTCAAATGTTCAGATGTGAGGTAGTAAGAGCTTAATTCTTTTAATAGTTGGACATAGTAGCCTCATGGAGAAATTCATTTTGAATATACAGTTAAAATATGAGGAATTATTGATCTCAAGTTAATGGAAAATGACAATTCAAATGAAAGGGTAGCTCATATATGCTTTCCCATGAGTTTTGGGTAGAATATTTAATCCAGTGAAATGAAGAAGAAAGCTGGTGAGGACATTATAGAGCAGAGTGAGTTTTTTTGTGTGAAAACAAGGAACTGCTAGATTTTAATCTGCTTGTCATTGGGAGAAAGGTATTTTGGAGATAAAGCATTATGATGGTGCTATTTGTGAAACAGTACTACTTTAAAATGATGGCACAGCCAGTACGCATGCTTGCTGCAAAGACAGATGGGCCCTGTTCTGGGCAACACAATCAAATCACTTCTTTTCATTTTCATTCCCTCCAGTTCATTTGTGTAAAAAATTTTCAAAATCACTGGACCTAACAGATGGAAAAAGATAATCCACTTCTACAATTTGTCCTCTCACCTTTGAATGTAAACTGACACCCAATTTCCACTGCTACTCAAAAATAAATAATCTAATTTTTCAAAAGTGGAGAGAGAAACCATCCCTCCTACACTACATAAAACTGGAAAAGAATCAGTATTTCTTTTTACTCCAAAAAAGCAGAGAAACATTTGGGGGATTTATATACTACAGTCTTTCTTTTACAACTGTCCAACTTAGCTCCAAAAGCCAGAATGTAGTAAAATGGTGGCCAAAATGTCTAGAAAAATGATGAGCATGGATCTGTTCCAATTAACCTTTTTAAAAAAGAGGTATGAGCACATGTGTCCCATGGGATATTGTGATAAAAATTAAAATGGATGAGGTTATCTTCCTATGATTCTGTCTTTGTTTTAGCTTTCCTGCTTTTGTGTTTTTTCCCCGTGGTTGTTTTGCTTTGCTGTTGTTGCTGTTAAGACCAAAATTAAACATGTGCAGCTAAGCTGACATACAAGGAAGTGAGAACAACAAAGCATGATTTCATTCCTGCCAAGAACTCAGCGAAAAGCACAGTTAATATAGGCATTATATACACAAATTAATATTTATCATAGTTGTCTATAGCTTTGTGAAAACCATGATGAATAGTAGCCAAGGTTCCATATGGGAACTCAAATTATCCATGTATTCACATAAAAGCAATCTTTTCACAAAAAACATGTATTTGGTTAAAAATCCTGAAATTCTGTTTTCCCCCTTTTTCCTCCTTTAAGCTAGTTTATCTTACATCTAGCAAGTCTTAACTTGTACAATACATGGATACACTTACAGGCACACAGACAGAGTGTGATAATCTATTTATTTATAAATGGTTTAAGGATTAGGTGAATCAATGACCCAGGGGCCATAGTTTTGGTTATGGAGTGCACAAAACAGCACTGTAGTGTTTGCATTATGAATATTTTCCTGCATATTGAAAAGTGTTTAAATGATGTGGCAGTATTTTCTTGGAGTTATTGTATATGTTAGAACTTTAAGATTCTTTTGTTTTATAAGTGGCCGAAAGCATTTTAGCTCTATCTCCGAGGGTGTCTTACTAACATGTTCTATGCACACAATTTTACCTTTATCTTTGGACATTTTATGATTTTGTATATGAAAGCCTCCAGGAAAAATCAGTTTGTCACCATATTACTCTTATGCAGATAAGAAAATGAAAGAAAAGCTAAAGAGATGGCCAGCTTTGAAAGGGAAGGTGCGCCCTCTAGTGATTCATATCTTTTTACAAACACATTCCTAGCTTTTCCAATTGGATTTTAAATGTAAAGTACTTTCAAATTAGGCAAATTACATTGCACCAGAATAGCATCTTTAGGAGGACAGGATATCACATATACATCTACCATATAAAGTAATAATCATGTTACCTGTTGTTAAGGTTATTTTTGCATATATTGTATTTTATAGGGACTTTCAAATTTATGAAAGATGTAAGTCTTGAGGCATCCGAGGCTTAGAAATGTTTACTCATCAATCCTCTGGGACACACAATTTTTACACTATTTTTTATATTTGTTTACATTATGACTAATTCTTTTGTTATAGCTAGCATCAGCATTTACAGATAAGGGGATTTCTTTAGTTTTGAACTTTTGAGATAGTTTCCACAAACATATGAGTAGAAGATGTGAAAGAGAAAAATCATGTCACATGTTATATGTACACATTAGGTTGTACTCTTAAGTGATTAAGGTTTTATATTAAGTTTAGGTGAGGAGATTAATTTAAAGATGGTTTTATCTACCAGATAATGAAATACTTTGACTAAATATCACCTCTTTCAGCACAAGTCTGACTATTTAGTGTAGTCAGCTTTCTAACGAGAAAAGGTGAAAACACCAATGACATGTAACTCAGAGACTTTTCTATCCTTAATTAGCTAAAATACTAAAGCACTGACATTGTATTCTATGGAATATATCACAAAAAGAACTCATCTTAAATAATTTATTATCCATAATTAATAATGCAAATAACCCAATTTGATGGACAATTATTTGTACAAGTTCAAATTTAAACCCACAGCAAATAGGCATATTTTGGAACAAAGTTAATTATGTGAAATTATATATTTTAGTAGCTTTCAAAATTGTATTATTGCAATCTTGAATCATTAAATTTTACTGTATTGAAATGTATGTTTTTTTTATGAAGAATGTGCTTGGGTTTACACAGCTAAAACTACAAACACATGAGGCTACAAGGAATAGGCTTCTTGACAGGAATGTTAATGTTAAAGAATGATTAAATTAATGTGTTTGGGATATGAAAAACTCAATGTAAGAATATATAACATCAGTTTTGTATCTCAAATCTAAATCCCTTCGACTATAAAGATAAGTGAACTTATTTCTCTGGAACATATTTAAAATAGTTCTGTGTTTTTGTGTTTACTAATCTGATGACAGATTTTTCTTCCTATTTAACAAGATTATAATTTTTATTTTCATCAACATTATTATTGTGTGTGTGTGTGTGTGTGTGTGTGTGTGTGTGTGTGTGTGTGAGTGTACCACAGAAAACTCATGGAGTTCAGAGGACAGCTTTGTGTGGTCAGTTCTCTTGTTCTGTCTATATATGGGTTTCAGGGATCAACCTCAGGTCACTAGCATTACGTTGAAAGCACCATTACCTGCTGAGTCATCATCTTGACCCATATAATTTTACTACTTAAACAAAGCAAAAGAAACTTCAGGGATTTTAAGGAGTCTCTTTAAGAATACACTGTAAATGTAATGAATAATAGGACCCAGTCTATAAAAAGTGAAAGTGATAAAATCCAAATGTAAGTTCAACAGGACTGAGTGGATGTTAATGCAAATATGTTATCTTGGTGTAATACTCAGCTTAGCAGTCACTACACAGAAAATTAAGACAGTATACAGCCAGCGCCCATCCAGAAGCTCCCTTTCCTCAAGAACACAGTTGTCATATGTATACATTGATAAGATATTGTAAAAATGTTACAATATTTAAGTATAATTATACAAATTTTTCTTGGGTTCTTTAGAATGCTTTATGTTCTTTTGTCTTTTATTGGAATTCAAATATCTATATAATCATATCTTATTGTTGATCACATGAGAAGCCATTAACCTAATTTATATCACATTTCTGAGAAAATTAACTGTCTGAGATTGAATCTGTATTACAGCATGTTGAGGGAAATTTAGCTTTCCTACTGTTGGATATGTAACATGATATTTAAATTTGAATCTTCCAAAAATAGCTAGTGAATACTTAAGGAGAGTGAAGCAATGTAAACCTGGTAGTATTCAAAGGGTGGAGGGGATCTTGAATTGGTGCTTGCTTAGCCTCAGGTAGAATAAAGTGTGACAATTACATCCCTAACAATGCACTGGGAACAATATTTAGCACCTAATTTTTGAGCATTAAGCATTTACATCAAGAGTCTTTTACATTACTCCACAGCTCAGCATGTGCATCTCATGCTTTAGAACAAATGAGAAACCTGAGACCTATACACTCCAGAAAACCACCTCTAACAGTAAAAATAAAAAGCTGATAAACTGATAAAGAATTAAATATTTGTGCAACTATTTCTTAAAAACAAGGATCCGTGGGCTCTAAGAAGCTGACTGCACTCATTGTCTCAGCACTGAGTTTAAGCTGTTGGCACTGTGTGGCGAATATAGCAGAATCCTTTAAAACACTGCTTCTCCTCTCCCTTCCTGTCTAGTGTTAAGTGATTCAGTCTCTAGGCCTTAGAGAGAAAGCAATGCATAACACTGATTGTTTCCTCTCAGAACTGTAAGCAATAATGCTGAACATTACATAGTATTATATAGATTGAACATTACATTGCTATAGAATATTTTAGTAAACAATATAGAGCTAAATCATGTGTGTATCCTACCAAATCTAAGTAAGACTTAAAAAATTAACTGCTTTTAGAAAGTATTAAAGAAAACACATGTATACATTTATAGCAGTTTGGTTAAGTTTGAGATTACTATCTGATAGCATGCAAATTAAAATTATGCTAAAATTGAATTATAATAGAAACAGAAAATATATTAAAAGACAATCAGAAATCTAGTTGACAAATTAGCAGTCTTAGTGTTCTATTGCTCTATTGAGACACCATGGCCAAAGCAAGTCTTAGAAAGGGTAGCATTTAATTGGGGCTGCCATACAGGTTCTAATATTCAGTCCATTATCATCAAGGTGGGAACATGGCAGCATTCATGCAGACATGAAGCTGGAGAAGGAGCTGAGAAATCTGCACCTTGATTGGAAGGTAGCCAGGAGAAGACTGGTTTCCAGGCATCTAGAAAGAGGGTCTCAAAGCCTACCCTCATAGTGAAATACTTCCTCTAACAAGGCCACACCTACTCGAACAAGCCCATAGCTCCTAATAGTGTTCTGCTTTAGGCCAAGCATATTCAAACAACCACAAACATCAACTAGAAGCCATGGGGAAAATATCTAAACAGGGTTGTGTTGAGAGGAACTAAGATCTTGAACCATTCAAAAGTTTCAGGTGTGACTACACTGCCCTTATTTCCTCAAAATTCAATATATCACACTAATGAGAGTGGATAGTAGAGTTGTGAGTAGCATAAATTCATTCAAATTAACATATGTTCATATTTCACTAATTTGATTTATTTCATTCCAGAAAAGAATACATACTTTTCCTAGGTAAAACCTTCACTCAAAACTACACTGAAATAATATCTGACATTCTTTTTAAAATATCCAAACAAGGAATCAGAAAAGTGGCTAGTTAGTTAATTCACTTGTTGCTAAGCCTGGGCACATGACTTCAATCCCAGTATCCTCTATGCTAGAAGGAGAAAACAGCCCTCTATGCTGCACATGGTGTCCTCTAGCTTCCCCAGTCATGCCATGGCACATTCTTGCTCACACACAGAGCAGAGAAGCAAATGAAGTAAACAAATACAATAACATTATAGTGGAAAATGTGTAAATTTTTAAAATGTGTAATCATGCTCCAAAGCATAATTGTTTGAAAAAGAAGTCCCAGTACCTGGTATAATCCCTTTTTAAATTTATAAAATCAGGCAAACACAGAAACAAAAAAGAACAGCAAAAAAGCTCTTCAGATTTTCATAATTTTGTCTTTGAATTGATCTGAACTCCATGCCAACTGGTGGCTAGGCCTCACTTACAATCATCACAGAGCCATAAGCAGAGCGTTACCATGGTATTGATTCTACAAAGCCTTCATTGTATATAGTTAAACCAATTTACTTGCCAGAGCCACTAGTTTTTGAGTTGATTTAACCCTAAATCATTGGGGGATATTTTGCTTGTTTTGTTTTGTTTTGTTTAAAACTTCACAAGATCTCTAAGTGAGGTAAGTTCCAGTTTGGTGTCCAAAACATTTTATTAGACAAATATATCCTTCAATAAACCAAATTCCTTTAGGACAGCTATCTTCTGGCCTATTATTTAGAAAAATAACACCAAATGTTAGATGAAGTATGAATGTATTATCTACTTAAAATAAGTCTAAGGTAAATATTTAAGACTTGGATACAATATATTTTGAATATACCTGAAATACTAACAAAAATATAAATGACTTTCTCTCAGCAGTCATCAAATGCTAATATCTCTTTATCTAGTCATGGGATAATATATCATGTGCCAATCCTGTGTATGGAGACTTTTGTCCTTCTGAGACTTCAACAAATCTTGCGCATGTGCTTGTATTTGTTCTGAGTTCATATGTGCATCTACCCTACTGTGTCTGGAAAGCATAGTTTCTTTGAAGCTATTCACCAACTCTAGTTCCTACAATCTTTCTGACTCCTCTTTGGAAAATATCCTTGAGCCTTGGACTGAGATGCGAAAGATATAATTTGTTGTCTGCACACTGACCATTAATAGGGTCTCTGTTTTAATTGCCATTTACTGAAAGGTCAAGATTGTATGATGAGGGTTTGAGAGATGTCCTGATCTATGAGTATGCCATTAAGTTATTAGGTATCATTTAATGCTATGTCCATTTAGCACAGTAATAATATTGTATTCTCTCCTATGAACAGTTTGCAACCAAAGGAGGAGAGATATCTGGACGATGCAAATTCACGTTTTTATATTTCACATGACTAAAAGTGTTCTAAAGATTTTTTGTATAAAAACTATTTATATCTGTATTAAAATAGCTCTCTTTCTTTTATTTTTATTCTTCACAATGGTTTGACCTGTCATCAGAGAAAATAATTCAGATTGTAATATGAACAAGCAACATCAGTGTAAATTGTGTCCATAATAGAAATCTTTCTTGAAAGTTCTTTAAATGTCTATAATTCAATGAAATAAGTTGAGTTAGAGTTTCATGGACCTATCTATGGAATGGGGCAGTATTTTCCACAAAAAACCTAAAGCAACACAGAGATTAATTCTAAAGGCCAAGTATTATAGTGGTTGGTGCATAGTTTAGACATCATGTAGTTAATCCAAAGTATTTTTTATAAAACTTGATCCAATTTTAAAAGAAAAAGAAAAAAAAATGAACTAAAGGAATGAGAAGGGATTATATTAAAATCTTCTGATGGCTTGGTGGATACCAGTCAGGAAGGGAATGTTGGTATAGGATCTGAAGAAATGACAAACCAGAACTAAAGAGTTCAGAGTATCCTAAGACACTTGAAGGAAGATGTGATTTAAATAAATTACAGACACTACATTTTTTTAACAAAATTATTATTCCTTTTTTCTTTACACTCCAGATTTTATTCCCCTCCTGGTCCACCCTCCAACTGTTCCACATCCCATGCATCTTCCCCTCCCTCTGTCTCCACTAGGATGTCTTAACACCTCTCCACACACACACACCACCAGACCTCTAAACATCTTGAGGCTCCAGATGCTTGAAGGATAGGTGCATCTCCTTTGACCGAACCCAGACCTGGCAGTCCTCTGTTTCTTTAGGTGTTTCTCAGCCATTCTAGATTCCTTTTTTGTGAATTCTTTATTTAGTTCTATACCCCAATTTTTCATTGGTCTGTTTGTTTGTTTTGGTTCTTAGCTCCTTGAGTTCTTTATATTTATTTTGGATATAAGCTCTCTATTTGGATGTTGGACTATGTCCTTTGCCTTACTGAAGCTTTCCAGTTTCATGAGGTCCTATTCATCAACTTTTTTTTATCTTAGAACGTGTGAGCCATTGGAAATGCCCCCCTGTGCCAATGAGTTCAAGTTACTTTCCCACTTTCTCTTATATTAGATTCATTGTATCTGGCTTTATGTTGATATCCTTGATCCACTTGGATTTGAGCTTTGTGCAAGGTGACAAATACGGGTCTGTTTTCATTTTTCTACATATATATGGACAGTTATACCAGCATCATTTATTGAAAATGCTTTCTTTTTTCCATTGTATATTTTTGGCTTCTTTGTCAAAGATCAAGTGTGTATAAGCATGTTGTTTTATATCTGTGTCTTCAATTCTATTTCATTGATTAATGTGTCTGTCTCTGAACCAATAACAAGCAGATTTTTATCACTTTTGCTCTGTAGTAGAGTTTGGGGTTAGGGATGATGATTCCCTCAAACACTTTTTTTTATTGTTAAATATTTTTCACTATTCTGGGTTTTTTGCCTTTGCAAATGAATCTCGGAATTGCTTTTCCTTGCTTTTAAAGAATTGTGCTGGCATTTTGATGGGGATTACATTGACTCTGTAGGTTGCCTTTAGTAGGATAGCAATTTCTGCTATGTTAATTCGGCAAATCCATGAGCTTGGGAGATCTCTCCATTTTCTGAGATCTTCTTTGATTTCTTTCTTGAGAGACTTGAAGTTATTGTCATATAAATCTTTCACTTGTTTAGTTAGAGTTGCACCAAGATGTTCTATATTATTTCTGGATATTATGAAGGGGTTTGCATCCCTAATTTCTTTCTCAGTCTGTTTATCATTTATCTAAAGGAAGGGGAGTGATTTATTTGAGTGAATTTTATATCCAGCAACATTACTGAATTTTTTTATCCTCTAGAGAAGTTCTCTGGTAGAATTTTTGGGGTGACTTATATATGCTATTTAACATCTGCAAATAGTGATACCTTTATTTCTTCCTTACCAATTTGTACCCCCTTGATCTGTTTTTGTTTTCTCATTGCTCTAGCTAGCACTTTGAGTACCATATTGAATATATATGGGGAGAGTGAGCATCTTTGTCTCATCCCTGATTTCAGGGGACTTACTTCAAGTATGTCTCCATTTAATTTGATATTTGCTGTTGGTTTGCAGTAAACTGATTTTGTTATGTTTAGGTATGGACCTATCTCTCCAGTACTTTTAATATGAAGGGAAGTTGGATTTTCTCAAATGCTTTTTTTGCATCTAAGGAGATGATAATGTGATTTTTTCCTTGCCTTTGTTTATATAGTGGTTTATGTCAATGGATTTTTTTTTTTTGTGAGATCTTGAACTCCTTTTTTTTATTTTTTTATTCGATATAATTTATTTACATTTCAAATGATTTCCCCTTTTCTAGCCCCCCCACTCCCCGAAAGTCCCATAAGCCCCCTTCTCTTCCCCTCTCCTTCCACCCACCCCTTCCCACTTCCCCGTTCTGGTTTTGCTGAATACTGTTTCACTGAGTCTTTCCAGAACCAGGGGCCACTCCTCCTTTCTTCTTGTACCTCATTTGATGTGTGGATTATGTTTTGGGTATTCCAGTTTTCTACGTTAATAACCACTTATTAGTGAGTGCATACCATGATTCACCTTTTGAGTCTGGGTTACCTCACTTAGTATGATGTTCTCTAGCTCCATCCATTTGCCTAAGAATTTCATGAATTCATTGTTTCTAATGGCTGAATAGTACTCCATTGTGTAGATATACCACATTTTTTGCATCCACTCTTCTGTTGAGGGATACCTGGGTTCTTTCCAGCATCTGGCAATTATAAATGGGGCTGCTATGAACATAGTAGAGCATGTATCCTTATTACATGGTGGGGAATCCTCTGGATATATGCCCAGGAGTGGTATAGCAGGATCTTCTGGAATTGAGGTGCCCAGTTTTCGGAGGAACCGCCAGACTGATTTCCAGAGTGGTTGTACCAATTTGCAAACCCACCAGCAGTGGAGGAGTGTTCTTCTTTCTCCACACCCTCTCCAACACCTGCTATTTCCTGAATTTTTAATCTTAGCCATTCTGACTGGTGTAAGGTGAAATCTCAGGCTTGTTTTGATTTGCATTTCCCTAATGACTAATGAAGTTGAGCATTTTTTAAGATGCTTCTCTGCCATCTGAAATTCTTCAGGTGAGAATTCATTGTTTAACTCTGTACCCCATTTTGTAATAGGGTTGTTTGGTTTTCTGGAGTCTAACTTCTTGAGTTCTTTATATATATTGGATATTAGCCCTCTATCTGATGTAGGATTGGTGAAGATCTTTTCCCAATTTGTTGGTCGCCGATTTGTCCTTTTGATGGTGTCCTTTGCCTTACAGAAGCTTTGTAATTTTATGAGGTCCCATTTGTCAATTCTTGCTCTTAGAGCATACGCTATTGGTGTTCTGTTCAGAAACTTTCTCCCTGTACCGATGTCATCAAGGGTCTTCCCCAGTTTCTTTTCTATTAGCTTCAGAGTGTCTGGCTTTATGTGGAGGTCCTTGATCCATTTGGATTTGAACTTAGTACAAGGAGACAAGGATGGATCAGTTCCCATTCTTCTGCATGCTGACCTCCAGTTGAACCAGCACCATTTGTTGAAAAGGCTATCCTTTTTCCATTGGATGTTTTCAGCCTCTTTGTCGAGGATCAAGTGGCCATAGGTGTGTGGGTTCATTTCTGCATCTTCAATCCTGTTCCATTGATCCTCCTGCCTGTCACTGTACCAATACCATGCAGTTTTTAACACTATTGCTCTGTAGTATTGCTTGAGGTCAGGGATACTGATTCCCCCAGATTTTCTTTTGTTGCTGAGAATAGTTTTAGCTATCCTGGGTTTTTTGTTGTTCCAGATGAA
The DNA here is from genome assembly GCF_947179515.1 of Apodemus sylvaticus. NCBI lineage: Eukaryota > Metazoa > Chordata > Mammalia > Rodentia > Muridae > Apodemus > Apodemus sylvaticus. The sequence continues at coordinate 44,552,478 of NC_067495.1, forward strand.
TTTGATAATTGCTCTTTCTATCTCTGTGAAGAATTGAGTTGGGATTTTGATGGGTATTGCATTGAATCTGTATATTGCTTTTGGCAAAATGGCCATTTTTACTATATTGATTCTACCGATCCATGAGCATGGGAGGTTTTCCCATTTTTTGAGGTCTTCTTCCATTTCCTTCTTCAGAGTCTTGAAGTTCTTGTCATACAGATCTTTCACATGTTTGGTAAGAGTCACCCCAAGATACTTTATACTGTTTGTGGCTATTGTGAAGGGGGTCATTTCCCTAATTTCTTTCTCAGCCTGCTTATCTTTTGAGTATAGGAAGGCCACTGACTTGCTTGAGTTGATTTTATAACCTGCCACTTTATTGAAGTTGTTTATCAGCTGTAGGAGCTCTCTAGTGGAATTTTTTGGGTCACTTAGGTAGTCTATCATGTCGTCTCCAAATAATGATAGTTTGACTTCTTCCTTTCCAATTTGTATCCCTTTGACCTCCTTATGTTGTTGAATTGCCCGACCTAGTACCTCAAGTACAATATTGAAAAGATAAGGAGAAAGGGGGCAGCCTTGTCTGGTCCCTGATTTCAGTGGGATTGCTTCAAGTTTCTCTCCATTTAGTTTGATGCTGGCTACCGGTTTGATGTATATTGCTTTTACTATGTTTAGGTATGGGCCTTGAATTCCTGTTCTCTCCAAGACTTTAAGCATGAAAGGATGCTGAATTTTGTCAAATGCTTTTTCAGCATCCAATGAAATGACCATGTGGTTTTGTTCTTTGAGTTTGTTTATGTAGTGGATTGTATTGATGGATTTCCGTATATTGAACCAACCCTGCATTCCCGGGATAAAGCCTACTTGATCATGGTGGATGATCGTTTTGATGTGTTCTTGGATTCGGTTGGCAAGAATTTTATTGAGTATTTTTGCATCGATGTTCATAGGGAAATTGGTCTGAAGTTCTCTTTCTTTGTTGGATCTTTGTGTGGCTTTGGTATCAGCGTCATTGTGGCTTCGTAGAAGGAATTGGGTAGTGTTTCTTCTGTTTCTATTTTGTGGAATAGTTTGAAGAGTATTGGTGTTAACTCTTCTTTGAAGGTCTGGTAGAATTCTGCACTGAAACCATCTGGTCCTGTGCTTTTTTTGGTTGGAAGACTTTCTATGACTCCTTCTATTTCTTTAGGTATTATGGGACTGTTTAGATGGTCTAGTTGGTCCTGATTTAATTTTGGTATTTGGTATCTGTCAAGGAAATTATCCATTTCCTCCAGATTCTCCAGTTGTGTTGAGTACAGGCTCTTGTAGTAGGATCTAATGATTTTTTGGATTTCCTCAGTTTCCGTTGTTATATCTCCTTTTTCATTTCTAAGTTTGTTAATTTGGATACTTTCTCTGTGCCCCTTGGTCAGTCTGGCTAAGGGTTTATCTATCTTGTTGATTTTCTCGAAGAACCAGCTCCTGGTTTTGTTGATTTTTTGAATGGATTTTCATTTATTGAATCAACCTTGCTTCTGTGGGATGAAACCTACTTAATCATGGTGAATGATGGTTTTGATGTGTTCTTGGATTCTGTTTAAATTATATTGAATATTTTTGCATCAATATTCATTCACAAGATTAGTCTGAAGTTCTCTTTTTTGGTTGGGTCCTTGTATGCTTAAGTATCAGAGTATTTGTGGCTTCATAGAACAAATTAGGTAGTATTCCTTCTATTTATATTTTATGGAATAGTTTGAGGAAAATTGGCATCTGTACTAGATCCATCTGGCCCTGGGATTTTTTTTGGGGGGTTGGGTGGTATTAAAAGACTTCTATTTCTTTGTAATACATGTTTAGATAGTTTACCTGCTCTTGATTTAACTTAGGTATGTGGCATCTGTCTAGTAAACTATCCATGCCATTATTTCAGCTATATTTTCCAGTTTTCTTGAGCATAGGCTTTTGTAGTAGGGTCTAATGATTTTTTGAACTTCTTCCCTTTCTGTCATATCTCCCTTTTCATTTTTATTTTGTTAATTTGGATTCTGAATCTCTGTCCCTTAGTTAATTTGGCTAGGGGTATATCTATCTTGTTGATTCTCTCAATGAACCCGCTCTTTTGGTTGATCCTTTATATTGTTCTGTTTGTTTTTATTTGTTTTATTTTTGCCCCGAATTTGACTATTTCCTACAGTCTACTACTCTTGGGTGGGTTTGCTTCTTTTTGTTCTAGAGCTCTCAGGTTTGATATTAAGTTGCTAATGTAAGATCTCTCTGGTTTCTTTATCAAGAAACTCAGTGATATGAATTATTTTCTTAGCACTGCTTTCATTCTGTTCCATAAATTTGGGTATGATGCAGACACTATAAGGTTAACATATCCATCAATCAACATCAAAAAGGATATCATTAAATGTTTGTTCTTTATCCTATGAAAAATATGAATGTCTTTGAATATATTTATGAGTGAAGATAGCATAATATGACTTTTATCAATTTTGATGATGTCTATAAAATGGGCTCAGTGAGTGTGGTTCAATTTCTGTTATATGTAATTAATATTGGTACTCACGAGTGTGAAGTCACAGACTGATGTCAAAAATGAAACTATAGGTACATTTTACGTAAAAGCTGACATCAGTTTTTCAGAGAAGAAAATGAAGAAGAAAATATACATGGTTCTATGAAATGTGTCCACATAGGAAGTAGAAGCAGGTTTTGCATATTAGTTATACATTTTTTCTGTAAAGAAGAAAGCTATACATTCCTAAGAAAGCTAAAGAATAAAAGTATATCATAGTTCTGAAAATATTGGAAAATCCTTTAAACACATTTTGTTGTGATTCTAAGTTTATGTTTAAAAATATTTATTGCATAATTATGGACTTAAAGCCCACATTGACAGAGTAAAGGCTTCCTTTGCAGTTTTGGAGACACAGAAGTTCAAGTAGTTTATTTTGAAAGTGTTCCCAGGACTTAGTAAGTAGGAACATAAGGAAAAGAATGTGGTCAATAGAAGATGTTAAGTGAACAGAGATGTACTTTTTACTGTGGACAACTGGCATTCAGTCCCACAGGGAACTCTGAGAGACTGTATATAAACCATTCCACGGTTTTTCAACTGAGTGGCATCATTTTGAGGATGCTTAAGGAGAACTCTAACAATTCTCTCATTAATAATAGTGAAATAATAACCTTTCAGAATTTCTGGTCTTTCTGTTCAATTCCCAGTGAAAACATATAGGCAGAGGCTGCAACTTTTACACTGAGCTTAAAACAAAAACAAAAACAAACTAACCTGAAACATACTTTCTTAAGACATAATGCTATTGAGTGGGAAGAAATGTTGGTATGAGTATACTGGACTCTGTGGCCGTTGAACTGACCATAGCCCCAAAATATGAACTTAGTTTATAAATACAAAGTATTTAAGAATGCACAAAGTTTTTTCTCCATGCAAAAGACTCCTCATTTTAATAAAACTTGGAAATTAAAAGAGGAAAGTTGATAAATGAACAATTTTAAAAGCTCAGTAATATTCCACTGTGTATATGTATCATGACCTTTTCATCTACAGAAGGACATTTACTTTGATTCAATAGCATGCAGAATTTGTTTAGATTCAACATTCAGAGTAATTTCAATGATTGCAGAAAAACTTGTTTTGAAATAACTTGGTATATGGTAAGATATTTGTTGCAGCAGACTAAACAATGATTTATTCTTTCTTATAGCTCCTGTGTTGGCTAGTTTTATGTCAACTTGACACACGTTTGAGTTTTATGATAGGAGGGAAGCTCAGCTGAGAAAATGCCTTGGTTAGATCTGGCTGTAGGCAGGCATGTTAAGCATGTTTTTTAAAATTAGCAACTTATGTGGGAAGTCACAGTCTATTATGTATGATGCCTCCTGAGTTGTTTGCTCTGCTTTCTGTGAGAAAGCAGGTTGAGCTAGCCCTGCCAGTAAGCAGCACTTCTCCAAGATCTCTGTGTCAGCTCCCACCTCCAAGTTTGCCTTTGTTATCTGCTTATCATCAGCATACTTGCCTACAGCCAGATCAAACTTAGGCATTTTTCTCAGGTGAGTTTCCTGCCTTTTCAAAGTATCAGCCTAATCCACTCCCTCCAAAATGATTGCATTGTTTCATCACAACAAAAGTAACTGACTAAGACAATAATTGGTTTGTTGATCATTTGTTTCTTTATCATGTTGGTTGAAGCATGTATTTCAGTAACTTCAAGTCATGTTGAGATATTTCAGAAAGTAAAACACAAGTATTCACACAAATATTGCTTTGAACTTTTTTTTTTTTTACTGATAATGGAGAATTACTCAAAGCAGTTGGGCTTCTTGTGTTATAACTGATGTTTCAGATAGTGTGCTGCATGAGGAAGGATTATAGTATATAGTTATTTGCTAAGACCTTACTTGGATCACTCTTATCGATGTTCATTTTTCTCTACCAAGTTGCATGGAAAAGCCCACATTGATGGTTTGGATACCATGTGAGAAAATGAACATCAGGATTATGGTTTAATTGGTACAACTAGCACAGCAATGCTTTAGTTTATTGTAAATATTTTTTTCAAAAATAGTCACTTGGAGTGGTGTGGTAGCAAACCTTTCAAGCAGAGTCTAGATAATAGCTTGTAGGAAATTCTGTGCAGATGATTGCTCTATTGAATTGAATAAAATGGACTCCGTGATCACAAGAATCTAGATCAAAGTTGACTCCAAAGTTTGAATCTACTTAACTAGGAAGATGGTGATGCTATTAAGAATAATAGGAGCATCAGAAGAAAAGGGTGTGGTAAATGTGAATACATTTCTTTCAATACAGAAGAAAGAGATAATAAAGAAATAATGAGTCTTATTCTTTGCTCTCTTAGGTTGGATGTCGATATAACTGAACTTCACAGTTGGATTACTCGTTCAGAAGCTGTATTACAGAGTTCGGAATTTGCAGTTTATCGAAAAGAAGGCAACATCTCAGACTTGAAAGAAAAAGTCAATGTATGTTCTGCATTAATCTTATATTTCTATTTTGTGCTGCTTTCACATTTTTTGTTTCAAATATCTGTGTTATAGCCATTGAAAATAAAACAATGAATTAAAATGATGCTCAATATATAAAATGGTTTAGAGAACAAGAAATCCAAAATATTTGTCTAGAAAAATCTATTCAGAGTCTGCTAGAGGAAGGATTTTCACGTTCTTTAACTTAAGCAATAGTTTTAAGTAAAATTTTAGAAAATCTACTCATGTGAAGACTTCTTCATAGCTTGTTCTTGACCTTAGAAAGTTTATAGAACAGTGCATGACAGAGGACAGTAAAATTAGATAGGATAATAGAGTACACTGTTTATGAAATATCGAAATTTAGGTTTATAGTAATCAATACCTGTCATAAATGATAACATTTATATATCCAAGATATCTATATATTGCACCAGCTCATCTAAAAGATGCATAACCTTTCACTATTTATTTTTAGTAACAAATAGTTTGCAACATTTACTTCCTTATGAGATTATATGGTTTGACCTTCACAACAGGACTTTTATTGACTTAATAAGGAGTTGTTACATCTTCTGGGAAATTATCAGTGCTTTGGTTTCTCAACTTTAAGTTACAAAACATCCTTTTTAGTATGTAATTGACAGTATTTTCGAAGAGATTTTCTACAATTCAAGGTAAAAAATGAATAGCTTTCAATAGTAAATGTGAAATAATTTTAGTTATAAAATTATCACTTGCAATCATATACATTAGCATTTAAATCCCGACCTATAAAATCTATTTACATGATTGCAAATATAATACTATCTCACATTTGTGCCATTGCTTTATCTTGGACATAGAAATGTTGAAGAATAAAATGATATTTTGGAGGAACATTATTTATTGTTTTAAGGATGCCCAAGGAGGAAACATAATTTGTCATTTTCTGAAATCAACATTATTTATATTTACAACATAGTTATTTTGAATTTCATATTAGCTATATATGAGGTATGATTTTATTAGCTTCATAATAGACTAGGATAAATGGTTTTACATACTAAGCATAATTTTATTAGTAGTTATAATTTTGAAATTAGATTACATGATAATACACCAAAGCAACTTATCAAAATTGTCTTAGTTTAAGTATCTGTTTTTAAAGTATATGTTTCATGATTTTGAAATAATTCTTTTTAAATAAGACTTTTTTCTTTGAAAATTTCCTAATTTTTTAGAGTTCATTTCCTCAACTTATCATCATCCTTGCACTGTATCACTTTCCCAACTTAATGTCCTATTTTGATTATTATAAATACACTCCCAAGTCCAATTTGTGCTACCAGTATGGACCTTGTGTTGGAAAATCAAAAAGAGCATGGGTAGTCTATCATCAGCCAAGTTCCTAAAGCACAGTGACTTCTTTTTTTCTTTAGCAATCAACTGCCAATATCTGCACCACTAATTGTGGAGGCTTAGTAGCCCCTCATCTCTTCAGATGTAGCTTTGAATTGCTTAATCAATTAATTGGTTAAAGCAGGTAACCACAGATGCTATAAATTCAGTTGTGTGAAAACCATGTTGGGGTAAGAATTCTGTATCTTACAACTCTCTCTCTTCCTCGTGTATAAGATCGTATGTTTTGTCTGTTCATTTTTATGTGAGGATCCATGACCCTTGCATGACCAACAATTAATATAGATGATTAACACCTGAGTACCCATGGTTTCTGACAATGACACTTTGATCAGATATGTGTCTCTTCTTACTCACTACATAAGAAATTTCTGTGAACAAAGTTGAGAGTAGTATAATCTACATCTGAAAAATAAAGAGAGGCTGTTTTCCAGCATGATCATTTAACATAACACTACTAATATGTTTTATCCCAGAGACCATGATTTTCCAGGCTTTTGATTTTACATGAAATAACTCCAATGGAACAGCCAATCAGGAAGCACTTGACTGACTCTAGAATTATCATTCCACTATTAAAAATTACATCAATGGGTAAATATTAGCAATCATATCAAAATTATGGGTTAAGTGCTAACTGAGACCATTGTGTCTTCTCCCTCCTGGTAGCCTCCATAGAATTTTATGATACCATGAAGGATAAGCCTCTGCGAATTATTTTTGTGGTCATTCAAGGTTGATTTTGCTATGTGCTGTATGTAAAGTGAGTGGAATTTTCAGCAATAGTATTTTAGTATCTATGAAATAAATGCCAATAGTCTGTGTTGTTTAGATGCCTCTGGACCTCCCTGACCATATTTAATCATGTGAGCCATGCCTGGCACTGAGCATTTTGGTTAGTAACCCTGTGTCTTTTGGAAAAAGCATTGATCACCCATGAAAGGAACTTCTTGATTTTTATAGCTAAAAACCTGAGAATTTCTCAAAGGCTTCTTCATACATCTTGAATTAATAATTCCGTAATGACTACTCACCTCTATCCCACCCACTCCTGGACTCTTCTCCAAACAATCCTTTAGCATATCTTCCCTTTTTTCCATGTAAGATTTTACTACCTTTCCTAACTTGGGATTGAAAAATCACAGGTGGTAAAATTTATTGAGCAAAAAAAAAAAAAAATTATCTAGAAAAAGCGTCCCTCTATGCTTCAGAGTTTATATGATATACTCAACACATCAACACATAAGTATGATTTACCTTAGTGATTGAATTGGTTGAGGTTTGTATTGATTTGACTTGTAGAGTTTTCTGTGTATCATCCTATGTCTGTGTTTTAAATGGCTTTAATAAATTATGAAATTGGAATTCCATAATTTAGCGACTATAAATTTGAAATTTCTTCTTAACATTTGTCTATTTAAAACCCAAATTAAAAAACAATCAAATAAGCATGATAGCCTAAAATTTCTAAAAATATAAAATATTCTATAAGAGATTTTTTGATATGTTTTCAGTTACCTTTCTCAACTTCAATTCTCATCTTCAGAAACAACAGCATTGTTCCTAATTGCCCACTAAAATAGGACGTGAACTGATGTGCCTGGAAATTGCCTTTAAGCCAAATATATTATATGTGCATTATATATTATATATGCATTAAAGACTCTAGAGAGAAATGATGATGGATATTTAGCTCAGGTGTACATTAATTTTCTTGATTTCCTCATTTGTCAGTTTATGTAAGTTATTTTGAACTCAGTGGAGTTCCTTCTGATGAAAAGGCCTGGTATTAGTTGACTCACAGATATTCATTTAAATTAATGATGAAGCATTACTTGCTTTTTTTTCTTCTATCACTGAATTTCTTTTTTTATTTTATACCTAAAGTGGGATTTTTGTTGAAATAGAATATCATAACTTAATGCTCAGGACAGTTTCACATATTTTCAACCATGCATGTTTTAAATTTTAGCTTAATTTTATCTTCTCTATTGATATGTTTTGATTCATGTAGTTAACAAAATGTTCTTATTATATGTGTGGTCATAGGATAATAACTATTTTGGAGCTACTTGACAGAGAAAATGGAAAATTTTCTTCACACATAATGCCCAGCATCCATTGACATACTCTATTAATTCCTTTATTATCTGAGAACTTGTTTCTACTTAGGCTTAGAACATATCACATATTTAACATTTTACTGAATCATTTTTCTTTTTTTTATTGACTATCATCTTCATTTACATTGCCATGGTAAAACCTTTCCCAATTTCCCCCTCCAAAACCCCCAGCCCTTCTTCCCTCCCCCTACCTCCATGTATATGCCCCTCCACCCGACACACTCCTACCTGACCCCCTCATTTTCCCTTTGTTGGGGCCTCTGTTGAGCCTTTACCTGACCAAGGACCACTCCTCCCACTGATGCTCAACAAGGCCTTCCTCTGCCACACTTTTGGCTGGAACAATGTGTGCCCCTTGGTTGATGGTTCAGTCCCTGGGAGTCTTGGGGCATCTGGGTGGCCGAAATCATTGTTCTTCCCATGGGGCTGTCAGCCCCTTCAGCTCTTCTGGACCACCCTGAAGCTCCTCACACATTGCACCCCACAAAATTATAGTGGGGGACTTCAACACCCGACTCTCAAAAATGGACAAATCATGGAATCAGAAGCTAAACAGAGATACAGTGAAACTAACTGAAGTTATGGACCAAATGGATCTAGCAGATATTTAATGAACATTCCACCCTAAAGCAAAAGAATATACCTTCTTCTCAGCACCTCATGGAACCTTCTCCTAAACTGACCGTATAATTGATCACAAAACAGGCGTCAACAGATAAAGAAATATTGAAATTATTCCATGTATCTTATCAGATCATCATGACCTAAGGCTGGTCTTAAGCTCAAACAAAAGCAATGGAAAACACACATACACATTGACTTTGAACAATGCTCTTGTCAATGACAGCTTGGCAAAGGAAGAAATAAAGAAAGAAATTAAATACATTTTAGAATTTAATGAAAATGAAGACATAACATACCAAAACTTATGGGATACAATGAAAGAAGTGCTAAGAGGAAAACTCATAGCTCTGAGTGCCTCCAAAAAGAGAATGGAGAGAGCTTACACTAACAGCTTGACAGTGCACTTGAAAGCTCTAGAACAAAAGGAAGCAAATACCCCCAAGAGGAGTAGACAGCAGGAAATAATCAAACTTAGGGCCAAAATCAACCAAACAGAAACAAAAAGAACTATATGAAAAATAAACAAAATAAGGAGCTGGTTCTTTGAAAAAATCATTTTTCTTATATTATTTTCTTAATAAAGAATTTGTCAATAGGTTCAAACTATTTTTTACTTAATTGGACATTTAATGTTAGTTATCTCAATACACATCTGGAATACTTTTCTGCATCCTCATTCTCATATTTGCCTCAATTCAGTTACTTATATATTATCACAGTATAGGCAGTTTTATTGCTCAAAATAACTTTCTATTTTATTATTATTATTATTATTATTATTGATATCTTGACTACATTTTTACCTCCCTCCTTTCCTTCTATTCACTCCCCTACCTCTGCTCTATCCCTTCCTTCTGCCCTTTCCCCATCCAGTCCTCATCCACTCCTCAGTTGTTATACAGAAAAGGGCTGGCCTCCCATGAATATCAACCAGACCAGGCAGATTAAGTTGCAGTAAGGCTAAGTGCCTCTAGTATTAAGGATGGACAAGGCAAGACATTATGAGAGAAAGGGTCCCAAAAGCCTGCAAAAGAATCAGACATCCTCTGCTCCCACTGTTAGGAGTCCCACAAGGATACCATGCTACACAACTGTAACATATATACAGAGGGCCTATGTCAGTTTCATCCAGGCTCCCTTGTTGTCTTTTGAGCTGCTTTGGTGAGCTCTTATAAGCCAATGATTTTTTGCTTGTTTGTTTTAGTTTTCCAAGACAGGATTTCTCTGTGTACCCTGGCCTGCCTGGATCTCACTCTATAGACCAGACTGGCTTGGAACTCATATAGATAGATTGCCTTTGCTCCCTGAGTGCTGGTATAAAAAGCATATACCAAAACCATCCAGCAAACTCTGTTTCTTTCTTTCTTTTTTTCTTCTTCTAGGATTAATTTATTTTCTGTTGACCAGAATATGAACAAATGATTGTTGTCTAAGAATTGCTCCACAAACCACATGGACCCTGATCTCTGTCAGACAGGGATGGTTGATTTTTTTAACACCTTAATAGTAATCATACTAGAGATGCAGCTCCCAATTATCTTAACTACGACATCAAACATTTCTCAGAGTGGGCCTATAAAGGGAAGACTACCAAAACCATAATAAGTTCATAATCAGGTGTAGAAAGTGTTGTCTGGTGGTCAGTTCTGAATCAAGCCATTTTAGACAGAACAGTCCATATTGACCTTTAAGTTGATGGGTCTTATGTAAAGTTATACGAGATTTCTTTTTTGGGGGGGGTGGGGGGAGAGAGGGGGAGGAAAGGGTTTATTCAACTTACAATTCAACACTGTTGTTTATCACCTAAACAAGTCAGGACTGGAACTCAAGCAGGTCAGGAAGCAAGAGCTAATGCAAAAGCCAGGGAGGGATGTTTCTTTCTAGCTTGCTCCCCTGGTTTGTTCAGCCTGCTTTCTGCAAACACTGTTTCTTAAGTAACACATTTTAACAGAGTCAGGGTTACATCTCATGGAGTATACCATTCATCATTATTTCTTCCTCAATATCTTTTAATTATTTTCAGAATTTTTAATTTCCCTAAAACTTTCCCCCTCACCCAAAGTATATAGTTGCTTATTGTTTAAGTAAAATAGTACTTCTAAAAGTACATGTACTGGTGCTCATAATATCTGACTCTGCCTGTCATTTGATGAGGAATGCTATACATTTCTGAGATAAGGTACCAATATAGTCTCCATATCACTGCACTGTCTATACTAAAGAACAGCTTCCATTTAGCTACATACCCATATCTACAATTTCTCTTTATCTTGAGATTTTTATCATCAGAATCTAAACAACTGTTTGTTTCCTGTGTTTTAAAAATCATCTTGTCCTTGAAACACACTTGAATACCTTCATGCATTAACTTATTCAGTGTACTTGAAGGACGACAACTCTATTCACCATTTTTTCCCTGAAGTTCTCTTCTCCCTTAGCTTTCTAGAATGTACTATGAATTTTTACATATTTGGTCACTTGTTATATTCAATAGTTTGAGAATAAATTTACAATATTTGATCCTTTATTTTTCTTTTAAAAGTTATTGTATTCATTCTTATTAAAATAGCATCTAAAGGGCTAAAGACTTGGCTCAGTGGTTACAAACTCTTTTGCTCTTGTAGAGGGCTTATAGAATTCCCAAAGCCAATATGATGACTCATAACCATCCATAATTCTATCTAGCTCTAGGTGACTGAAACCTTCTGATTTTTATGGGCAGCCAGTATGTAGGTAGTACACATATTCACACCCAGGTAAAACACTGAAAGACATAAAATTTTAAAAAAAACTTAAATGATATGTAATTTATAAGCATTATCTCTCTTTCTCCCTCTCTCTCTCTCTCTCTCTCTCTCTCTCTCTCTCTCTCTCTCCCTCTCTCTCTCTCTCTCTCTCACACACACACACACTCACACACACACACACACACACACACACACACACACACACACACAACAGTCTTCCTCTCATATCTTTTTCCTAGATATCCAGAGCATATATATCTAATTAGGTATATTTAAACTGATATGCCCAATGTGTGTTATAGTCAATGGGATGTTATGTAATGTCCATAATTATATGTAATTTTTATTATTTTGTGGATATGATTAAACCTGATTTACAAAGGACAACAAAATCTTGAAATATACCTAATTAACTCTGTATCCTATCTTTATTCTTCTTTATTTTCTTGTTAAGCCAGAATTGGACAAAAAAAAAGCCATCTAGAAGTTTGTGAAGACTTTATTTCTAAATAATTAAATTATAATATAGAATATAGAATTTCTGTGTCATCCTATAAGAATGAGAAATATACCCAACAATTATCTCTAAGATCATTTGTTTAAGATAATAATGAATCTTTTGGCTGATTCATCTTATTATTACCACTCTATTCTTTTTGACATTTTCTCTTACCGCTGCTAAACCAGACTTACTATAATTTAAACAGGATACTGATTTGTCTTGATTTATTGTCATATAAGAAATACAAAACAGCAGTAGAGTCCTTAGAGGATCTATACCGGGAACATTAGATAAGACTACTCAGTCTAATCACTTCTTAGTGCAGGTAACTACAGCTACACTAAGCAATCAGGTATCTTTCATTATCACTATTGTGCCCAAGTGTTCTTTTAAAATTCATAAATTTAGTCACTTTACATGCTTTGCTTGATTTTTAACAACTATGAAAACTGAATAGAAATTACTCTTAATGCTTATTGCATCAATTAAAAAAAATCCTATTGCTCTGTAGTAAAGCTTGAGGTCAGAGATGATGATGATTCCCCCAGCCGTTCTTTTATTGATAAGAATTGTTTTTGGTATTCTGGGTTTTTGCCTTTCCAAATGAATTTGAGAATTGCACTTTCCATGTCTTTGAATATTGTGTTGGAATTTTGATGGGGATGGCACTGAATCTGTCGATTTGTACAAAATTTTGCCTTTTGTAGCATGGCCATTTTACTGTGTTAATTCTGCCAATCCATGAGCATGGGAGATCTCTCCATTTTCTGAGAACATCTTTGTTTTCTTTCTTGAGAGACTTGAAGTTATTGTCATACAAATCTTTCACTTGTTTGGTTAGAGTTACCTCAAGATATTTTATATTATTTGTAGTTATTGTGAAGGGAATTGTTTCCCTAATTTCTTTCCTCAGCCTGTTTATCATTTGTATAAAGGAAGGCTGCTGATTTATTTCAGTTAAATTTATATCCAGACACTTTGCTGACATTGTATATCAGCTAGAAAAGTTCTCTGGTAGAATTTTTGGGGTTGCTTATGTATACTATCATAACATCTGCAAATAGTGAGACCCTTGTTTCTTCTTTGTGAATTTGTATCCCCTTGATCTTTTTTGTTTTGTCTTATTGTTCTAGCTAGCACTTCAAGTGCAATATTGAATAGATGTGGGGGAGTGGGCAGCCTTGTCTTGTCCTTGATTTTAGTGGGACTGCTTCAAGTGTGTTTCAATTTAATTTGATAGTGGCTGTTGGTTTGCTGTATATTGCTTTTAGTATGTTTAGGTATGGGCCTTGAATTCTTGATCTATCCAATACAAATAACATGAAGGTGTGTTGTATTTTGTCAAATGCATGCTCTGCATCTAGGAGATGATCACATGATTTTTTGACTTTGTTTATTTAGTGGATTATGTTAATGGATTTTTGTGTATTAAAACAACCTTGTATTCCTGGAATGAAGCCTACTTAATCGTAGTGAATGATGGTTTTGATGTGTTCTTTGATTCTGTTTGCAAGAATTGTATTTAGTATTTTTGCCTCAATATTCTTAAGTGAGTTTGATCTGAAGTTCTCTTTTTTACTTGGGGCCCTGTGTAGTTTAAATATCAGAGTAATTGTGGCTTCATAGAATGTGTTAGATTGTGTTCCTTCTGTTTCTATTGTATGGAATAGTTTGAGGAATATTGGTATCAAGTCTTCATTGAAGGTCTGGTAGAATTCTGCACTAAATCCATCTGGCCTGGGTCTTTTTTGGTTGGAGATTTATATTTACTTCTATTTACTGTGTGATATGAATTGTTCTTGTCTGAAAGAACTGCAGGGATGGAAATGGAGAGGAGCTTGAGGCAAAGAAGGCCTCATCAAAGGGAGGTCCCAGGGCCTGACACTATTACTGAAGCTATGCAGTGCTCACGAAAAGGGACCTAGCATGACCAAACTCAGGAAGACCCAACAGGCAGCTGAAAGAGTCAGATGCAGATATTTGCACGCAACCAATGGACAGAAGCTGTGTACCACTGTAGTTAAATTAGGGAAAAGCTGAAAGAAGCTGAAGAGGAGGACTACCCTGTAGGAGGACCAGCAGTCTCAATTAATCTGGACCCCTGAGATCTCTCAAACACTGGACCACCAAACAGGCAGCATATACTAGCTGATAGGAGGTCCCCAACACACATACAGTGAGAAATGCCGGGTCTGGATTCAGTCAGAGAAGATACACATAATCCTCAAGAAACTGAAGGCCCCACGGAGTATAGAGGTCAGGTGGGTTCAGGGTGGGGATTGGATTGGAGGTATAAGATGTAGAACAGTCAGAGGGTGGATGAGGGGAATAAAATCTGGGTTGTAAAATAAATAAATATTTTTTAAAAAGAGAATTAAAAATAAAGAATATAATTTTAAGGTCTTAGAAAACTAAAAAGCTAAATAAATAAAAACAAAAAATAGAAACAAAAATTCCAACTCACTGGTTCCTAATGTGCCTCTAGTTCCATTTTAATAGTAAGGACATTTAAACACTTTTTACATGTTCACTCTGCATGTAACTTATCATGTCTCTTTTGAAAAGTAAAAAAAAAAGAAAAAAAAATCCTAACATACTTCATTTGTTAGTGTACTTCTAGTAGTCTTTGGATGAATATTTTTGACAGGGTCAACATCTCCCATGTGCTTTCATGATGGCTAGAGTGATCTGTTTCCCTTTTAATTGTCCATACTGATTCAGAGTCATTATAATATAATTTTAATTGTTGACTTATAGAAAGTAGCACATGTATCTTACTTTTCTGTTTGTTTATTCTGTGCTGATCGATTTATTGAATTTCTCTTGATTTTTATAAGCCAAGAATGGAATTGGTACTTAACACAATAAGTGATTAATATATACAAATAGTTTATTTTTCAATCTACACAGGTTATGTAAATACAAAATACATTACAGGTGTGAAGGATGCCAAAACATCTGAATAATATGAATGAATACATTAGCACTCTGTAAAATTACAAAACTTTATTAGGAAGTGCTAAGTTAATAGAAAATTAATTGCTTCTTAAAAACATTCAGAAAATAAACCTTACTATCATATTATTACAGATGATGGATTGAACAGAGAAATAAATGTCATGAGTTTGAAGTCACTTATTAATCAGCAATCTTCCCTTCATGCATAATTGTTTAGAATCATTTACTCGTGTGTTATATTTTTATTTCAAAATGCACAATGGCATTTCATATTGCACATTGAGTTGTAGATTATCTCTTAACTTTTGTGAACATATATTTAATTTTATATTATTGGTGAAGAGCTCTTAAAGCATTTTGTATTCCTATATTCTTGACATGAAATTGTATCTATTATACTAAATTATTTAGAATCTAGTTTAACTATAGGACAATATTAAGCAAAACAACTACTGTTCTGTGTCAATAAATGGTTCAAAATTACTTTGCTGAAATATAAAAGTTATTTTAATATTAAAATAATATATGTATGTACACAAAGAAATCATACATATGAAATGTTGTATACAAACATACATAAAACAGAATTATTTTCAAGAGAAAAACAGCTAGAGAAAAATAAAAATGAGGGTAGATATATTTTCATAAACAGTAAGACAGAAAGGATGGAATTGTCACCTCAGTACTTAATAGAAGAATCACAATGGTAAGTAAAATTTTATACATTCTGTGAAAAAATCGTTATGGTAGTTTTTATTACTTATTGCATATATGTAGTAGTATTCTAGAGATTGGTTATAGATTGTACAAGAAAACAGATGAGGCTACCTGGAATCATAGGTTCATAATTTATCAATGATGATATAAATGTATAAAATACATGTTGGTGATAAATGTCATAGTGAATATTAGAAGAAGGGAGTTAGTCACTGTGTGTGTGTACATGTGTATGGAGTATGGAATGTGGTCCTTGATGTGACTAGCTTTTTATGCTGTCTGAAAAACATAAAAGAAAACAATTTCTATGATGCTTAGTAAGCTTAATTAACACATTTTTCTTTCTTATCTTACTACTTATTCATATAATTTATTTTATCCTGAAATATACATATATATACACATAAAATATATATGTTGAGTATATATTATGTATATTCTATAACGTATTTGGTACAAATGTTTAATATACCTTTAACATTTTTTTTATTTTGCAGTACTTTTGTTGAAATCTAGGTCTTCTGTTTTACCAATAACTACAATCCTGTCTTTTAATAACATATTTCAAATTATGCATCTCTCAGATATATTGTACTTTGAGTATTTTAATAATGAAAATAGTGATTATAATCTATTATTTGGCTATGCTTTGATATTAAGGTCAAAAGGAGGGGGCATATGCATGTTTGCACATGTGCATTTATATTAATAGTGCTTATTTGTGTTTATAAGAAATCAACCCAGAACCTAACACTTGCTAGGCAAATATTTTTGCACTGAACTGTCCTGATTCAAAACCATTAAGATTTTAATTGTTTTGACTGTGGAGTTTGTGTGGGAAAAATAAATATTCTGGAAAGACTCAGTGAAACAGTATTCGGCAAAACCAGAATGGGGAAGTGGGAAGGGGTGGGTGGGAGGACAGGGGAAGAGAAGGGGACTTACCTGACTTTCGGGGAGTCGGGGGCTAGAAAAGGGGAAATCATTTGAAATGTAAATAAATTATATCAAATAAAAAAATAAAATACAAAAAAAAAACAAGCAAAAAAAAGGGAAAAATAAATAAAAGGAATGAAGAAATACTTTTAGCTCATGAAGAGATTTTTGAGATTTGGCCTGATTAAGATAAGTTAAATGATTGATGCTTGAAAGCTACAGCTCAAAGAGATAGACAGGAAATAGGAAATAACATCGGGTAAAGATGCTCCTGATGTCAGAGGAAAGCCATACTTGTTACTACTCCAAAAAGCAAAACAATAATTACTTTCTTGAAGAAAAAGGCATTCAATGGATTAATTTATGTTTTAAAGTAAACTGAGAACTAAAAGTCAGATATGGCCTGCAATAGCTGGGTAGATATTGCTGACCTAGACAGTGACAATTTCGAAAGGACTTTGTAAGGCAGTAGGTTACATTTCTTTTGCCCATGTGAACTCAAAATTGACAAGTTCATAAATAAAATTAGCAACCGAGTATGTAGAATATTTGTTTCTATATATGCATAAGTTGCTCCTTGCAAATGGGACCAGCAATTGAACTCTATCTGATGTTTCTTACCAGTGAGTGCCAGGGCTGAATATTTTTTCTTTTATCTTAGTGCCCATGCTGAATTAATAACAGATAAATAATTAGACTACCTACACTATCTAGAAACTAAATCTCCGCCTTTACAATGAGTTGTGTTCTGGTATACTCATGCTTAATAGGTGAATTTTCATTGAAATATTCCTTGAGGAAGCAAATTGTAAGAGGGAACTGAAGTTTTAAACAGAAGAAATGTTTTTTTTTTTCTATTAGGCTACACATTTTAAAATTCTGTATCTTTTGATTTTTCATTTAGTCTTATTGATGTTTAACTTCTATAAAATAGGATACTATAATGGTATTTTGTACTTCCACACAAATGTTGTGAAATGTGTTAGAAATAATGTATATAAAATATAATATATAGGTAGTATAAGGTACTCGAGTTTGAATGTTATTGATATTTTCAAATGTTTCACAAAGCACGTTGTGTCTTTTCTCCCCCATCAAAACAAGAGAGAAATAATTTTCATTCAATAGATTGTTTTTTTAGGTGATATTATTGTCTTTACATATATAAGAATAATTAAAGTGGTTATCAAAACATCATTTAAAACCCAGTTATTATGCCTGAAATTTTCTAATGTAAGATTGACTTTCTGAACAGAATTGGTAATTAATCATTTTATTAGGCATTCAGAATAAAAAGACTGTGTTAATGGAATTTGTAAGGGAATTATACATATAGTGTACTTATTTGTCAATTCTATGTGGTTGTCTAATTCTTTTCTTTATATAATTTTTATAAAGGTAAACTACCAATCCCATGAAATACAAAAGTATTATGACATAAAACCTAACAGAAAAATTCGTTATGTATGCATGTGTGACTCTCTATCTCCCTCCCTCTGTGTGTCTGTGTAGTGCACATAAGTGGGACACATAAGTGGATGCAAGAGTAAAAGTTTGGATGACTTTCATTCTCCACCTTTTCTCTTCAATTCAAGGATCTTTTCCTGAATGTAGCACTTGGATATTCTCAAGTAGGTTAGAAATCAGCAAGCCCTGACAATGTACAAATCTCTGCTGCCTCAGAGCTTTGGTTTTAGGTTTTCTTAGGGAAGCCAAATTTTATATATAGGTGCTGAGATCCAGACTCTGGTTCAGGAAATGCTCTACTTAACTGTGGATAAAAATACTCCCAGCCCTATAAGTGAAACTTAAATTAATGAGGACCAACTTAGCTTTTATTATCTTTGTTCATTTTCTGTATTAAAACATAGGATTTTTCTTTGTTTAATATTTTCTTATATTGCAATTCAAATAAGAATAGTTTAAACCCTCCCATTGTTCTTGGTAGTTAATATTATATAATTACTTAGAATTATCTCTTTCCTACTGTGCTCAGAGCACATTATCATTACGAGTAACATTTCTTTTTAGTGAAGAAGGTAGTGAAATATTGGGAATCATGTGTCAGTAAGCTGCTAAGCACAGCAGACCAATAAGTTGTTACAAATTATAGAACACAAATATTGTACAGATGAGAAAAGGTGAATGCTAGAACTTCACTTTTGATTTTAACCTTATGGAGATGCCAGTGTAACTTTTATTTTCATGAACTCTTCAGGTCAATCAGAAGTCAGACCCCTTCATGTTTGTCCAATTCTCTCCTTAAGAAATTGAATTTCAAGGCATCCTAGAACTTTCCCTGTTAATTGGAATGGGATCCTGGGAACACAGAATCACACAACAATGCAATCTGTGTGCTGGGAAAATTTCAAGTGAAAAAATCCAAGATATTAAAACGTGTTATGTCTTTTCACTTTCAAATCAACATGGTTTCCTCTTGGGTGCTTTTGGCAACATAGTAAAAAATGTATATTTTTCACCTAGGCTATGATTCCAATGCACCTACTTTGTAGAATTTTAGTTCACTACTCATTTACAGTAAATTTTAATAATAGTTTATATATTGAATCATTTGCTATGAAAAATTTGATCTGCATAATTATTCCTCTGTGTTTTCATATTAAATTATTATTTGTTTATATTTATATCTTCAGCTGCCTTCTCTTGCTTTCAACAGGAAAACATAAGATCAACATGATACAATTAGAGATAACACGGGTCACATGCAAATTTTTTAGTTCATTGCTTTAAATCACATTAGACTAAAATAAATTTAAATTTAATTTCCTGTGTAACTGGCAACCTTTCAGCTACTCGGTGCTCATGTGTAGCAACTAGATAATGTAATAGAAAACACAACTATTAAACATTTCCATTTGCAACACATATCTTCTAAAAAGCATTGTAGAATATCCAAGTTATATAACATGCTGATTGCATTCTAATATTGAATAATGGGCTGATTCTTTAAATATAAGTAGAAAAAATTAAATTTTGATTTGGAAAATAAATCCAGACTAACTTAATCTCATGTAAAATCTCTATAGGAGATATATTAATTATAGATATTGATATAGACATCAGAAGCATCGATTGTTCTATATGTTAATTTACTTTAGCTCTATTTCTCTTTTAATAAATGGGTTGAGGACAAAAAATAAATAAAGCTAGAGACACAATAAAAAAGTCAGTCATATTTATTAATTATTTGTACATGTGTACAATATATATGAGTATTAGTGCACTGCAGAGTATATATAGCCAGAAAACAACTTTCAAGGAATAATTTATACTCCTAGGAATTGAACTCAGGCTGTGAGGATGGCAGTGATCAGTTTCACTTGCTGAGTCATTTCACTGCTATAGCTAACATATTTTTACAGCAATCATAGCAAATTTGCTTGAATTCCTTGTGTCTAAAGTGTTCATGCATGCATAGCCATTTGGAGTAAGCTAATAGGCAGGTACTATTTTTGTTAGTTTAAACTATTTTATTTTATTTTATTTTATTTTTATTTTTCAGAAGGTTAATTCTAGTTATGAATTTTGAGCAAACAGTTCAGAAAACTCTTAGAATATAAACACTGATTTTTGTTTTGAAAATATAAGCACTTTGAAAATTGATTTTTGTTGAGAAAACAATCTTAAAGGTTTATATGATGAGCTGATAAAATGAAGTATCACAAGGATTGAAAAATCCTGCTACAGTTACGATTACTGTGAAGACTGCAAGCTGTTGTACTGAGATGCTCACCTTCACTCTCATGCTGCAGGCCATAGCGCGAGAAAAAGCCGAGAAGTTCAGAAAACTGCAAGATGCCAGCAGATCAGCTCAGGCCCTGGTGGAACAGATGGCGAATGGTAATTACATAAAGTTGATTTCAATAATCTTCTTAGGGATTTGATAAGCACATAGGTTCGTATTTACCAGCTGAATCATATCAGACAAGTACTTCTTCAATACAAATTTAAATGAAAGAAGTCTGTATTTTCGTTATTTTTTTCATTCATTCTAAGCAAATTGTGGGAAAAATTGAAATTTTAATTGAGTGGTTAAAATTAGTTGGGGTTGAATATTTTATAAGTCTATTGGAGGGTTAACAATTTTTATTTTTGGAAGTTTAAGAAAAATCACAACTTTAATGAAGTAATTACCTGTAGAAGTAATTGAATAATATTAACTAAAAGTAACTGTAATTTTATCAATGAATTTTACAAATAACCTAAAACTTAATGGCCTAATGCTACTAAAATTTGTTATGTTTTGTGTATTATGTCATCTTATGAAAAGATGTGTCCATAAAATTAAATGTGGCAAAACTACAAATTAGGTTTATAATTTTATAATATTTAAAAATACAATTAATTACGGCAATAATTGTTGAAAAATCTATCTTTGTAGAATATTGTAAAGCCATGTGAGTCTTTTTTTCGAAATTGTGTGTTCTAAACTTGTGTCTATTTCTAAGTAAAAGTAACTTAATAAAAATCACAAACAATGTAATTTCAAGACAATTTCAGTTTTACTTTTGGATTTTTTTTCTGTTAATGTCAGCATTTTGAGAAACTGCCTAGATAACTTTTGTATATAAATTATTTTAGCCTTAATTATTATCTGAGCATTAATAAGTTCAATTACCTTCATAGAAAATCAATTCATTTTCATCTTTTAATAAGCCTCAAAACTGATTTTAGTTAAAAATAAAAACAGAAAGACCTGTCAGTTGGGAATTTCCTAAATGAATTAATAGGTAAACAATGGAAAATATTCATAGGATACTTTGTTGCTATGTGTTTGGTGATTTTAAAAGATAATTTTAATAGCCTATTCAGTCAAATAAAATTACATTATCCCAGTAGCCTTATAATCACTCTATAAAAATTCTCTAGAAACCACATTATCACATTTGTATTTAAGTATGCTGTTTTCAAATTTAAACTTCAAATCTTTAAAATCTGCACTAAAATATCAAAGAGCCCTGAGCTCATCTTATATACAAATGCACTTTATTTAAATTATTTAACATTAGAAATGAATGGAAATCCACTAGTGTTTGTTTGGTGCAACAGAGAGGTGAAATGTTAATGATAAATACTAAAATCATTTTTCCAGATGCTTACATCAGAATTTCTGAATGAATACAGTAAAATTAGGACTTATAGGACATCCTTAATAAATAATAATTGACTCATTAAATTCTATTTTACAGAGCACATTTGGTAGTAGTTGAGAAATAGCACTGATAGAAAATATTGCCTCTGAATGAAAGTATTACCTGAGATACTTAGCAAATGTCAATGGGGTAGCAAGAGTATATTTAAATTTTTCTTTTTATAGTAATCAAAATCTAGGCTACTCACATGTCTGTCAGTGAAGAGATTTTTAGTGTTATTTTGAGTAGGATTAAGCCAATTAGGGCCACAATGAGGATAAGCATTTACTGTACCCATTGTTCTACCGTCCTATTAATCAAAACCACTTATATCATTTCTAAAAAATTTAATCATATATTTTACTGTATTTATTATCTTTTATCTTAAAAAAATTACATAGAACTTATTTTCTGAATTTATGAAAATTATTAAATAAGTCTGAAATACAATAAAACTTGTCCAATTCACAAAGCACCTTTCTTGTATATAAGACTTGTATATTCCTACTATTTTATTCATAGAAAAGAAAATGAGAGCTGAATCACTCTAATTCATTTATGATAAATGGATGTTCATTTTTACCCACAAACATTGTCCTCAAGGTGAAGCCAAATCACTCCTGCATATTTATTTATGATTATACTAACTCAATTGACCAGAAGATAAGTGACCTTGTATGATCAAATATTACAGAGACAGACAATAAATATGGTGTCCTCTATAAAGTGTGTTTCTGAACATTTGCATATAAATTTGACCTATTTTAATGGAACTTGCATTTTTCTAAATAAGTTTTAATATCTATCTGTACAAAATTAGAAAATGCTTAATTCTTTTACTACAGTTCTGTTATAATATGTATCTTTTTCTTTATTTTTTAAAAACTTTTTTGTATTTTTAAAACTAATTTTTTCTTATCCAATGAATCCCAACTACAGCTACCCTCTCTTCTCTCTTACCAGTCCCTCCTACATCCCTTCTCCCCCAGATTGCCCCCTATTCTGTATCCCCCCAAAAAATAAAACTCAGCCAGTTTTGCAGTGATATCAACAAACCACAATACAATAGGATGCAATAAGATCAGGGACAAACCTTCATGTTAGTGCTCCAGTAGGACAAAAAGGATTCAAGGAGTAGCTGAGACAGTTAACAACACTCCCACTGTCAGAAGTTCCCCCAAAACACCAAGTCAACATCTGTAGTCTATTTTTGAAGTAATGTTAAATTTAACTTCCTTTGTCTACACCAGTTGTTTGTTTAGATAGCAATAGAGATTGTGGTGATATAGTATGAGATAGAGGTACTTTTTCTCAGAAATAAAGTTTTATGCAGTATATCTTCAATGTATGTGTTTATGATCATATTTTTAGTCTCAAATACTTAGTAGATTGTCATAACCATAGAGGGACTTTTTTTTGAGATTTGACTGGGTATCTTGTATATATGTTTCCTTAGTTCTGCTACAATGAGTTAGATAATATCTAAATTCTTTCATTATTTTTTCTGAAAACTATTTAGATAAACTTCTTTCAGGTTTCACTTTTTTAAACTTGTCAAAATACAAAATGGCAGGAAACTATTCATCATTTTGAGAAAATAAGGCATTTAACACTCTAACTTAACATACTTAATTTTAGATAACACATCAATACCGTATACTTTGTGTAGTTTTTGCAAAGTTTTTTACTTATTTACGACATTTTTTCAAAGTATTAATAAAATTACAAAAGTTCAAGAAAAGCTTGAACAAAAATCTCAATCACATTTTTATTCTTAAATATTGTATAGTTCGATTTTATTTGTTTAGTGTTAAAACTCATTCTTGTCTGTATGAAATGTTCTTATGTGCATATAAACCCACACATGCACATACAAACACACACATACATATCTATATAGTATGTGTAAGGAATATAAAGCAAGAATTGTCCAGATAATACTTAAATAAGATCAAAAAATAATAAGTAAAATAAAATCAAAGGCAGTTGTGTCAAAACAATTATGAAAATACACATACAGGAATAATTTAGGTCCCAAATTATGAATTTATGATTTATGTAGTACTTTCTCCCAAATTTCCAGAGAGGTTGCTATCAAGATATAATACCTAACAGTATTTTCTCTAGTAAATGTTGCTTCCCTTTCAGTTTCTAAATTTAGTTTTCTGGTATTAATTAACAACCTGAAGATAATCACATTAAGGAAATATGTAAATAAAAGTAATAATTGTTAGTATACTATAACAAAAACAACATATAAAAATGTTGATAATCTGAGTAATAGGTTTTAGTGTTTAATGTGATGCCTAAGATCCCCAGAACTATAATTAAATTGAAGAAGACTTAGAAGCTTCTCTCACCTATTTTATCCGAGTCACTAAGACTTTTTATATTTAGCTTATAGCTAAAATATATTTATGTGCATGAACTTATTTGCATGTAAGCAATTCACTTTGTCAGATGAATATGTTGGTTTAGACTATAGTTGTTCTGACTCATCTTGTTGATAAACCTCCATATCACCAATGTTTGATAATCTACTTCACCATCCTATAAGTCTAATTTTCTGCAGAAGTACATATTTCTTGTCTTGTCCTTCTTTAGTTCTGGGCAATTTCATATACATTCCCCCTTCTTGCTACATAACACTAAGGCTAATGCTCTACAGGAAGTCCAAATCCTGAAAATTGACAAATACATTTTTTATGGATTAACTTTCCATGTTAATAACGAGATCCTCTGTGTGTATGTATATATTTCTGGGTTTGAAAGGAGGAGATCATAAAAGCTACTGCTCTCGAGGGCAATTGCTGGCAGAAAAAGTATGCCTAGGAATACAATATTTTCTCCTACATTTCTGGCATTAGAAACAGAAAATGAAATGTGGTATATTTGAAAGTTTTTTTTTTCCATTTTACTAGAAGTAGTCAGTAGTATAAACTATGAGAACGTATGTTTTTCACAAGGTTGCTCAGCAGTTGTATAGAAGTTAATCTGGTTTCAGAAGCCTCCAGAGTTTTGCATCTGCATTTAGCATAAATACTGGATGCATAGAAATTGCACATTATGTTACTCTATTGGATGCTAAATGTACTGGTAGTGTCTCTCAGTTGAGACACAAGAAAATATGAGGTTATTCAGAAGTGTACATTTTATTCTAGATATTCTTATAATGAAAAAAAACTGATAAGCCCTTTTCCCATTATTTTACCAATATTTCATAGTTGATGATGAATATATTTGATGAGGAATACTTCACTTTAGGTATCAATTCTGAAGTACTTGCACGGAAGGTGATACATAATTACAATTATTCTAGCAGTCTGTTATGCACTGTACACAAGTAATAAAATTAATGGATGCACTTCAAGTAATGATCCATTTCCTCTGGGCGCAATCTATTTATTCACAGACTATTTCAGGGGTTGTTTAGAATATGAGATGTGAATGGATTATGATCCATTATCCCTGAAAATATAATATACTGCTCCAAAATGGTTTTCATAAGTACTGTTCATAATGCCTGGTGAGTCAGTGTTTGTATTCTTAAATAGCTAACAAAAAATTAGGAAAGCAGATGCTCAGATGATTGATACTTAAACTTTGCAAATATTTACAATAAAAAGGTGTCATAAAACTTAAATTTTTCTGTTTAACACAGGAAAGCAGTCCTATGAAATGCATAGTCAAAAACAGTTCAGTAAGGAATTTCATGGGCAAATACATTCTACAAAAATAGATACTGTTTTCCAGACATAAGGTAACTAGTAGTATCACCAGAAAAATAATATATACGGTCAATTAATTCAATATGTTTAATTGCATTTCTAGCATCCTTCTGTATCCTCTGTCTACACATTTTCAAGCAAACCAAAGAAAAGATGCTATGTGATTACTTTTGTAAAATTGTTTTTTTACTCCTCTACCTATTGCTCACTTAATGTTGTCTTCATAAGATCAGATTATTGATTTGGTACTGGAAGAGTTCACACATAGAGTATTTCAGCTATAGCTGAGAACTATATCAGAAGCTGCCAGTGACAACATATTTCCTAGAAGACTTTACACTTTAGTTGGACAGATTACATGTAGTACAGTTGAACAGCAAGCACATGCACTTATAAAATGTTTCCATACAAATTGTCTACAAGGCTATAAATCTCAGTAGTATGAACTGTATCATTTGCCAGAAATTTCATTATAAATATATGAAGTTATATTGTAATAGCCTAAACCTATAACTTATGAACATATCACTTGTCATTGCTGAAAGTTACAAAATATTAAAATTTTGCTATATATCATATTTAATGTAAAATCAATTTTGAGATCAGTAATCAAGTTTTCATAAATACTCTAATTTTTCAAAGAACTCTTATTTTCTAAAAGTAGAGAACTGATGAGAACTGATGTATCCTTATTTACTACACGTTCTTTACGATAGCTTCCATATTAACACTGCTTAAATTTATTATATGTTTAATATTTATAAGATATACATATATATATATATATATATATATATATGTATATTCCTATCATGAATAAGAAATGTAACAGCAAAGTGATCACTTATATGAACCCAATTCACCTATTCATAGAAGAACATTGAGTTTGAATCCAAATATATCTAAATCCATATTGCCACTTACCCAAACTTGGTAGTTACTGTAATTTAATTTTACACATTCAGGTATAAAACTTATTATAAAACTAAAACCTATAAAATTTACTGTGTTATAGATTTGTAAAAGTTTACACTTTTGTTTTAATTCCTTTTAGAGATACTTGTACTATCATTTCCTATTTGTTTAAAAGCATAAAGTTGTCTGCCATAATCAACGTAATTTATGAAAAAACTATTCCTTTGGCTTTAAGCAATACCACAAATTCATTTAGAGCTCCTTTGTGGTGTGCATTATCACTTTTGAAAATTATGATATATAAGCCATAATGAAAATCAATTTGTGATCTACAGTTTCTAAGAATTTTTATAAGGTTGATTTTCTCAGGAGCAGAGAGATTTTTAAATCTCCCTAGTTTGTCTAGTCATTTGCTCAAATGTAAGACAATAATGTTTATTATTTGTTGTAGCTTTGCTCATTGTCTTCTTAATGGCTTCTTTGTATTGATTTTACTCTAATCATAAACTTCCTTCTAAGTACTTAGCAAAATTCAATATTTGCTGATAATATTTTTCTGAAATATAATTTGAATTATGGCATGATCTTGAGATATTAAATAATATAATTTAAACATTTTCTTCTATGCATTTTAAAATTATACCTTATTTACTAAGTCAATGTAAATATTTCATTAGGATACATTTTCTCAAATTGAGTAATTTTGTGGTTGAAATTTTAGATTATCATATCTGATAATTTGTAAGAAATAAGTTTATTTATTACTACTAATGTTATGCAATGTTAACTCTTAAATATATGCTTCTATAATTCCCAGTCCCCAAAGTAATAATCTTCATATATATCAATATAATTGACTGTATCCTTGAATATTCAGTAAATTGGAAGAAAATTTAATCATAGCAATCCATGAGTTTCTTGTATGCTCAGGTACAGGGATCCATGCATCTATTACTTTTTATATCTTTTTGTTTTTTAATGTTTTATTATTTATTTATTTAACAATCCAGATTTAATTTCCATCCTGGTCCACCCTCCAACTGCTCCATATCTCATACCACTTCCCTGCCCCCTGTCTTCACAAAGTTGTCCCCACCTCCACCCTTACAGACCTCTAAACTCCCTGGGGCCTCCAGTCTGTTGAGGGTTATGTGCATCTTTTTCCCAATTATTTCTCTTTAAAATATATTAGCCAAAAACAAAGCAAAGGAATTTTGCCAGTGGCATTTGGAGATGCTGTTTTGTTCTGATGTCATCCTGTGTGATGACATAGTTTGAAATTCCTATGGTTGGATTTATGTTTCGAAGTTAT
Organism: Apodemus sylvaticus; assembly: GCF_947179515.1. Classification (NCBI taxonomy): domain Eukaryota; kingdom Metazoa; phylum Chordata; class Mammalia; order Rodentia; family Muridae; genus Apodemus; species Apodemus sylvaticus. The sequence goes on from NC_067495.1 coordinate 44,580,580, forward strand.
TGTCTAGCTTTTCAGAAGAGTATGATTTTAACAAAAAAAAAATGGAAGATCTAATTAGAAAAAAGTAAAAGAAGAGAAAATAATAAAAGTGTAGAATTCCATAGATGTTTTCCCATACTTTTAATTTTTTACAAGCATAAAGTGGGAATATTATATAAACTAGATCTACAACAGGATTTATATTTGCTTTATGTAAATACTAGGCATTTTGAACACTTTGCTCTACTTAATTATGATTTGAATTTAGAAAGACAGAAAAGTTGATTCTCTTAAGCAACTTGGTCATCTTTAAATCAATTTGTTCTCAGATATTTGAAGGTACAGAACTTTGGTTTTCTGAGGTTTCTGTGCATCAATGCTAGAGTAGGAAATCTACAACTCCCAAGTGTTTCGAAATAACTATGAATGCTAATATAATTATATTAAAAAATGCATCATATTAGGTTTAATCAATTTTTCTTTATATGATACAATTTATTAAGGGAGTTTCATCTAAACAAGTATATCTTTGAAAATCTTAATTTTGTGAACTAACTTCATAATCTCTTGAGTTAGCTGGTGACATATTATGATGTTGCTACAATCTCTTACTCTGTAGCGTGCACATGAATTGCCTTAGTCATATATCACATTGCCAGATAATTAAGACCTCATATATTTTCTAACATTTAATATATATCTAAAGGATAATTGTATTCTCTAACATAACGTAGGTATTACAAAAGAATTAAATGTATCCTGTGCTTCCATTTGAAAGCTGTAGATAAACTTCAATATTTGTAAATGAAGATCTTTTCAGATAACTTATTTTTTCAAATGATTGTTTTATATCATGTGTCAGTGAATAGTCCTATATTTTTTGAGAAATTATAGAATAAAAAGGGAACAATTAATTTTAGGTATATTTGCTGTTTCAAAAACCATAAAACAATATTCCAACTAATCCTAAGATCTGTTTTTAATGAAACTATGAGTTATTCTTATAATGTATATTGTCAATCATATATATATATATATATATTATTTAAAATTTATTTACAAACTATAGTATAATTTATCCGTGAGCAATCCTCATCAAAAGTTGGTCAGTTTATCTTTTCTTTGAATCTTTTCTTTCACTTTTTTTTGTTGTTCAAGACAGGGTTTCTCTGTGTAGCCCTGGATGTCCTGGAACTTACTCTGTAGACCAGGCTGGCCTCGAACTCAGAAATCAGCCTGCCTCTGCCTCCCAGGTGCTGGGAACTTGTTTCTACTATTCTCTCTATCTATTTATTTGTTATTTTAGAATATTTATGTTCTTTAGTAAGATTCATCTCCAACAATTTTCACTTTCAAATTAGATATGACCCTTTGAAATTTCATCAATAATTAAATGAGTTTGTTTGAAATTATTATATGTTGAGCGGTTTTATATATATATATATATACATATGTACATATGTATATATATATATATGTGTATATATATATATATATATATATATATATATATATCTTAGCTTCTAAACCATATCTTTTCTACTGCGGCTTCATAAAATATGTATTTTGGTTTTCTTGTAGAAGGTGTTAATGCTGAAAGTATCAGACAAGCCTCAGAACAACTGAACAATCGGTGGACAGAATTCTGCCAGTTGCTGAGTGAGAGAGTTAACTGGCTAGATTATCAAAGCAACATCATTGCCTTTTATAATCAGCTACAACAATTGGAACAGATGACAACTACTGCTGAAAACTTGTTGAAAACCCAGCTCACCACCCTATCGGAGCCAACAGCAATTAAAAGCCAGTTAAAAATTTGTAAGGTAGGTCTTTCCTCATTCCACTTGAAACATGATCAAAAGGTGATACTTGGCAAATTGCAAGAAGGTCATAGCAAACTCTTTAGTAATGAGATTTTTCAGCTCCCAGGAATTGAGCTGTATATAGTAAAGATCAAAATTTAAGAAAAGAAAATCGTTTTAAATAAGTATTGCATTGATACATTAATCCCAGATTTGATTTATGCAATTTTTACATGGCTACTTGATTTTGTCAGTTTGGCAAATAGGTGAGATAGGAAGTATAGAAAGCATATTTCTTATAAAACACTAGGCAGTACTTTGAAATTCTTTTCAGATGTAAAAACCTAGTCACATGATTAAAATTGTAAACAAAACAAATAGCTAGAAAGAGCTCATAGGGTACAATGAGATAAAAAAATAGAAATCAATACAACTAATGACACATATAAGTCTGGAAATTCTTCTCAAAGACATATATTACTAATGTCCTTGCTCTATAGGTGAACCTCAAAGAAGGACCAAGTTAAGCCAAGCTATTCCCTCTCCAGAACCACAAAGAACTAGTATAGACATTGTGAAAACACAGGAGAGAGGGAGAGCCTTATAATCAAAGCAGCTTTAAGAGTGAGCCCAAGGCGCCTGCATGGAAATAGAGCGAGAAAAATAAACAAGCAATTTTATCATCCTCCCTGCCTGAAGAATCTGGGCATGGCTCCCCACTGACTAGACTTAATTAGGAGGCAAGGAATAGGGAGGTATGATCTGAAAATCTCCTGGGTCATGAGAAGAGAGAGAGCAAACAAGGTGTAAGTGGCACTAAAGGGTCCAAGTAAGAAAATAAAAGAGTTTATATTCAAGTGATGAAAATGAAGAATTAATAAATTTGAAAAGAACTTGGCCTTCTCCAGTCCTTACTATGAGTGGCACACTATTCATGGAAAACAAGAACTTGATTAGAGGCTGAATTAAAAGATTTCATGGACAAATTATTAAAGATGGTCTGAGATTATATTTAGTATAAAGAGATTAATGTGCAAGATTTTAAGAAAACTGGTTTACATGAAGACTGACTTGAGATGACAGTGCTTGCCTGGTAAAAAAACACGAAACTCACATGTTGCTTGGAAATGCAAATACGTTCTGAAACAAGTAAAAAAGTTTAATTTTTTCTTGTTTCAGTAAATTTATTAGGAAGTAAAGACACTCAAAAATATAGTTTTACAAAAAAAAAAGAATTCCCTGCAAAAAACATCTTTGCATTAAAAAGCAAACATAAAAACTATAGAATTTTTACATCTAGATATTTGAAACTAGATAATAGAGCCTACTGCCTGTATTCCTAATTATCTCAAGTATAGTTCGCATGCAGTATTTTTTTTTCAACAAAAGCATGATGAAGAGAGTTGAGGTGGTGTAATCATTGGGCAACATCTTCCTTTTCATTCAAAGAAAGCACTTACAATGTAGGGAGATCCTGTCTTAAATAACCAATAGAGAATGGTGGTATCACCTTACCTTCCTCATGAAATGCAGATGTAGGAACAAACTCCAATAAAATACACTTGTATGTAAAATTTTATATTAATTACCTATAATGTGACAAAGAATGATTGTATGTACATGACCTAGCTTGCAGACAGAACAAGTAGCACAGACTGGATCTGATAAACAATGTGAATATTTTCACAAAGTTCTGGAGGATCAAAATTGTAAGATTAACTTCTTTCAGGATTCATCTCTGGTCAATGCTTTGTAGATGACTGTCTACACACTCCCTGGTGTGTTCGAGACATTTCCCAGTTCATGTACATGGACAGAATGGAAGAGAGTTCCTTCATATTGTAAAGCAACCAGCCCTATGATATTTATAACTTAATTGCCTGTAACTTTTATAGTTTCCCAAATTCTATTTTCTAAATATAGTGTTAAGGTTTCAGCTTATCTATTTTTGAGGAATCACAATTAAGTACAAAAGTCTAAGATCTGGAAAAGATAGGGTGGACATATAAATGACCCTGATTTCCTCATATTTATCCAGAGTAGAGGAGATAGATACTAGGCAAATGATTAAAATAATGTAAACTGTACCATGGGAATCAAGGCTTTATACAAGGTTGGAGAAAACCTAAAGCAAGAACATGACATAGACAGACCTTCTCGCTCTTTCCTTAATGGAAGAAAATTTACAAGGTATTTAGTATGACTTGATAGTAAATAAAAGAATGGTGTGGTCAGAAACTCCAGAACCATGGGGAAATAAAGAACATGTTAAAATAAGCCTTTGATATGAGTCTTGAAAGTAGATGAATGATTGAGTCAAGTGTGAAACAAATGTCTCGAGGCAAATTTACTGTACAAAATGACAAAACTAAGAGAAATGACCCTACTTTAATCTAGCTCACAAAAGGAAGCCATAAACATATATTAAAAATTCTGTTAATATGGAATTATTCAATATGAAACTATCTATTTACTACACTCACTAAGAAAGTTTCCAATCCTGTTGGTATTGTCTCATCCCCCCCCCCCTCTCTCTGTGTGTGTGTGTGTGTGTCTCCGTCTCTCTCTCTCTCTGTCTCTTTCTTCTCTCTCTTTCTCTCTGTGTCTGTATGTCTCTGTCTGTCTGTCTGTCTCTCTCTCTCTCTTACACACACACAAACACACACACATCTTTTTTCATTCTGTTTGAAATTTGATTTTTAAAAATTTGTATAAATAAATTATTAGTGGCATAAGAATACTATCATTCACTGATGAACTAAGAATATATTAGTGAAATCATATTGAGTTCATTTCATTATTTCCTTTGAATGTTTTAAAATATTAGAATGCAAATTTAGCTCATTCTTCAATAAAGCAGAGACAAGAAAGCCTTCTCAGATTTGTAAGAAATATGTTTACATTTCCTCAGGGGAAAAGGATCCTATTTGGTGTTTTATCATTTAAATATACAAAATTTTAATGTCAGATGCACATTCATGGATGATGTGTTATTCTATGGGACTAAGGAAAATAATTCCCTTCTATAACACGATGGCTAATTGTTAACAAGTTTTCTAAGGCGAATAGTTCATTTCAAAATGAGCATTATATCTTCAAAATTCAAATTCTAAAGCAAATTGTCAGTAGCAACTTCTCACTATATATTCTGAAATTAGAAGAAAATACCATTGCCCAAACAAAAGCATGACCAGGCCTTTCACAGCAATATCTCAATTCCTCGTATCAACTTCTGAGTCAGTTAGGATTTTACTTCTGTGAACAGACATGAGTGACACTATGAGGACAGTATTTAATAGGAGCTGGCTTACAGGTTCAGAAGTTCAGTCCATTATCATCAAAGCAGGAACAATGCAGCATCAAGGCTGGCATGGTGCAGGAGGAACTGAGAATTCTACATCTTTATCTGAAGGATGCTAACAGAATACTGGATTCCAGACAGCGAGGATGATGATCTTAAGGACCCATCCACAGTGACACACCTACTCCAACAAAGCTGCATCTACTCCAACAGTGCCACATCTTCTAATAGTGCCACTATCTGGATGACCAACCATGTACCAATAACAACACCCATTTATATTCTTGCCCCTATGAGAGAATTTGTAAGAAACCATACCTCAAATCAATTCTTATTAAATAGGATTCTCCATATAAGCATACATGTATCTAAAAGCAACAATTTATTTTGCCATTTTAGTCTGACTTCTACTAAGCTCATATTTAAATTTAGTTACTAATTGCTATAATTTTTAAAATTTCCTCTCCATCTAATTAACATATGATCCCATTTTTAATTTTAATTATCATGATTTTTGCATATTAAGTATTAAATAAACCTAAGTACTTTAGAAAGTCAGCATAGATATGAATTATAAGTAAGCAAGCATGGTAAAAATGCTTTAGGAAGGAGAATTTAATTTGTTATAGTATAAGTAAAGTAGATAGGAAATAGTATATATGAATTGTGACTTACTAAAATGACACTGAAATAATTATAAAGCAAACAATATGGCTGAAAAAACAATGTAAATTCCAAATTCAAGTGGTATAAATAATTTAAAATATTCAATATTTATTCATGAAAAAAGAGGAATACAATGTGTGGCAGTTAATATTTGCTTGGGGATGGGGTGTTATTTTATTTAGGGGTGAAGGTAATGATAATTTACATATTCTAGTAAATAATATTCTACCCAACTTTAGAGGGAAATTAAGCTTATGTTCAATGGCTAATATATAAAAAAAAGACATGACCTAGGAGTGGGCGTTGTTAAAAAGAACAGTTCCAGCAACCAAAGAAGTGGAGGAATGAAAGGAGGGAATGATGAATGAAAGCAACTACATTTTATTCAAGGCTTGTAGGAAACTGTCAAACGATAGAACACAATGAAAATATTAAAGGAAACTGGAAAAAATTCATTAATATATTTTATATAGCCTTATTAGTTAAAACTATCATTGCAAGTTTTAATCAACATTTAAGTGGTAGGTTATATTATATTTCATGTTCTGTCTTCAAATTTTAATGTTCATTTTCAATTCATTAATATACCTTAATTTGCACTACCCACATTTTAGTTTTTTAGAAGCACATGAAACTAGAGAGTACTATAGTGGACTTCAAAGCATTGTACATAAGAATTTGTTATTCAAAGCAGTGTAAAACTGATATTGAAAGTAGATTCTATGATGTGAGTGCTGTTTATGGCAGGAGCACGGAAAACATGGATAGTTCCCAGTTAAAAGGGTAGTAACTGACTAGTCAGAAGAAGAAATGTGGCCTGATAAATGGAGAAAATTATCGATATACATATGGTTTATCATGTATATGAACATATATACATGAAATATTGAATAGGCACAGATAATCAATATTATATAGAGATTTATAAATTCATATAGTATATTAAATATATACCATTTATATTTTACAAACATGAATAAAAACATTACTATTCACTCAATGACCTTACAATTTAAAGACAATTTTGAAAGAAAAAGGATTAAAAACAAACATCTTTATTTGATATATGTTAAGAATTTTTGGTCAGTTATAATACGTTGCAAGCAAATATGTCTGTATGCTTTAATAGTCTAAAGGATAACATTCTGAAGTTAAAGTATATCATATATGATGATACAAAATGAGCAAAGAACTGTGGTATTCTTAAATTTATAAGTCGCATTACAGTATTTCTTAAATATTTGTTAAGGACATTAACCTGAATTCCTATCACATCTATGAACAACTTTCTTTGTGAAAACAGAGTGTATGTAAAGTTAAAAGTTACATATTTGTAATACTCTGAATTATGATGCAGGACGAAGTCAACAGGCTGTCAGCTCTTCAGCCTCAAATTGAGCAATTAAAAAATCAGAGCCTAAGGTTGAAGGAAAAGGGACAGGGGCCAATGTTTCTGGACGCAGACTTTGTGGCCTTTACTAATCATTTTAACCATGTCTTTGATGGTGTGCGGGCCAGAGAGAAAGAGCTACAGACAAGTAAGTAAAAACATTTATTTTTATTGGATAATTTCTTTATTTATATTTCAAATGTTATACCCTTTCCAAGTTTTCCCTCAGAAAACACCTTATCCAATCCCCCCTCACCGTGCCTCTACAAGGGTGTTCCCCCACCCACACACACTTCAATCTCCCAGCCTTTGCATTCCCCTCCCCCATACACTGGGGCATCTCCCTAGCCTTCACAGGACCAAGGGCTTCTCCTCCCATTGATGTCCAACAAGGCCACCCTCTGCTACTTATGCAGTTGGAGCCATGGTTCCCTCCATGTGTACTCTTTGGTTGGTGGTTTAGTCCCTGGGGGCTCGGGGGGCAGGGGGGTTCTGGTTGGTTGATATTGTTGTTCCTCCTATGGGGCTGCAAGCTCCTTCAACTCCTTCAGTTTGATTTTTTTAATGGGTTATGTGTGGATAAAATATTAAGCACAAAAAACAATGAAATTTTCCTCCTTCCATTAAAAACTGACAAAGTACTCATGTTGTAAGAGAAACTGTATCATTTTCCCCTTCAATATTCTGATGCTATTGATAAAAGCAAATAAATCATATTTTGAAAAGATAAACCTTCTCCATGGTGGGTTATAAATTCCAGAATCAGGAGTTTTGAGCATTGTTAAAAATAATGGTACAGTCAGTAGACTTTCACAAGATTTCCTTTTGTGTAAGTGGAAATATTTGTACAGGCATCTTTTGATGTTGTCAGGTTGTCTGAGAACTACTTCCTTGTGGGAGCTGAATGTTAGGAAAGGACAAATTATCCTTTGGGCTATGTTTTACTTTTGGAACTCAGTAATTACATAAATCATCTTTTTATTTTCTTTTTTTCTTAATGAAATAGAAGATAAAAGTAGAGCAAAGATGCATGCATTTTCTTCCTTATTGCCTTTGTGAATATTAAAAATGTTTTTTTAAAAACATTTCTAGAGTATTTGGATATGAATGAAGCCTTGCTAGCTTTTCTATCACCATTTTGTTCAAATAAAATTAAGTTTACAATATGCATTTCTTTTTCTTCTACTTTGTAAAATAGTTTTACTAAAGGGTTTATTTTTCTCTTAGGAAATCAGCCAGTAAAACTTTAAAATGATATCAGCTCCCTCTAGTGGATTGCTACATATTTGCTGCTGAGCCTCCAAACTCCTGAGTGAAAAAGATATTTGTAGTTTTAATACCGTAATTTGTCATTCATCTTAGCATCACTATATTTTATTTTTTATGAATACCTAATACTTCCATTAAAATCAGATAATTGTAATGTATATTCTTTATCGGAACACCTTAACGATCTGGAAAGTTATTTCAATTCTCATATGCCTATTAGATTCAATCGTGAGTTGAAGGGATTCTGGCATAGCCATATTGACAGTTGAGAATTTATAATACTACAATGTAAATAGTTAATATTTATTTTGTTTAAGTACTTATTGAGATGATCATCATGCATATAATATATAATCATTGGTACACGCTTGCAAATTATTTGCAAAACTTTCCTGACTTGTCTTTCCATACCTGAGCCCCAGCATAGTGTGTCCTTGGAAGAGACCAAGTGTCAAAAGTTATGTAGATGGGCTAGAAGGAAAGACTCAAAGGGGCAGAAGGAGAACACATTCACCATATAATTACATGTATAAGAGCATTTCTAATATTTTTGCCTACTCTTTTGGAAAAACTGCATTGGTCAAATATTGAATAAAATGTGAAATACATTGTAAAAGAAAAGTATACCAAATTAAAACATAAATTCTGTTAATTACAGTGTCTAGGTGTTTACTATGCTCTTATAATAGCATAATCACTGATGATCACAAATAAATCATTAATCTTGATTCATTTGCAAATTATTAAAGTTAGCAAATTATGGTTTGTGCTACAAAAATATTCAACATTGAATGCTTGAAACAGTATTCATATACTTATGCAACTTTAAAAAATAGACTGTTGAAACAAAAACATCTGAATTATACTATCAAATGTTGTAATAATACAAGATTTATGAAATATAATACTGGAGAGATGCCCTTTGAACCTAACCTATGGGATAACAAAGTGCTCCCTATGCACTAAATTAGAGAAACTGTTTTGAGAGGAACAGAAACTAGGAAATTTGACCATGGATCAATAAGAGGTCCAGGAAAAATAAAGGAGGCCAAAAAATCCTCCTTTATTTAATATTCTCGCATATTACAGAAATATGAGGACAAGTTTAGTATAGCATTCATTCCTTCCCTATGTTTGTAAGTTGCTGGTAAAGTATTTTTTAGGGTAGTTGTAGTGAGTTATATAACCATGTTCATATTTCTGAAAATAATACTCCTGCTGATATGTAATAATAAATGGAAACAGGAACAAATGTGGAAGTAATAGAGATTCCCAGTAAGATCAGTTTGAAAAATATAAAAAGAATAACTCATGACAAGAATAACAATGACGATTAGTTGGAGCCTCTAAAGAAGTGGTATTGTAGATAAAGGATCACCAAAGTTGTAGGAAATGATGATTTACTTTTCCAGAGACAGCAGAATAAAATGTTATTATAACTACTAAAATGTTCTTTGTGGTGATATATTCAATACTTTTGACCTGTAACTACCATTTAATACTATGAAACTGAATTAAGTTTCTAAATAAGAAGAATTGTAGTTATTTCTTATAGCTTTAAATTGGAAGTTTTACCTAGTTTACTTTTTTAAAGTTCAAATTTTCAACTATAATATGTCTTGATAAAAGACTTTTTTATATGTTCCCTTTTTCTTCCCATCTATTTATGTAGCTATCTAATATTATCTATAAATATATAGATGTTAAGATATTAACTCGGCTTTAGTTTAATTTATCATTCTCAATCTGACATTACTTTGGGTTGTTCCATTAGGTAGCAAATATGAAAATATATACTTCTCATTTATCAAATGCATAAATTATGTGCTTCTGAATATATCTTTATTATTAACTGTATATAACCATTGTAAATATATATAATGTACAAGTTTATATTTAAACCCTGTACATAATTTATAATCACATCAGTATGATTCACATACCTTTTTAGAGAAACATATACATTTTTTCTAATTTTCAATGTATTTGATATTAATTTTATTTTTAAGTTTGGGGTGGTAGACAGTGAGAAGATGCCAGGTAAGGTCAAGCTAAGGCTTGAAGCCCCAAGTACCCTGATTGTAGGAGCTCAGCCTGCTCCAAGCACCAGGCCTGTGTCACATAGGCACAACCTCCCATAGAGAGAATTGTGGCTATCTGTCACATAGGGATAGTGCCACCAAGTCCCACCACATATAGTTGAAGCATCGCTAATATCTCTGAATAAGCCAATAGGAGGCACCTTCTATCAGACCTGAACCCACTCCCAAACTGTATGTAAGATCCTATCCAGAAGGAATGAAAGTATGTGAGAAATACTCTTTTGTCTGTCATCATCTATCACATGAGCAGTAAAACTCCCTGGGAAGAGAACACTCTCCAAAGCTTTCACCACCAGATGCTCCCCTGCACTTCTCACTGGCTAATCAGCCCCCGCAGGCTCATTCCTGCTCCACTCAGCTCAGTACAACCAGTGCAGCATCTCAGAGCAACAACTGCTTCTGGTGCAACAGATTCAGAGCAGTGGCAGCAGCGGCTATGACAGCAGCAGAAAAGGCAACTGAGGAAATTCTACCTCCCTTACCATGCCCTGTCCAATCATTTGAAGCCTCCCACCTGACTGGGACAGAGATCTCCACAGATAACTTCTGGTACACAGACTGACATTTAAGTGTACAGGTTTATGTAGTACATTGTGAGAAATTAATGATTTAGTACACATATTTGATATACAATGGTCAAACAGGAACCAAGCCTGAATAATAAGAAATGAGCTCAATTTAATATTCTTTTCTTGGAAGCACAAATAATATTTATTTCAATGTTCAGTGAAGGTACTTATCCACATGAAATAAAAGCAAATATCATCCTCAGTGCACAGCAGCAGTACTTCACAGAACTGACAAATGTATTGGCACTGTCATACCAACAAAAATACAAACACCCATATGCTTAGGCCAAATACTACTGAATATCACTGTAATCAACGAAACTACAAAGAAGTACTCTGGTACAGTGCCCTACTGTACTAGCAATCCATCTGCTCTACAGATACAGCTGATCATTGAATAGTCACCAAAGTCTTGCCACACCTTACAGCTTCACACACATGACACAACTCATTTCACATTTGTAAAGACACCTTAAGAGTTTCCTTCCATCCTTCTTTCCTTCCTTCCTTCCTTCCTTCCTTCCTTCCTTCCTTCCTTCCTTCCTTTCTTCCTTCTTTCCTTCATTCATTCATTTAACAATTGTCACTTTGGGTAAAGTAAAATGTCCCTTATATACATATATATAAACCCTTACTACTATCTTCTCAAAGTCTCTAATTCTGCTTCTAACACATCTTTAAGGAGGAGAGAGTCATTCACTTGCCTGTTCCACCATACTAAGAAGCAATGAGATTTCAAGTGAGGAGAAGCTTAGGCTACTACTACTCCCTAGATAAGATGAATAACCTTAGGTGCTTCTTAGTGTCAGTTTACCTGACTTGGCTATAAGACAACCCAGCCTACATTACCCAGAATATATGTACAACCATTCAAAAAACAAAGACATACATGCACATTTAAAATCCAAGTCTTATTCCTTTGTACATTCAGCCATGAGATAGGTACACACTAAAAAATATTGCCCCCAACATAAAAAAATAAATTATTTCTTTCCTTTGTCATTTATGCATATACTTTACTGAAGATGCACCATTCAAATAAACAAATGCAAAAATGCTTTATATAATGTGTAGTTCTCTACTATTTAGCAATGTAAAATGATTACAATATAATTAGTCATTAAGGAGCTAAATTTAAAAGTTATAAACCATGACATCAGTGAACAGTCCCTTATACAAGCATCTATTTGTAAAGAAGTCAAGTACATTTTGTAACAGATTACATAAACACTTGACCCACGAGTGCACTAGGATGCACTTCAGCCCTGCCTACTTAGTATTTATCTTGTCTGGGTTGGATACAGAACTTACAGCTCACTTTTTAGAGGTTCTTCTTTCCATTAAGTTCTTGATCAACTTGTTTGCTGCACTCTGGTGTGCTGTACATACTCCATGGGAACATGCTCTGCCAGTTGTGCCAAATTCAAGACATATCAAACTTCCTGACTGAATTTTGAACTAGTATATAGTCTTGTAACAGCCAGAAATATTTGCATAAACCAAGAATGGTAAACAATGATTAGAAACTTTAGATTTTTCCTTAATCATCTGTCAGTTTTCTGGTAACATCTCCTAAACCAGAAGTCAATGGTCATATAGTTCTCTGATACCAAATGTTCTAATGTGCCAATAACATATTTGAAGAGATTGTCCATTAAATATCTATGGTTAGACTGACCACTTTCAGGCATAAAACAGACAGAAAATACAACAAAGGCATTTAAGCCATTCCCATAATAACTTTCATGGGTAATAATTTTGGTAGGGTTTGATTGCCTTCATATTCACACTGTGATCCTGCTCTCCAATTCTGAACATGCACCAGTGGCATCGATGTTTTTCTTCTGTGGCTGTGTATTCAGTGATTGAGACTTTCCTAATGACTTCAGTAGTTTTAGGTATGGAAGATCATCTTCCTACACAAACTCATCACTGTTCTCTGATGGGGTAGACTAAGTCTTCTAGATTAACTTAGCCTTCATCCAAATCATCCAACAGCACAGCACCTTCATTAGGATCCAAGGTCAGACTGATGTCTGAGGCCATTAGTTTCTTATGTTCTTTGTTTCCATTAACTTCTAATAAGCCAGGCTTACTGTATGGAGCAGTCACATCTGATATATCTGCTTTGATGCTGGTATCTTCTAGTAATGGTATAGAAAAAATAGTTGTTCTGCCATTCTTCTTTCAACACCACACTTTCCTCCCTCAACCTGGATTCAATGTGAACGTATAGTTCTTGACAACCTAGCCAGGCAAAGTACCTTGAGTTAGCTTTGGGCCTCCAAACCCCTGTCCTGTTTGCCCCACCAGGGTGGTGACATGAGTCTGACTGGCAGGTTGAAGAAAATAGCACAGGATAGAGTCCACTGCCCTTGGTTGTCTATGAAGGGGCCCATAATTTCCCAGAAGGTCTCAGCTCAAATTTAATATTCTTATACAGTGAATCTGATGTTGAGTTTGTCTTTAACATAATCTACATATTTTACCAACTCAAGTATAATTGTATGTAATATGGTGTATGTATATCTCAAAAAAGAAATGTATGTATTACTAAGAAATGAGATTTAAAGCCTTTTTAGAACTTAGTGAAAATGAAGGCACAACATACCCAAACTTATGAGGCACAATGAAAACAATACTAAGAGGAAATCTCAGAGCTCTGAGTGCCTTCATAAAGAAATTGGAAGGAATGTACACTAGCAGCTTAGCAGCACATCTGAAAGATCTAGAACAAAATGAAGCAAATACACTCAAGAGGAGTAGACTGACCACTTTCAGGCATAAAACAGACAGAAAATACAACAAAGGCATTTAAGCCATTCCCATAATAACTTTCATGGGTAATATTTTTGGTAGGGTTTGATTGCCTTCATATTCACACTGTGATATGAGGGCACAGAGACAGTATCCAAATTAGCAAAATTAGAAATGAAAAGGGAGACATAACAACAAAAACTGAGGAAAATCAAAAAATCATTAGATCCTACTACAGAACCCTATACTCAACAACACTGGAAAAATCTAGATGAAACAAATGATTTTCTAGACAGATACCAGGTACCAAAGTTAAAATCATGATCAGATAAACCATTTAAACTGTCTCATAATCCCAAAGGAAATGGAAGCAGTCATTAAAAGTCTCAGTAAAAAGCCCAAGGCCAGATGATTTCAGTACAGAAATCTATCAGACCTTCAAAGGAGACATATGACCAATACTCTCAAAATATTCACAGAATAGAAACAGAAGAAACACTATCTAATTCATTCTATGAAGCTATAATTACGCTGACCCCAAACCATACAAAGACCCAATAAAGAAAGAGAATTTCAGACCAATTTTGCTTATGAATATTGATGCAAAAATATTCAATAAAATTCTTGCAAACCAAATCCAAGAATACATCAAAACCATCATTCACCATGATTGAGTAGGCTTCATCACAGAGAAGCAAAGTTGGTTCAATATATGAAAATCCACTAATGTATCCACTATCTAAGCAATCTCAAAGGAAAAAAATCACATGATCATCTCATTACATGCTGAAAAAGCCTTTGACATAATACAATACCCCTTCATGCTAAAAGTCTTCGAAAGACTTGGTCAGTGGAATAGAATTGAAGACCCAGAAATAAACCCACACACCCATGGTCACTTGATCTTTGACAATGAAGCCATAACTATACAGTGGTAAAAGGAAAGCACTTTCAACAAATGGTGTAGTTTCAACTGGTGGTCAGCATGCAGAAGAGAAGAGTTATCTGATAGTGTTGTTTGAATGATCTCATAGATGAAAACACTTTAATAGTATTAATATTAACAATCCTCCTGTCATTCAAACTCTCGGGAGGACATTTATTTTCTCTTATTGCAGAACTTCAGTGTGTATAATGCCTTTTGGGTAGAATTCTGTTGATTCAATTTTGCATGACATAAAATGATTTTCCTTCCCTTACTTTCTTATCTTTTTTCTCTGTTACTTCATCACTTTCACTGGCAGTCCACCTCTATTTCTCCAATGCTCATTTTAATAGCTACTATTTTTCAATAATTATTAGTTCATAGCTGGATTCAACATTAAAAATTAAACATCTAGAGATATTTAGAGATTCATTTGCTGAATTCCTGATGCTCCAAACATATGGAAAATAATTGGCTAAATAAGAAATAATGAACATATTCCATTGATTATTTCTTCTAAACAAATTCTCATCAACATTTCTACCAATGATGTCTAAACTCCTAAAAACTTAAGGGATTCACTGAAGGTGTCATAAAATTTTGCCAGTCTCTTACTAATAAAAGCACATTTACTGATCTCAATATGCATATTTCTCTACCCTGGCATAAAATAATAATCTGAATACAATTTAAATGATTAATAAAATGCCTGGCAAACTTTTAATACATGTAATTTGTTTTCTTCAACCACTACTGTGGGGAAAGAAATTCTTTTCTAAAATACAAATATTCATGTTAAATTAAATCAATCTGTATGAAATCTATGATCCATCCAACAAATATCTTATCACCTATGATTTGGCTGTCTCAGACCTTTACCACATTATAATTAATGTCTCCACACATCATCACTATTCACCAGACTACTGTGGTCTTATGAATAAATAAATAGATTTATCTGATCAATTGTGAAAAAATTCATTGTTTATATGATTTAAAACACTAAATCTGGGTTTAGTGGCTAAGCACACTAAACTAGTTATCAAGAACATACTCCTCTTACTCTTGTTCTCTTGCCTCCTGTCCCCTTGCTCTCCCTCTCTCCCCTTTCCTTCTCCCTTCTCTCCAAGTGGTCATGGACAGCCTCCATTTCTCTGCTCTCTCCTCTCTGCCTTTATCTGACTCTGCAACTCTCTTAACTACCCTTCCCATGCACTGAATAAACACTACTCTATGCTAAAAAAAAAAAAAAAAAAAAAAAAAGAACGCACAATACTCTTGCTGAGGACCTGAATTCAGTTCTCAGCACCCATGTTGAGCAACATACAATTGACTGTAACTCCAGTTACAGAGAACATGATGATTTATTCTGTAATCTGCAGGCACATGTTGCATGAACTATCTTTCTCACACACAGACATATAGACATACAGGTACAGACATACACACATAGACACAGACACACACAGAGATACACATACACACACAACCAGGGGATAATACAGTTTTTAAAAATAACAAAATTAAAATACTACAAAATACTGAGCTTGAAAGCACTGGATAGGCTTTTATAGAAAATGAAATAAGATATTAACTCTTACATAAATATACACATGTTTAAGGAAAATCTCCATTTCTGGTATTTTAGTCAAAGTTTTTAAAGACCATACCCTAAAACCATCACAATCTTTAGAACATCCCAATAAATGGTATGTCAGAGACTTTCTAATTTTCTCATATAGTATACAGGGAATTTATGCATGGAATTATAGATATTATGAAATAAAAAGTTTCTTATAATTTCATTTCATATAGTGAAATGAATTTAGATTTGTCTCATGAGTAGTCTTTCTTTTTATAATGTATTTGAATGGTATGCTTGCACGTGTGTGCATGTTCATAGGTGTGCACCTGTGCCTGACTGGATTCAATGCCAGAAATCCCTCTTAATCACTCGTGTACTTTTCAGGCTCTATCAGTCCAAAACAGAGCTTACCAATATGGCTACTTACCTGATCCAGTGTACATTTAAGTATCATTCTTTCTGCCATCCAAGGCTAGTAATTCCAGGATAGAAATAATAAGTACCCACCATTTATATGGGTTCTAGGGTTCCAAACGTTGGTCTTCACACTTGAGGCATTGAACCATCTTTTCAAAGCTTGGTCTTTACACTTGAGGCACTGCACGATTTTTCCATCTCATCTTCATTATTTTAGTGTATGAAGAAAGGAGTCTTTCTGATTTGAAATACTAATTCTGTTACATTCTTTCTAGGATATATTTGCATTAGATTACACTATCATTTATCATCATTTTATCCTTTTTTTCTATATTTCATTTGTTTAGTTCTAAGATACCATTGCATTTTTATTTTGTTGTCATTCAATTAGCTATGAAATCTATCCACTTAATTTTTTCAAATTATTATACTTTTTCTGCTTTAAAGTGCTTTTATTATCCTTAAGATATGTTGCATCATTACATTTTGAGACAGTGTCTCATGTTCCCCAGACTTCCTCCAAATTCATTGTATAGATAAGACTAGGCTAGTACTCTTGATCCTCTTGCCTCTACTTCCTAATGTCCAGGATTACAGACATGTGCCACCATATCCAACTTATTATTTTGTAGTTTATATTTCTTGGCTAAATTCTCAATAAATGGTCAGATTCTGTATAGAGTTATACTGAAAAAGTAATAAATGTTTTTCAGTAGTGGTTTTGGTTATGAAGGGAGATAGATTTGTTTAATATACTGGATCTGATTATTAGTAGAAAACTATAGTTGCCTACATTTTCTAAACTTCATTCCATTAATTTCAAAGGCTTTAATAATATGTAACTCACTGGTTTTTCATACTAGACGATAGGGATTTCTTTTTATTTTAATTTATTTTTTTATTGAATATCAACTTCATTTATGTTGCCAATGGTAAAACCTTTCCCGATATCCCCCCTCCCCTAAGACTCTCAACTCCTTCCCCCTGCCTCCATGTATATGCCTCTCCACCCAACACATTCCCTCCTCCTTCCTCTCTGGGTTTCCCTTTGTTCGAGCCTCTGTTGAGCCTTTACCTGACCAAGGACCATTCCTCCCACTGATGCCCAACAAGGCCTTCCTCTGACACATTTTTGGCTGGAACTATGTGTGCCCCTTGGTTGATGGTTCAGTTCCCGGGAGTCTTGGGGTGTCTGGGTGGCCGAAATCATTGTTCTTCCCATGGGGCTGTAAATCCCTTCAGCTCCTCTGGACCACCCTCCAGCTCCTCCATTGGGGACCTCATGCCCTGTCCAATAGTTGGTTGCTAGCATCTGCCTCTGTATTTGTAAGGCTCTGGCAAGGCTCCTCCGGAGACAACCATGGCATGCTCCTTTAGGTATACACTTCTTGTCATCCATAGTATTGTCAGAGTTTGTTGACTGTTTATAGGATGAATCTCCAGGTAGGGAACTCGCTGGGTGGCCTTTACTTCAGTCTCTGTTCCACACATTGTCTCCCTTATTGCTCCTGTGACTATTTTGTTCCCTTTCTTAGAGGAACCAAAGCACCCTCACTTAAGTCCTTCTTCTTGAGCTTGATGAATTATAACTTGTTTATTTTGAGTTTTTGGGCTAACATTCGCTTATTTGTGAGTGCATACCATGTGTGTTCTTTTCTGATTGGGTTGCCTCGCTCAGGATGACACTTTCTAGTTCCATCCATTTGCCTAAGAATTTCATGAATTCATTGTTATTAATAGCTGAGTAGTATTCCATTGTGTGAATGTACCACATTTTCTATATCCATTCCTCTGTGGAAGGACATCTGTGTTCTTTCCAGCTTCTGGCTATTATAAATAAGGTAGCTATGAACATAGTAGAACATGTGTCCTTATTACATGTAGAAGCATCTTCTGGCCCAGGAGTGGCATAGCTGGGTCCTCAGGTAGTCTATGTCTTATGTTCAAGGATGTTGATTTTCAATATTTGATATACTTCTGTCTCCAAATAGAATCTGTGTGATGTTGGTTAAAATTTCTCAGCATCTAACTCTATTTCCTGAACTTATAAATGAATATATTCACTCAGAGTTTGGTTTGCTGATTTGAAAATTCAACATGTCTCATAAATGTTCTTAAGATTGCAAGCATGTTTTAGGCAAAAAGGAAGCTTTGTAATAATAGCAACTAGACTTTGTTATATTTTAAACATGCATATTGGTTAATATTTAAGGTAATATATAATTGCATTTGCTGACATTAGAAAAATATGACAGGGTTTAAATTTATTTTATTATTATTCTCTTTAAGTTTTTGAGACTTTACCACCAATGCGCTATCAGGAGACAATGAGTAGCATCCGGACGTGGATCCAACAGTCAGAAAACAAACTCTCTATACCTCATGTCAGTGTTACTGAATATGAAATAATGGAGGAGAGACTCGCAAAATTACAGGTCTGTGGACATTTGAATATCATAAACAACAAAGAACATGTCTTATACTAATTACATTATTTATAACTGAATATTTCTTTAATCTTAGGTAAAGTCAATGGAATTATATAATTAGTTAGAATTTAAATATTAACAAACTTTAGCATTATGATGAAATGCTTGATATTAGCAATTATTTTAATAGCTTAAATAGAGAAACTTCTGTGATATGAGGACATGTGCAGGCTTAAGTTTTTGTTGATTCAAAAAATGCCATGTTATATACTTATTCTTTTGAAATCTGAAAATACTTTAATCATGTATTACCTAATATTGGCTTTATAATGTCTCATTCTAGGTAAGTTAAAATGTATTACATATAATAAATATAATTATCGATACATAGACATTCAGAAAAATTATGTCTTTTAAATTTCTAGTTGAATAAAATATGCCCTTGTATATAATAGAAATGATCCATAAGAATACATATGGATTGCTTTGTCAAACATTCTACTTTGTTTAGATCTCTAAATTACAAGAAATTTTATTTACGTTCTCCTTGATGTGAATGAAACTCATCAAGTATGCATCCGTTAATGTAAATGTACATCTATTTTTAATTTTGAGGCTCTGCAAAGTTCTTTGAAAGACCAACAAAATGGCTTCAACTATCTGAGTGCTACAGTGAAGGAGATAGCCAAGAAAGCACCTTCAGAAATAAGCCAGAAATATCAGTCAGAATTTGAAGAGATTGAGGAGCGCTGGAAGAAGCTTTCCACCCAGTTGGTGGAACATAGCCAAAAGCTGGAAGAACACATGAATAAACTTCGAAAATTTCAGGTAAGCCTGGCTTTTATACTATATTTTCCACATGGCAATGGATTGTACAATGTGAAGGGAAACAGATATTTTACCCAGAGTCCTTCAAAGTCATTTATGATATCAAAAGCCAAATCTATTTCAAAGGATTATAACTTGCCTATTTTTTCATATGAAAAATGTGTTATTCTTTTTATATTGTCTGCATAAATGAATTGATTTTTTTCACCAATACCAATTATACTTAACATTTTAACATAATACTTTAAAACATCCTTATTCCATTATTTATAGTTTCCTTAAGTTGTAGATATGATTTAGCTCACAGCATACATATATATACATTTATTACATATACATATATTATATATGACAAAACATATTTTCACTACCATATTGAATGGGAAATTTTCTGTAATGCATATATTTTCAATAGGAATTTTAGAAAAGGAAACATTTATAACTTGATATTATAATTACATGTAACTAAAGAAATGACTGATTTACATTTGAAAAGGGACTGAAATCAAATGCATAAATAAAACACATCCAGGAAAAAAGTGGGCAGTACTTGTCCATTTAAAAAGGCCAAAAAATGCCATTGGATGCCTAATCCTTTCTTATTGTTCATACTAATAAGAAATCAAGAGTTTTTACTTTAAAGGTAAGAAAATCTTCCTTTAAAATCCCCAACTGAAGGGACTGTTTAATCAACTGCAGAGAACATGTTGTAGAAGTTCAGGTTTAGAAAAGCTATAAAGATACCATAACATTTAGTTTACGTGCATAGTTTGTTATGTGTAGCACTAAGGCGACATTGTTAGTATTATCATGAGTTGTTTTGAAAATTCAAATTTCTCTAGAGGGGTATGATTTAATGTTCTTGAGAGGAACATTATAAAACCTCAATTGTTATTAATTTTTATTTTTAGCAATAGCAGACTTCATATACCAATGTTTGTAGTGTAGACCATATAATGCAGTCTTAGTAAAAGTACTATTCTCTATAAAGCTAAAATGAGACCTCCCTTAAACATAAGATTTGTTTTTTTCTGACTTATGACTGGATGTATCATCATGATGAACTATGTTAAAAACAATCAGAGCTTAATAATGCCTTCAAATTGCTCTTTTATTGCAGAATCACATAAAAACCTTGCAGAAATGGATGGCTGAAGTTGATGTTTTCCTGAAAGAGGAATGGCCTGCCCTGGGAGATGCTGAAATTCTAAAAAAACAGCTCAAACAATGCAGAGTAAGATTTGTATCTTTTTTTTTTTTTTTTTTTTTTACAAATTATGTCTTTTATATAATTAGCTTGGTCATTTGCTACTGGGGCAGGTCCCAGTAATTGAGCACGTTTTTGGATGTTCTAACATACAGAGTTCATGAGTATTACAAACATCCTTCAAGATCTTTCAAAATGAATAATAGTTTCCTTATCCAACTTTTTTCAAGTGACAATATTGGCCTTTACTCTGGCCACACTTCATAAACATTAACACAAAATTTACTATAATTTAAAGAAAAACTTTCAGCCACTTATTCTTATTTTTAATTTACATTTTTTTATTCGATATATTTTTATTTACATTTCAAATGATTTCCCCTTTTCTAGCCCCCCACTCCCCGAAAGTCTCATCAGCCCCCTTCCCTCCCCCTGTTCTCCCATCCACCCCTTCCCACTTCCCTGTTCTGATTTTGTTCTATACTGCTTCACTGAGTCTTTCCAGAACAAGGGGCCACTCCTCCGTTCTTCTTGTACCTCATTTGATGTATGGATTATGTTTGGGGTATTCCAGTTTTCTAGGTTAATATCCACTTATTAGTGAGTGCATACCATGATTCATCTTTTGAGACTGGGTTACCTCACTTAGTATGATGTTCTCTAGCTCCATCCATTTGTCTAAGAATTTCATGAATTCATTGTTTCTAATGGCTGAATAGTACTCCATTGTGTAGATATACCACATTTTTTGCATCCACTCTTCTGTTGAGGGATACCTGGGTTCTTTCCAACTTCTGGCAATTATAAATAGGGCTGCTATGAACATAGTAGAGCATGTATCCTTATTACATGGTAGGGAATCCTCTGGGTATATGCCCAGGAGTGGTATAGCAGGATCTTTCAGAAGAGAGGTACCCAGTTTTCTGAGGAACCGCCAGACTGATTTCCAGAGTGGTTGTACCAATTTGCAACCCCACCAGCAGTGAAGGAGTGTTCCTCTTTCTCCACATCCTCGCTAACATCTTCAGCTACTTATTCTTACCTTAGGTTGTTATTCAAATGAGTATATGATAGTGTCGCTGTGTGTATGTGTATTTGTGTGTGTGTGTGTGTGTGTGTGTGTGTGTGTGTGTGTGTGTGTATGATGTGTCCACATTTGAGGAGTGTCTGAGGCCATTATCAAGTCACTTTCTCTCTTGCTTTCCATGTTTTAAATGTTTCAGACAAGTTCTCTCAATGAAGCTAGTTGCCTAAACTATCTAGCCAGCAAGCTCCAAGTGTATATATTTTACCTTTGTATTCAATTAGTAGAATAATTACACACAAAACTCTGGCCAACTTTTTAGATGTGTGTTCATATATGAACTTATGTCCTCATTTCGTTGATAGAACTTTGTCCACTGAACCATCTCTTAAGCCCAATAATATTTGTTTTTGAAATGATATTCATTAGACCATTGTTGTACAAGTTGGAGAAAGTAATCAGTATCTTTAAATAAACCTAAAGAGCAATTATGCCATCATCCTACAGATGATTATTGGAGTAACTTGTTTTTTAAAACTGAAATTGTTTTGAAACTGTTCCTGTATGAAGCTCATCAATTTGAGTCATTTCTAGCAAGAAACATCAAATATCAAATTTATCTGAAGGTTATGAGCTAAGTAGCAGACATATAGATAATTCCCTGCATAACACAACATCCATTGAATATTTTAAGAATGTTATGTAGACATATTTACATACTGTTCATCTATTAGTAGTCAAAATTTATGTAGAATGTCATGATAAGTATATGATAATAAAATTTATATTTGTACCATTACATTCATGTTTAACTATGCATTGTTTTCTTAGCTTTTAGTTGGTGATATTCAAACAATCCAGCCCAGTTTAAACAGTGTTAATGAAGGTGGGCAGAAGATAAAGAGTGAAGCTGAAGTAGAGTTTGCATCCAGAGTGGAGACAGAACTCAAAGAACTAAACACTCAGTGGGATCACATCTGCCGCCAGGTATATGAGTAGTTTAATTTGCGGTGGCTTCTGTCCATTAATTTAGTCTATCTTCCTCATTATCTTTATTTAAAATGTTGTTCTTGAAAATACTGATTCTCAAAATATTTTATTACAAAGATATTGGGGTTTTTCTAGCATATAGTACTATTTTGTAGTCTATATATTCAAAAGTATCTAACTGTTATACAGAAAAATAAATTTTAGTTCTGAAAATGTATCGGTTTTATTAATTGAGTTAAGGAGAGTATTATACATATTATATACACATATATAATATCTATTATATAAGCTTATTTCAACATTATTTATACATTATATAATACACATATAATACAGATAATACATACAACATAATATATATTATATATCATATACAGAATATAATATATAATACATAAGTAAATATATATAATTTAGAATATATAACATATGATTTATATACTATATATGATACATAGAATATGCAACATATATAATATACTGTATGTTACATACGATATGTAGCAAACTATATTATATGTTTTTATAATGTTATATGTTATATTTTAAATAACATATATATACAATATATAAGTGACAATATATTGTGTTTTATAGATGCTAAATGATATATAATTAATATATAATATAATATATAGATGATATACAATTAATATATAATAAAGAGTATTAATTAATAGGCAATGTACAATATCTATTATCTAATATCTAATATGAAATGTATAATGTCTGATAACTAATGACCAAGCATAGTACATATGATATAATGATGTGTGATGTGTGATGTTTGATAGGTGAAGTATGAAGTGTGATTTGTGGTATTTGAAATATGAGCCATATTACATTATAATGTTATCTATAACATATTTATTGTGATATATATAATATTTATAATATACAAATAAGCTCTACAGCCAAATCCAATTGATATAATTTATATAGAATAAGATTTACATATTTATTTCTAATTTCAGCATTAATTTGTGACAAACATAACATATTTACATGCAGTGAGCATCTAATAACTGTTGTTCTAACCATAATATTTCAAATTAAAGCAACTTGTATTTAATATTATATATTATATATATGTATTATGTATTGTGTAGCAGGTATCATGTGATATTTAGCATGTGATACATATCATGTAGTGTGTAGCATGTAACATGTATCATGTTTCATGTAGCATATGGTACATAACATGTAGTGTGTGGCATGTAGCATGCCATGTGTAGTATGTATCCTATAACATGTAATGTGTTACATATCATATAATATGTGACATGCATCATTTAGCTTGTAATTTGTGTATGGTATATGTGAAATGTCATATTATATGTCACATGTTACATGTTGCATGTTGCATGGTTTATATTACATATTACATATTGAATATCACATATTGCATGACACATTGTATCATATATTACTTTGTTAAATATAGTATGCAGTTTGCAATATATAGTATATTATACATATTTGATGGTATAACATATGGTATATAATATATAATAAAATATAAGAATATATGATATATATTATAATATAGTAAACACTTATGCAATATATACTTTATAGTATATAGAATATAATTTAAAATATACATTTCATGCTACATATTACAATTTCATGTCAAATTTTGCATGTTATATCTAATTTAAACATTTAATTTTAGAAAATAAAATAGATTTAGAAGAAATGTGCATCTAATGTTTGGTCTTCAAAACATAATGTTTTGAACTAAAGCAGTGTTTGCTTTTAAATTTAGTAAATTAGTCTCATTTGTGTATTACAGGACAATTGATCTTTGGTCATTTCATGTAGCATATTGAAGTTGCAAACAAAACCATCCAGAAAGGCAACAGCTAAGTTTAAATTAGGAAATAATTTCTACTAGTGAGTCAAAACAAATATGTAGAGTTAATACAATTGTTAACAAATGAGTAACAATTTTATTAACTCACAGATGAAATAGCCTGTAGACAGCTAACTTACAATATTCTCCTGTTACACTTATTGATATAAGTGTAACCTAGAATTAAGGGAAAAATTGAGCATTGGATTAAATTTCTGACAAATTTCCACATTCCTGGATGTGATTTATTAATTTTAGGAACATTCTACAAAAGACTAGAAAGCATGCAAATATTTTTTTGAGAAAATAAGTGGGGTAAGCATCAGAACTTGAAAAATATCAAAATTATTTTACTAATGAAAATATAGTTTCATAATTTATAGAAGAATACTCTTCTGAATTTCTAGATTTTCATGATTTATTTCTAACAGAGGAACTAAGAAGGAACAGAGGAACAGAATGAAATAACTCTTGAAAATTAATTACTATAATACTTACTTATTTAATTTATTCACTTTACATCCCAATTGAAGACTGCCTCCCTCATGTATTCCTGGTCCTACCCTTACAAATCCCCTCCACCATTATACCCTTCCCTTTTCTGAGAAGTAGAAGCCCACCTTGGATTCTATACTACCCTAGGACACCCAGTCCCAGCAGGACTAAATACATCCTCTCCCACTGAGGCCCAACCTGGTCGTCCAGCTAGGGGAAGAGGGTCCAATGGCAAACAACAGTCAGAGACATCCACTGTTCCAATTGTTAGTAGACCCACATAAAGACTAAGCCCCACATCTCAAATGTATACTGGTTATAGGTTAAGCCACTAAATGCTTTTTGGTTGGTGGCTCCATGTCTCTGAGCTCAGATGGGCCCAGGATAGTTGATTCTATAGATCTTCTTGTGCTGTTCTTGACCATCCTCTGTTTGCACAATTCTATCCCCAACTCTTCTATAAGACTCTTCTGCCTCCATCTGCTTCTAGATGAAGCCTCTCAGGAGACAGTTATGAAAGGTTCTTGTCTGCAAGCATAGCAGAGTGTCATTAATAGTGTCAGTGATCCACTCTCTTCCCTGCAATGGTGTTTTAGTTAATATTTTACTGATGTGAACAGACACCATGACCAAGGCAGCTCTTATAAAGGATGAAATTTGATTGGGGCTGGCTTACAGGTTCAGAGATTCAGTCCATTATCATCAAGGTGGGAACACGGCAGCATCCAGGCAGCTTTGGTGCAGGCAGAGCTGAGAGTACTACATCTTCATCTGAAGGCTGCTAGGAGAAGACTGGCTTCCAGGCAGCTAGGGTGAGGGTCTTAAAGCCCATACCCATAATGGCACACCTTCTCCAACAAAGCTACACCTACTCCAACTAAGCCACAACTCCTAATAGTGCCATTAGAATATTCCAGCTACCATAGATTGGTCTCAAGTTGTGACAATCACTAGCTATTCCCTCAGTTTATACTCCATCTTTATTCCTGAACATCTTGTAGGAAGGACAAATTTGAGTTGAAACTACTGTGGGTGGGTTGATGTCCCCTTCCCTCCACTTAAATCCCACCTGCCAATAGAAGTTGGTTACTTCAGTCTCCTTATCACCTGCTGGTAAAAATCTCAGGTAGGATCATTACCAAAGACACCTGTAGGCTCCCATGTCCCAGGTCTGGAGCTAGTCTCAGAGATGCCCCACAACTGATTTCCATTTTCACTCCCAGCCCTTTCCCGCACCCTACACCACACCTGGTCTCCATCCCCCATTCCCCTACTCATACACTCTCCCTAGACCCTGTTCCCTTTCTCCATCCACCTCCAATGACTATTTTGTTTCCCAGTCTTAGTGAGACTGACACATCCTCCCATACACCCTCCTTATTAATTAGTTTCATTGGGTCTGTGGATTGTAATATGGTTATCTTTTACTTTATGGCTAATGTCCATTTACAAGTGAGTACATACCATGGTGTCTTTCTGGATCAGGGTTACCTCACTTGGGATGATATTATAGCAGCGTATTTTTACAGCTATTCCATTTTTTTAAGTTTTCTTGCTTAAGACCTACTGTTTAATACAATCTGTATTAAAAACACATTGTTCAAAAAATGTTATGAATTTACTAACATGTAGCTTAACAAAAACTTGCCATGGAATCTAACTTCATTCCGATCCTGGTATTTAATCATAAGTATTTTTATATCTCTTTCTTTCTTTGGATACAAAAATCCTCATACACTTAATGTCTCAAATGACATAGGTTTTCACAGTCACAAATCCTGTATTTCAGGAACAAAGGGTGTGAGTACAATAAAATACAGGCTAGAATGTTGTTTCCCATTCATTGTTCCTGAGGAAAGAATAAAAAAGAAATGTAAATCATTCCTTTATAAAAATAGTTGCACAGTACAATGATTATATGTTGTTTTCTCTTATGTTAAGTGATAATTTGTTAGAAAATGCTAAAATTTCATTAGTAAGATACTTAACAATCATAAATCTGATTTTTAAAATTATAAAATGATAAAGAACTTGTATTATAAGTAAAAAAAAATAAATAAAGACCAGGCAGTGGTGGTACACATCTTTAATCCTAGCACTTGAGAGGCAGAGGCAGGCAAATTTCTGAGTTCGAGGCCAACCCGGTCTACGGAGTGAGTTCCAGGACAACCAGGCCTATACAGAGAAACCCTGTCTCCAAAAACCAAACAAGAAAAAGTCAAAGAATAACAGCAACATTTTTAAAATCTCAGATATAATATCTAAATGAAAATGTCAAGATTTAGCTATTAAAAACATAAAGGGTAATTCTTATAATGAATCAACAAGATAATGAACTATGTTCAATGAAAAAAAGAAAAAGTAAAGAAAAAATTAAGTAGTATGTTGTGTATATCCAAACCTTAAATTGCTATACTATTTACATATTTATTAAATTATCCAAATGCACTGAAAACATAGCTCAGTTGATTAAATATTTCTTTTATTTAATTTGCACATTTATTTGATCATGTAATTACTAAAACTTTTATATCAGAAATAAATTGGGAATAAAATACATATTTTACTTATCTTTATGAATGTTCTACTTAATGGAGAAGATGGAATTTTAATGATTTAAACATTATCTAAGAAGACCAGGTCATTTCTTATTCAAAGAAAATTGGTAAAATAGTCTTCAATATTAGACTTGAAGATTCCACAACAGAAGACATGAAGTACTTTATGATTTATCTATTATAATAATAGAATACAATAAAATCAACTGCCACTGATAATTGTGTAGTTTATAATAAGCATATTAGCATGGCCAATGTGATGAATTTATGAGGTAATGCCATGCCATGTTAAACTGAAATGTTTTCACATGATCCTTTTAACATATGAAACCATGAACATTTCCTATTTTTCTCAGGCTAGTTAAATTGTGACCTGTCACATTTATAACAGACCTTGCGAGCTATACACACTATCTCCTAATTTAGTTATGAATGTGAAGAAAGATAAATGATGTTACCTTTGTAGGGCTTGAGCCCATTCTGATCCCAAACAGTTTCCATTCTAGGCTATCATTGTAAACTGTAATTTTATGTCCCTAAAATCTTATTTTTGCTACCTTTTTTATAGTTTACTTTTAAAGCATACCATGTATTATTTACTACAAATTTTGACTAACTTCTATTAGTCATTTTAATTCTTTGTATCTTCTTAAATTACTTTAAAAGATTACAGGAAAGCATTGTAAACATGAAAAAATTTAATAGGTATTGAGATGGGCATTTTATTGGCTCACTGTGCAAAATATGTGTTCATTAGAAAAATTGCCAAATTTACTATTGATGACATATCATAGTGAAATATGCCTTATCTATTTGCATTTGTTAGAGAGGTTAGTATATTTACACAGAAAGAAAAATGCAATAATTTTATTATGTTTATTAGTTTTGATGTTTGATTCTACAGATATTTAATATCATTCATGCTGAAAACTTCACTTCTCTAATATGAGGAATTATTTCAAATACAAAACTTGTTCAGTTCTGGAGTGAATCACTGCTACAGTTAAACTTAATGGAGGATGGAAGCATTTTACAATAACTGTAACATGGTCTAAATAAAGTATTTTTACTGTCAATACTCATGATTTACGTATTTTTTTGGTTATTTGTTGTTGTTGTTTTATTTCTTGTTTGTTTTCTTTTTTATTGAAGGTCTACACCAGAAAGGAAGCCTTGAAGGCAGGTTTGGATAAAACTGTAAGCCTCCAAAAAGACCTCGCAGAGATGCATGAGTGGATGACACAAGCTGAAGAGGAATATCTAGAGAGAGATTTTGAATATAAAACTCCAGATGAATTGCAGACTGCTGTTGAAGAAATGAAGGTAAAATAAACCAAAGAAAACAAAGAAAGGAAAATAGAAAGAAAGAAAACATTTTTTAACTTGTGATTCTTCAAAATGTTACATCTTATAGGAACATGAAAATGGTGTTTATAATGACTTTCAAAATAATCCCACTAGACTTGTAAAACAAAGAATGATTTCTGATTATGAAACAATTAAAAGATGCTATTTTGCTGAAGTTCAATTTGTAAAGTATTTGTGAGGAAGTGTATCTTATATGAAAAAATCTTATTCATGAGAAACAATGAGAAAAAAATACATCACGGAAGCACATTCCTGTCACAGGAAATACTTCCAACAAAGATCCTGAGAAAAATTGGGAAAGTAAATAATAATGATGATGATGATAATAATAATAATAATAATAATAATAATAGACCTGCTTACATAAAAGAGAGAAAATGTTAAATGACTTATGAATTGTGTTTCATTTGAGGCAGTGGGCAAATATCCATAAACACCAGAGTTGTGTGGGTTAGGACAGGAATCTGCATTTAAAGCGTTTCACATAAAAGCCTGTGATGATTTTAAATTTGATTGTGAAGGCATCATGATGAGACTAGCTGTATAAATACTAACAGATCATACTCTGTCTTGACCAATCAGAAACAAATAAGGCAAATCCCCCTAGAACAATTGATTAGTCATGTACATGTTTTATTAGTAGTACAATAGCATGGATGGATGATATGTTTCATCGTTCCATTTTAGTCAAATACAGTTATGATTTTCCAATTCTTTTCTCCTATTTTGTGCTGTCCTATAATATTATAGTTTCCTGATGGCTTTTTTTCAATCACCTGTAATAAAAGTATATAAATATTACTTCATATATCAGAGAAGATAAATGACCTTTTTCAGCTGCTTTGTTTCTTGCCCAATTCTTTTTTTTTTTTGTTCACTCTTTTGAACATTTTCCTCGGCCTTTTATACATTTTAATATGAACGAACTTCTAACTGATTGTAACACTGAACAACCAACATTTTTGTGTTTGTATACATATAAACAACCCAGTCTGCACTTTTTTGTTGTTTTATTTTCATGGATGGAGAATAGTAGCTTGCTTCAAATTTCAAAATTATAAAAAACAATCCTGAAGTTAAGTGAGCAGTCCAATCAGTTTGTCCACTTTGATTGGCATGTTTAAATAATTGGTCTAGCTGCACAATTGGTGCAGTATGCTGGAAAATTGAAAGGAAATGGCTCAGGCAGCCTCTGGCAAGAGCAGCTAAGGGAATTGGCAAGAAAATCTAATTTCTTGAGGTTCTGCTTGCCAGTTAAGGGATTTCTTGAGGTCAGTTTGCTATCTGCTATACAATGATAGGGCTTGCTCCAGACTTCTAGCTGTGTTTATTTGAAGAGCAAATTCCTTTATATTGTTGCAAATACCAACAGGCTTATTTTGACATCTCTCTCATTAAGAGACAAAACAGTTATCTCCTTTTTGTTTGTTTGTTTTTTTTGACATTAAAATGGCACTACTGTTTAGTAACTGATTTTATTTTATTTTTTCCAAGTAAACAAAAAAAATTTTCACCTATCATAAAGGACCTAAAGGAAGATTTTGATGAGCACCCTTAGGCTTTGAATCTCTTTTATAAATCATCATTGATTATATTCTGAAACTCCATAATTAAAAAGTATTGAATTTTATTTTAGCAGATGTTCTTTTATTAACATTTTACTGCTGTAGTTTTAATCCAGGAGCTTAGGATAACACATATTTATAATAAAAAGAAATTAGATAAGCATACATTTGCTTAATCACTAAAGCACTGGTATTGGTATTTGAGATGGAATTAGGATCACTTGTAACATTTGTATAAAAAATTGACTTGGAGGCTGGTGAGATGGCTTATTGGGAAAATTGATTGTTGACAAGCTGGAGGATCCCAGTTCCAACTCTTGTACCTGAAAGCTAGAAAGAGAGGATCATTTATTACATACAACTTGTCTTCTGACATCCAGATGGATATACATATGAATGTAATAAATAAGAAATGATAAACAATATATATGACACTGTGTCCAAGAGTCAGAATTTGGAATTCAATGAGCCTTTGGGATATGTCTGAAATAATAAATTTTCAAAAAGTTTCCATTTAATGGCAATGGACTGGATATAGTCAATTATGCCTTGAGAACCATTCAGTAAAAATATCACTGATATTTTATGTAAACAACTGAGCTTCTATAAAATTAGATGCATAGAAAAGCCAAAATATACACTTTTATGAAGATGGTATTTAACAATATAGGCTACATTGTTCAAACTTACCTGAATTTACAAATTTTGTTATGTGGGTAACTGCATTTCTTGAAGATACTATAATACTTGTCCTCATCCCACATCACATGTCAGGCCTACTTTAACTATAGCAAAGAAAAAATGTAAGATTTGAAGTATTCATTTAAATTCTTTGACTCTTTATGAATTGCTAATAAAAAATAAAAACCATGTTTGAAGTTTGGTTACAGTAATGCTAATAGGGCAATGATAGTGAAAGTTTTTGATATTTATAAGAGAACTACAGGCAAAATATAATTTATATAGAAACAGACCCCAAGCTCATATGATGCTAAAAAATCTTTTATAAGAATGAACTGAATTTTTGAAAGACTTAAACCAAAATGCATGAAAAATTATTTTATATTTAAAGTATCCTGTATATGTCATTATACTGCATAATTTATGGCTTTCTGAAATAAATTCCAATTTATGCTTAAAATATAAATATATAAAGCAGCATTTTATACCCCTCTTGTCCATGTAAAACTCTTTATAATAAGCAAAATACACACTGTGGAGCATCCTGAATAATGTCAAAACAAAACCAACTATAACATTGCTATAAACCAACTATTAGATGATATTGCAGACCAACTTAAGGGCTTTACTTAAATAAATTACTGCCAGAGAGTAGAGCTAACTTTCCCATAGAATCACTTATCTGTCTAGAAGGAAAACAAGAGTAAGACTGAAGTTAAGATTTAAAAAGTGATATCAGCCAGTTATCAGAAACAGGGCAGGGGACCCAGTAGTGTTTGATATATTGTGCTTTAGGATGTTTTGTACATGTAAAATGTTTACATATGACATAGTTACCTAAATATTACTGGGTTATATTGTTGAATTGAGCTTCCATGTTATCAAATGGATTTGTTCAATTTTAAGTTTTAAGAAGCAACTTTTCTTCCACAGAAATAAAGAAAGCAATAGCTGTGAGACTTTGTACTTTAGCTCTCTAGCAATTTCCTAAGTTATAAATTGCTGAAGAATTTTGTCTTTCATCAGAATTTCCAAAACATAACATTAAATTTTTTGATATTTAATATCTTTTCATTTAAATAGTATCTTCACTAAATTTGATACTGATTCACCTGAATAATTTATAAGTAATGTTGATTAGTCTTCTAAATATATTCAAATATGGTATTAAAACATGTGATTGTCACTTAACTGTTTGGTATAACTTTCTATGGATATATACACAT
The DNA here is from genome assembly GCF_947179515.1 of Apodemus sylvaticus. Lineage (NCBI taxonomy): Eukaryota > Metazoa > Chordata > Mammalia > Rodentia > Muridae > Apodemus > Apodemus sylvaticus. The sequence continues at coordinate 44,613,568 of NC_067495.1, forward strand.
ACCTGAAAAATACATGCCCATGTACAGATAACTTATCAAATTTATTCTTATTTTTGAGACAAAGTTTAATTTTTCCTAAGATGCCCTCAAAATTACTATATATCCAAGAATGACTTTGAAATATTTTTCTTCTGTATTTATTTCCAAAGTAGAGATAAAACAGGTGTTTAATACAGTAGTACCCTGCATAATCTATTATTATTAAAAGTTTATTATATTTTATTGTCTTTTTTCTAGTTTTTTAATCATACATAAATCAGAAATGATTGAATTGGAAGAATCATTGGTCTTATGTTCCTGAGCTATCTTAACAGGAATTCAACCAGGAAGAAATTATGTGCCAGATTAGAATGAATATTGGAAATGATAACATTGAGTTGCTCTTAAGAGATTATGATTTGCTTTTCAGAGAGCTAAAGAAGAGGCACTACAAAAAGAAAGTAAAGTGAAACTCCTTACTGAGACTGTAAATAGTGTAATAGCTCAAGCTCCAGCCGCAGCACAAGAGGCCTTAAAAAAGGAACTTGAAACTCTGACTACCAACTACCAATGGCTATGCACTAGGCTGAATGGAAAATGCAAAACTTTGGAAGTAAGTTGTTTTACTTTTTTATTAGTTCTATAGCAAAGTCCTATTAGTTAAGAGTCTAAGTTTTTATGTAAATTGTTTAAGTTAGAATCCCTCATGCACAGTCTTACAATGTGTATAAATTGTGGCAGTTTCTTAATTTTGATAAACCTGTTTTCAGTTTGTGAATGATCATTGCTTCTCGGCCTTTTGGCTAAGAACAAGTTTGTGAATGATCATGATAGATTTTGTGTTATCAGAAAGATGGCAAAAGATTTATGAATGCTTTTTGTTCTTTCAGTGGGTCAGAGTTCTGCTCATAAAACCTGACATAAGATATTCACAAGTGCTTGCAACTCCAGTTCCAGGGGATCTGGTGCCCTCTGCAGGCCTCAATGAGCACTTGCACATGTGTTATATATGGGAACATTCACATGCTGGCACAAGTACAAAAATATGTTTTTAAAAAGATATTTTTTTGGGTCCTGAGAAGGCTTGATGCCCCAGTACAGGGGAACAACAGGACAGGGAAGCAGGAGTGGGTGAGCAGGAGCAGGGGGTACTGGATAGGAGGTTTTCAGAGGAGAAACCAGGAAAGGGGATAACATTTAAAATGTAAATAAAATATCTAATAAAAAAAAGTTTAAAAAATAAAAAGATGTCCTTGTATGTATTTTATTGTTCATAAACTAACCATTTGACTTAAAATACTTAGATAATAATTATATTTTACAGGTTTTATTAGGTTACAAAATTTATAAATACTTTATTTGTATAAAATAGTTCTCTCTATATTTGAATGATCATAAATTTATTTAATTCTCTGACATATCAGAATTACATGTAGAAATGTATTTTCATTAAGATGATTTTATTAGTAATTACTGGGCCCTCTATACTTCTTTTTAAATCATATTGCTCATTTTTGATATTTTCTATTTATTTCATAAACAGTGCTTTATTTTATCTACTTGTTTATTCTATAGATTGTGTGTGTGTGAATATATATAAAGAATTCAAGTACTGCATACATTATCACTATCAGAAATAAGCACCGATTTTTATTTTGAAAAGGCAAAGGGGAAAGAGGATATACAACTTATAAATGGATATGATTCCAAAACAAGACACAAGTTAAACTTAAATTTTCTAGTCCCAGATAGAATTATCTCTGTGAATATTTCAATCAATAAAAGGTTCAGTTACACCATTATTGGTGAGGAATAATATTTTTGATAGAATTTTATACTTTTTGAAATCTGAAGGCATATGAAAGGCATTGTAGTTCTGAATCATGAGATAATAGAGTAAAATATTTGGGGTGTTGTTGGTTGATAATTTCAAGCATGCATATAACAATTTGCATTTTGTAGCATGAGAAAGTCTATGCCCATTCTCTCTCCTCCATTTCTTCTTCTATCTCCACCAGTACTACAAGTTGATCCCAATCCAATTTCACTTTTCTTCTCTCTCTTTCTCTCTCTCTCTCTCTCTCTCTCTCTCTCTCTCTCTCTCTCTCTCTCTCTCTCTCTCTCTCTCATTCTCCTACTTTCTCCTACTTTCTTTTAACCCATGGAGTCAATTCAGTGGATCATAAGTAACCTGAGAAGAACTGTAACTGTAAAACAATTTGACTTGACTTTCCTTTTTCCAATAGCATAAATTTAAAATAACCTCTTCAAATAGGGGTGAGAGTTTCTTATCTCTACACTCCTACCACAATTAAAGGGTAAGATTGATCTATGGGTCTTATGGATGATTCCTCAACTACCATTCATGAACCTTGATGTGTTCATAAAACAGTTTCCTTTTAGTCGTTCACTGTCTCTGGATCTTATAGTCTTTCTGCCCCATTTTCCACTATGACAGCTGAGCCTTGGAAGAAGTAGATGTAATGTAGAGATGCCTTCTGTAGAGATGAGCATTCTGAAATCTCTTGTTGTCTATACCTTGATCAGTTGTTGGTCTTTGTGTTAATTACCATTTACTGTTCAAAAATTAACTTCTCAGATGAATATTTAGCTTTGCATTAATTTATTGGTAATACTTCTATAGTAATCCATTTAATGCTATGTAGAATTATCAAAATGACAGTATAATAATTTTGCATAATTACTCTAAGTTGTTTAGCTAAAGGAGTTCTATGTCAATTAATATTTTATAGTTATATAGAAAATTATGAAAAAACCATAAAAAATATAAACATGAATTTTGCTTTCACTTTAACTATGGTAAACCTCCCTATCTATCTGTAGTTCCACAATTAGTAAATACTACTATATTTCTTACTTTGCATAATATTCATTTAGAATTTCCAATGCTATTCTACTCATTTCTGTGCTTGGCTTTATCATTACCCTTCTTTTCTGTGTTCACTTTCTAATGGCTCTCATATTGAGTGCAGTTGCAAATTCTTTCACATTTTACATGATTGAATTTTTCTTTCTGTCGAATAATAGGCAGTTGAGCATATAATTATGTACACTTATTTTTCTAAAACTGAAAATATTATTCACTTGTCTTTTGAATTTTTGAGCTGTTAAGAAGTCTACTGTCAAACTGCAGTCACTTGATTCTTTTGTCTGGTGCCTTTTAATTTTCTCTTTGTATGCCATGTTCTATAATTTTGTTTTATTTTATGTGGATATGTATTTGTACATACTTTTACTGTCATCTAGAAGGTTAATGAAAACTGTTGAACTGATATATTGTTTCTTTTTATAATGGTCCTCTATTATCTTTTTGAGTATTGTCTTTTCTAACATCCTTCTTAAGAGCATTTTCCATAATATCACTGAATAACCTCTCTGTTTTACAATTTTATAGGATCATTTTTTATTGTGACTACTGTATGCCCATTATTCAGAAATTATTTGAAATAATTTCTTAAGTCTGTGATTAATTTATTAAGTTTTTATCTACTTGTCCTGGTATGAATTCATAGGTATAAATATTTATAATTGCCTGTATGTGTGTTTGCTTTTCATTGAATGCATTTCAAATTATTGAGAGGTTTATTGTCTATAAATCTGACACTTTATCATAATTTTCTGTTTTGTATAATAGCTCCTAATTAACACATTTGAAACATTTACCCTCTCATTAAGCCTCATCTCACTGGTTATAAGAATTTCATATTTTCTCTCTTTGTCTTTTTCTTTGTCTCTCTCTCTCTCTCTCTCTCTCTCTCTCTCTCTCTCTCTCTCTCTCTTATTCTCTTACTCTTTCCCCTCTCTTGTCCTCTTGTTCCCTCTCTCTCTGCATTCCCTTACCCGCCTCTCTCCATGTGGCCATGGCCTCCCTCCACTTCTCTGCTTTATCCCTCTCTCTATTTCTGTAAAATTAATGCTCTAAAACCATGAAAAAATTCAATAATTTTGGTTTCCAAATAACTAAACCAACCATGCCAAATTCTATTAGCTCTCTAGTTTGGGGCTTTATTGTATTCATATTTTTATATTTGTCTGTAGTTTCAAATATTTTTGTTCCTAATCTTTTTATACATTCTTACCTTTTAGAAGATTATAATTGTTTTGGCTAATATCCACGTACTAATGAATACATACCATGCATGTTCTTTTGGATCTGAGTTACCTCACTTAGGATGATATTTTCTATTTCCATCCATTTGCCTATAAATGCAGGATGTCCTCATTCTTAATAGCTGAGTAGCATTCCATTGTGTAAATAAATGACATTTTCTATATCCATTCTTCTGTTGTGGGGCATCTGGGTTATTTCCAGTTCATGGCTATTATAAATAAGGCTACTGTGAACATAGTAGAACATGAGCCCCTGTGGCATGATGGAGCATCTTTTGGGGATATTCCCAAGAGTGGTATTGCTGGGTCTTCAGGTAAATCAATTTCCAATTTTCTGAAGAACCTCCAGACTTATTTCCAAAGTTGTAGTACCAGTTTGCAATCCCACCAATGATGGAGGAGTTTCTTCTCTCTCCACATCCTCGTCAGCATCTGCTGTCACTTAAGATTCTGATCTCATCCATTCTGACTGGTGTAAGGTAGAATCTCAATGTCATTTTGATTTGCATTTCCCTGATCACTAAGAACCTTGAACATTTCTTTAAGTGCTTCTCAGCCGTTTAAACTTCAATACCATAGTTTATACATTCAAAATTTTAAATAATTTAATATTTCTACTTTATCAATATCATAGTAAGAATAAGAATTTTTTATTGAAAAATCATAGGCTCTGTGTGTCAAACTTTCAGTGTTAGTACAAGGAGAAAAGACTCCTTTCATATTCATATCCTTTGTGTAAATGGTCATAAATATCTTTCTAATGCCAAGATATGTTTATGATAATTATTCTATTGTCATTAACTTAATTATGCTGACCAATCTCTCTTGTTTTCCATAGATTCTATGTGCTTTATTAGAAACATTGGTTGCTTTTATTAATGTGAATTTTCAATCCCCAAAACCGAAACTCTCTTCAGGTATTCATGGTCCCTTGAAATATTGAGTTTAACACGATTTCTGTGATTCTCATACCTTTATAACCTGTTCACTTGAAAGTTCAATGTGTTAATTGTCCCCACATATTACTTATTCATCTTATTTAACTTATTTGCTCTGGGGAATTAAGTCTTCATTCCCGTCATGAATAGTCAAATTCCAACAAGTTGCCCCTGTTTCCTCTGAACTAGAAAAGAAAGCCTCTCCCTCTTTCTGAATATGCCCACTTACTAAAAAGATTGTGTTCCTTAAAAATTATTGTTATTTATTCTACTCTCATACAATATTTCCTTACCACAGCATCCCTTCCTTCCTCTTCTCCCCTCTTCTCCCAACCTCCCATCTCCTCTGTTTCCTTTCAGAAAAGAGTGGGCCTCCCTGTGATATCAACCAAACATGGCAATAACAAGATGGAATAAAACTAGACACATACTATCATATCAAGACAAGATAAGACAACCTAGTAGGAGGAAAAGGGTCCCAAGCACAGCCAAAAGAATCAGATATATCCCCACTCCAATTGTTAGGAGTCCCATAAGAACACTAAGCTACACATCTATAATATATGCAGAGGGGTAAGCACAGACATATCCAGACTCCCTGATAGTCAGGTCAGTCTCTGTGAGCCCATATGAGGCCTTTTTAGTTGTCTCTGTGGTCCATTTTATTATGATTTGCTTGAATCTACTGGCTCCTATAATACTTCCTCCTCATCTTATGTAGTATTTTTCAGGCTCTGCCTAATATTTGACTGTAGATGCATCAGTTGCTACATGAAGCCTCTATGATAACAATTGGGCTATATATCAAACTATGTGTATTGAAGATTATCATTAGGAATCATTTCATTGACATTTTTAGTTCTACTCTAGGTCTCTGGGCTATCTAATCTCTGATTTCTGGCCCTGTAATAAGTTCCAGGTGTGGGCTACATCTTGTGATATGGGCTTCAAGTGAGACAAGTCATCAACTGGCCACTCCCACAATCTATGACCCACCATTGCCACAGTACATCTTGCAGGCAGCATAGTTTGTAAGTTAAATGTTTTATGGCTGGGTTGTTGTGCCAGTACCACCTATGGATATCTTGCCTAATTAAAGAAGATGGTTAGTTCAAGCTCAAAATTCTCCCATTTTGGAGTCCTCGCTCAGTTACCCTCATAGGTTCCAGATAGTTTCCACTGCACTAGGTTTCTTTTTTCTTTTCTTCCTTTTTTTGGTTTTTTTTTGGGGGGGGGTATTTTGTTTGTGCTTGTGTTTTTGTTTTTGTTTTTACAAGGCTGTTGTATAGTCCTGGCTCTCCTGGAACTCACTCTGTAGACCAGGTTGGCCTCTAACTCAGAAATCCACCTGCCTCTGCCTCCCAAGTACTGGGATTAAAGGAGTGCGCCATCACTGCCCAGGTGCACTAGGGTTGCATATCACCCATTCTATGTGAGCTCCAACACATGTCATCTCTCCCTGTGGAAAGTTGAGAGTTTTCCACAGTGGGAATGTACTTACAAAATATGCAGGAAGATATGTGCTTAATTTTTAGCACTGTAAAAACAACCAAAAGAAAAGAAGAATATGAACATAAGGGAATATATCTTCCAGTAAAAAACAACTTTCTGAGTAGAACTGTCTTCTTTATAGTCAGTCTCTTCATGAGACCTCCTCCATAGCTTGTGAAAGTTGTGTCCTACTATATAGAATGTTGCAATTTTAACCCTTTTATTTCTTAAATATGTTAATAAACTCAAATAGTACAGGCAATAACATAGCCAAACTAAACACACATTTTAAAAGTGTTCATTTTTTTCTATTTCCTCAATTTTCCTAGTGCCCTTTATTCATGAGATATAAATTTAAAATTTTGTTACAACTTATGGTTTATTATCTTTTATTCTTATTATTTTTACAGTCTAGCCATTGCCACCATCCCATTCCTACTCATATAGTCCCTCATTCCATTCCTCCTCCCCAACTGTTTTCAAGATGTCTACATCTCCTAGGTCCTCAAGTTTCTAGAGGGTTAGGAGCATCTTATCCTACTGAGGCCATACCAGATAGTCCTCTGTCAGGGGCCTCAGAGAAGCTCATATATGCTGCCTTGTTGGTGGCTCAGTTTCTGAGAAATCTTAGGGGCCTGGGTTAGTTGAGACTGCTGGTCTTCCTATAGGGTCACTCTCCGCCTCAGCTTCTTCCATCCTTTCCTTAATTCAACTACAATGGTCTCCAGGTTCTGTCCAATGGTTGTGTATAAGTATCTGCTTTCTTTTCTGTTAGCTGTTTATATGGGCTTGGGGGGAAGAGAGGAGAAGCCACAAGTGCCAGCAGAATGAATGGAGATAAGCAATCTCAGGAATGGGGGGACCATTTAGAATATACAAGAGATCTGGGAAGTGAGAGACTCTCAGGACTCAAAGGGAAGGACCTTAGATGAAATGTCCAACAGTAGAGAGAGAGAACTTGTAGAGTTCCCCTTTAGTAGAAAGACAAGGAAGGCATCAAGAAGTGTGATATGATTGCCATCCCCCAGTCAAAACTCTAATAAATACTCTAAAAAATGGAGAAGAAACTTAGGGAAAGCCAGTCTAGTGACTGACCGAACTTGGGATCAACCTGAAATTTTAACCAAACTAAAAGAGTATGAGGGTGATCACCAGTTCGGTCTACTATTTTGATGTTTGCCTTTTCATGTGTTTTGTATTTCAAACAAAGCCACTTTAAGTTCTTTGGTTTCAATGTACTTTTGTGTTCGAAACTTTTAAACTTTACACTTACTCTAAATAAATTTTCATTCTAATTTAGAACTCAAGAGTTTATTTTATTTTGAAAATCTTACCTGTAAACTGCTACATTGAGCCTATGTCACAATGTTGTACAAGATACATTTAGGAAAGAAGACATCCATTCCAAGAGTTAAAACATGATACTCCACTACCTTAATTTGCACCAAAGTTAATATGACTTATTACCACTGGCATCCCCTTCACTTTAAATCTCTAATATATCCTGGGATTTAAGGTGATACATGTATATCTTGATTGGGATGTTTGCCCAGAAGGAAAAGAGAATATAGATCAGCAAGATACTGGAATGATTTAAGGTTTATATAATCATTGCCTTCCTATACTCAAAGGATAAACAGGCTGAGAAAGAAGTTAGGGAAATGACACACTTCACAATAGCCACAAACAATATAAAGTATCTTGGTGTGACTCTAACCAAACAAGTGAAAGATCTATACGACAAGAACTTCAGGTCTCTGAAGAAGGAAATCGAAGAAGACCTCAGAAAATGGAAAAATCTGCCATGCTGGTGGATTGGCAGGATTAATATAGTTAAAATGGCCATCTTGCCAAAAACAAAACAGATTCAATGCAATCCCCATCAAAATCCCAACTCAGTTCTTCACATAGTTAGAAAAAGCAATTCTCAAATTTATCTGGAATAACAAAAAACCCAGGATAGCTTAAAGTATTCTCCAGAGTAAAGGAAAATTCTTAGGCAAATGGTTGGAACTGGAAAATATCATACTAAGCGAGGTAATGCAATCACAAAAGAATAGACATGGGATGCAATCATTGATAAGTGAATATAAATTAGCCCTGAAGCTCTGAATACAGAAGACACAAATAGCATATCACATGATTCCCATGAAGAAGGAAGGAGAGGGCCCTAATCCTGGAAAGGCTTGATCCAGCATTGTAGGGGAGTACCAGGACAGAGAAAAGGGAGGGGGAAAGATAGGAGAATGGATGGAGAGAAGAGGACTTATGGGACATATGGGGGGTAACTGGGAAAGGAGAAAGCTTTTAGAATGTAAACAAAGAATATAGAAAATAAATATAAAAAAAGAAAAATACTTAACTTTCTATATGGAATATATTACATAAAATTAATAAATTATAGTAAGTTGATAGGATTACAGGCAGTTGAAAATTATGTTAAGCAGACAGTTATATAATATTATTCATTATTTTTAAAGTCTATCAATTTGGAGGAAATATCAGGAATATGATAATCATTTAGTGTCCCTTAAAACAAATATTTACTTTAGCCTTGCTATTTATGATGCTCTCAGGATGATGTACTATGAGACTGCATCATTGTTTTTACTATACTGAAATGATTTTAACACTAATTTATAATCTCGTAAATAAAGTTAATAAGTGTTATGGTAATATAGTCAGATGTCTTTATATTGCTATTAGCAAAATAATGTTAGCTAGTAGCTATGAAGCAACCTGTTGAATACCTGCTAGATTCTCCATATTCTATGTCACATGCTTGCAGTTTCTGTAGCAATAGTGTGTCACCATAAAGCTGTGAAAGGTAAACAAGAGCACTGCCAGTAACCTGTAGTACTTGAGGTGCTCTATGGGAAAACTTTGCCCAACTCAAGCTAGGCTGTTAACTTGATAGCATGTGATGTCAAGTCAGGGTATTATCTGCATGATCATATGGTAATTTCATATATATATGTATATGTGTGTGTTTATATTAGGAAACTTCTAAAATATTAGGTTTCCATATATTTTTTTTAAAAAATTAATATTGCCCACTTTTAAAATGGTTAAGGCTCTTAATGATAAACACTTCTGCTAAGATAAATACTAAAAAGCAGAGCTATAGAGATACTAAGTGTGAAATCCACACATCAGCGAGAATGAAAATTAGTCCTTACAATATACATATTCCTAGGAATACACATAGTTTTTGTTGGTTTATTTCATGTGTGTTAGCTCATGTCACACTTCTTACTCTACCCTAACTTATTCCCTTGGCTCTTAATGTAAATAAATATGTATATGCATGTGTATGTGTATATGTATATGTATGTGTATGTGTATGTGTATATATACATATATATATATATATATATATATGAAGTTTTGTATAAAATTAATTTTGCTGTTTAGTTATTTTTATTTGTGTGTGCCACATAAATGCATGTGCCTCTGAAATCCAAAAGCTGGAATGGATCTCCCGGAACTGGAGTTATCGGTTGTTATAAATCACCCAATATGGCTGCTGAGAACAGAAGTCAGATCCTATTTAAGAACAATATGTGCTTTTAAACACAGTGTTATTTGTCCAGACCCACATTTCTTTCTTTTATTTTTCCTCTTTTAATTTTATGGTTATGATAGGCTTTATTTTTCATTTGCTCACTTCATTATTTGTTCATCTACAGACTTGTAATAAGATTGAATATTTTTATATAAATGTTAACAAATGTTATATTGTAAATGGGTAAACCATATTTTTATATTAATTTGGGAGTTATTTTAGTAAATGATAAAAGTTTGTTCAAATGTAGTCAAATATGTTCATTCATTTTCATGTTAATTTTGTGTAAATTACTTTTCTTTCAGTGTATCCCCATACTTAGAGATCAGAATAATCCTCTTCTAGATTATGTTTAGGAATTTGAAAGTTTTGTTAAGAAGCAAATTTAAAATGTTTTACATTGTGTATCAGAAGTCACCTAGAAGTAAATGTGCCTTTGACATAGTATTAGTGCTTGTGGTGATATGACCCAAGGATATGATAAAAATATCATAAATAAAGGAATATATATGTATATATATACATATATATATATGATTTTTGTGTGTAAATATTAACTGCAAAATAGAATTGAATGTAGTTGAATTAAATTCAATGTCTATTATGTAAACAAAGTCACTGACATAAAATATCCTTGAAGATATTTTAAAATGTTTTTTCATTAATATATAAATTCTAAATATTTTTAACACTGAAAGATAAATGGTTAAATATTTTAATTTTAAATATATAACTATTAATTTTGCTTGAATTTATAAGTAAGAAGACAGTGTTATTGTTGATGCTTGAGGAACTTAGGCATATGCATGTATCCTATCATACATTTTGATATATCTATTTTTAAGACTGTAGTGTCAGTGAATGTCTAATTTTAAAAGGCAAATCACTGGATCTTGAATTTATTCATGTAATAAACTGTTTCCTTAATGACTTATAATTACTGAGGTATTAGATGTACAAAGTACCTAGTTGCATTTTAAATCCTCTATTGCAAAGTAAGGGGAAATATAGAAAATTAAATCATCCATCTTTAGAAGTTTTAAAATTATAATATGAAGGAACTCTATTTACTTTTATAAAGAAATATTTAATCTGCAATATTTATTTCTTTCTTTCTTAGGAAGTCTGGGCATGTTGGCATGAGTTATTGTCATATTTAGAGAAGGCAAACAAGTGGCTCAATGAAGTAGAATTGAAACTTAAAACAATGGAAAATGTTCCTGCAGGAGCTGAGGAAATCACTGAGGTGCTAGAAGTAAGTTTTCAATTGATCTAAATGGTATGCTCTAAGATTTAGTTCCAATGAAAATATAATATTTTAAAACCCAAGGAAGATGGTGTATCTACTAGCCATCCTTCATTCCTGACATTTTGGACAAATCCTTTGTTCCCAAGGACTTAAAAGGGAATGTCTTATCTTCTCATCTTGTAGATTTTTCATTTTATTATCTTTCTAATTTCTATATACTTACTTTACTTGCTTAAATTTACTACAAACTTCTAAAGACAGCTTAATATAAAATCTTTTTGAGTACAAATGAAGTTTGCTAATGCAAAGTTTATATTTATTGAACTGCAACATATAAAATTATTTAAAAGAATTTTAATGAAATAGGAATGGGTGGGTTGGTAAGCAGGGGAAGGGGGCATCAGATAGGTTGATTTTGGAGGAGAAACCAGGAAAGGGGACAACATTTGAAATGCAAACAAAGAAAATATTTAAGAAAAAATGTAAAAAGCAGGAAGAAAGACTTTCATATACATTATATATACAAATGTACCTTTTGAATACTCATATGTATATATAAGGTTTATTATGATTTTGCATATAAAACGTACAAATTACATTATTATGCTGACACATTTTAAATAATACTTTGAAAAGAAGTATTAGCATGTTTATATTTTTTGTGTGGCTCTCACATGAGAAAGCTAAACAAAAATAACCCAACAAAACTAGAAAATCAAAGGGGAATTATTAGGAAAGAGAAAGGGGACTTATTATGTGGGTAAAGGAGGTGATGTAAATATGATCAAAATGCATTAGATGCTTGTGGAAAATGTTATAGTAATACAACTGTTTGTATAATTATTCATGCTAATAAAATACAGTCCTTTCAGAGGAGACTGATGAAGTATCAAAGGAAAATTTTAAGAAAATAATATGAAGTCATTATTACTACTTACCTTTCTATTTACTATTACATGTAGATTTATTGTTTGGTGAGTTTGTGCTGCTTATCCTTATGGCATTTTAAATAGTAAAGGGATATACTTATATTTGACAAGAATAGAAAAGCCATGGAACTCCTAACTTTCCTTGCTTTTAAAGATTTTCATAAATTCTTAATTTTTGTTTGTTGCTTTTACTTGTATTTTTATATTACATTTTTATCATATTTTTCTCACTAACCCAATTCCTTCAAGATCTTCTTTGAGAGAAAAAAAATTATCCCCTTTTTACCAAGTTGGCCTTTTATTTAATTAACAGGTTATGTACTTCTTTAGGACATAAAGAGAAACAATACTCTATGAAAATCCTAAAACTGGAATATTCGCAACACATAATTAATTGTATATATTATAAAAAAATCAATAGTAACATTTGTATTAAAGCTTTCATGAGTTTTTCTTACAGATTTTAGATGTCAAAAGCATATTTTTAAAAATGTAACTGGGAAATAATATTATTATTATTAATTAAAAGTTTGAGAGCAAAATACATCAAAATTTTCAGTTTTTGAAATGTAATAGACACATAAGAAAGACACAAAAACATCTCTAGGGACAGTTTCATGTATTTGGAAATACCAACTCATTAAAAGAATTGTTGAAGCTTACATCTACAATTTACATAGTTGTGCGATCTAGTGAGATGATATTCAATTGCTTATTATCTAGAATGCCAAAAATTTACATTGAGATTATTTTCATTGTACAATCTATCTAAAAAAAAATCTCATTTTTTTGTTAAGGATTATAAGGCGATAAATTATAGAAAGATAGGAATGGCTTAACTGTACAACCCCAAAACAAAAGAAAACATTTTCTCAACACACACACACACACACACACACACACACAAACCCCTCTCAAAGGAAATTACCCAGAAATGACTAAGATCCAACCATTTAATAAATCACTAAGTGATTTTTTTATTAGCTGTCCCTTCTTGAGCATAAAGGAACTTATGGTCATTTCTATCAACTTTCAGTCCTTAATGCAACTAGGACCACACTGTATCTATGTTAAAACATGTAAAGAGTAAAGGAGTTTCCTTGAAAAGAAACGGGACTTATGAGCTTCTACTATACATATTTTCAGAATCATTTTACCTGCATGACACTGACCATTAAAAGCAATAAAGAGGAGTCTCTCACTTAGAAAATGATAAGCCAAAATACCATCCAAAATATAGAGATAACTCAGTGGAAAAAATCATATGCATTCCTTGAATTTTTAAGCAATAATCATCCTTCAAGTTTTATTATCCAAATTAAATTTTGTTTTACATTGCTTATGGCTAAATTTATGTAAATGACAAATACTATGCATTGCTTATAATTCAATGTATTTAGACAATGATGAAAAATAATAATTGTTGGGAATCTCTTTCAGTCTCTTGAAAATCTGATGCATCATTCAGAGGAGAACCCAAATCAGATTCGTCTATTGGCACAGACCCTTACAGATGGAGGAGTCATGGATGAACTGATCAATGAGGAGCTTGAGACATTTAATTCTCGTTGGAGGGAACTACATGAAGAGGTATGAAGATAAGTGGGGAATCTCTTTAATCTATATTTTACAAATGTATGAGAGGCACAATCTTTCCCAGTAAACTGAAAAAAAATATTTCATATTAGTTTCACCTCAGATTTTACAGCAGTAAGTGATTTTTTTCGATATGCATGTCATTCCTCTTAGAAATACATAGTTTTTAACAGGAAGTATGATTTTAACAGAAAGCTGAGGTATATTAAGAAAAAAATACCATGATCAGACCTATAAACTAATATTTAACATATTCTTTTGGTGTTCCCATTGCTATGATGAAACACTGTGACCAAGTCAATCTGGGGAGGAAATGGCTTATTTTAGGATACACTTCCAGGTGATAATCTATCACTGAGGGAAGTCAAGGTAGGAACCTGAAGGCAGGAGCCATGGAGGGGTGCTACTTATTGGCTTGTTTATCATGGCTTGCTCAGTCTGGTTTCTTGCAGAACCCACTACTTCAAGAAAAGGAACAAAGTACCACATCAATCACTAATTTAAAATATGCCCTACAAGCTTGCCCACAGCCTAATATCCTAGAGATATTTTCTTAATTGAGTTTAGTTCCTCTCAAATGACTCTACTTTGTGCCAAGTAGACATAAAACTATCCAGCTTATATACTATATACACTGTATCTTGCATTAACATGGTTGAGTTTCTTCTTGTAAAATATTGTGTATTTAAATATGATTTTCTTTCTCTTTCCTTCCTCTCACCCTTTTCTATTTTACCTTTTACTTTCTCTCCCATATAAATTATTTCTACACATTGATTGCAGTCATAAATTATTTGCTAACAAATATACATTTCAATTGGCATACTCAAAATTATATATTCAAAATTATTTAAATTGTTACAATATGTCTTAGTCAATATTCTCTTGTGAAAAGAAATCACGACAATGTCAGCTTTTAAATAGGAAACCATTTAGTTGGGGCTGGCTTACAGTTGAAAGGTTTAGTCGATTGTCATCACGGCAGGAAGCACAGTGACATGCAGCCAGATATGGCTCTGGGGAAGTAGGTTGAAAATCCTACATTTGGATCCATAGATAGCAGGAAAAGAGAAAGCCACTCAGTTTGGTTTGGGCTTCTGAAATCAACAAAGCCCTACCTCAGTGACATATATCATCTAACAAATCTATACCTACTCCAATCAAGCCTTAGGAAATAGAGAGTGGGTTGTTTATGTATTTATATAATGACAGGAATTTCCACTGTAAGAAAATTTTCTTGTTTTCCTCTTTATTTTATTCGTGTAATATATTATTACACAATAGATAGGGGAGTATTTTAAAAGCATTTTCCTCTCTTCAAAGTTGAATTTACTCTATTCAATGCAAATAAAATTAGATATTTCTAGGCCTAAGTTGAGAGTGATTAATTATTTGATATGGTTATGGAATTTAAATGTATTTTACTAATATGTGGATGTTATTTCTAAGTAAAAGCTTATGGTTTAAGGAAAATAGTTCAAATCTTGAAGGAACTTAAAATACCGTTTTCTTAATCTTTAGCAACTGTTCATTTTCCATTCATTCTCTTTTGGGGAGTAGACTACTATCTCACTAGGTGTGTGTATTATATTTATAAATTCAATACTCTCAAGATCCAAGACTCTTTTTTGTTGCCAAACATTTCTCTATGGTTATACCCTACCTGTGATAATAATATAATCTGCACCATGTATAAAGTGTACTGAGTTGTTAGTACATGATTTTTTTATAAGCAAATGCCTGGAAGATAAACAATCCAACAACAAACAAAAACCTCACTAATAATAATATTGAGTTAGTTTTATTTTGTTTTGTCCATCCTACTGCTAAACATGGAGCCTGCTCTTGAATCTGGTTTGTATACCCAGTGAGACCCAGTGAGAGTGTAATGAATTATTTTTCATTTGCAAGCAGTTATCAATTGAAGATAACTTCTGGATTAAGGATGGAGTCTTGTATTCACTTTCCCTGTCAGCCCTGGGACCTCATATGGCTTAGACCTGGGCAAGCCCTGTGCATACTAATATACTCTCTATCAGTTCACATGGAACAGTCCTGTGTTGTCTAGATGGCCTAGTGTTCATGGTTTGCTCAGTTTACACTGACTCTTAAAAACTGTCTGCCTCTTCTTCTGTAGAGTACCCTTTGATGGAGGTATCCCATTTAGGACTGACTATTTGAGGGCCTTTCACTATGTAATGTCTGGGTGTGGGTCTCTGGATTTTTTTTTCAGTTGCTGCAGGAAGAAGCCATCTGTGATGGTGCATGAGCAATGCACTGATCAATGGACAGAGCAGAATATCATTAGCAATCATTTTATGCATATATTCCTTTAGCACAACAATAGTATTTGGTTTTCCTCTTGGTCCATGGGCTACCTAGCACTGGATCTTATCTACTTGAGGAGATTCAAGCAAGAATTCTGGCTCATACATTGACTTAAATCCAGTCGTGCAACATTTGTGCTACTATTGCAACAGGGTACCTTGGAGGCAAGTCACCATTATATACAGATGGAAGTGTTTACAGCTGTCCTGTCATTTATCTTTTGCTTCTAACAGCATACAGAATACATTCCAGTTCCATATATAAATGGTGATTATTAGTTATGAAAGCTCTAAGTATGTACTACTGTTCAATAACCTGGATTTGGGGGGTATTTCTTTTTCATTGATTATTTTACTTATATACATTTCTTTTTTATTTACACTGCAAATGATTTCTCCTTTTCTGGGTCCCCACTCCCCGCAAGTCCCATAAGCCCTCTTCCGTCCCCCTATTCTTCCATCCACCCCTTCCCGCTTCCCTGTTCTGGAATTCCCCTATACTCTTGCACTGAGTCTTTCCAGAACCAGGGGCCACTCCTCCATTCTTTTTGGACATCATTTAATTTGTGGATTATGTCCTGGGTATTCAAAGTTTCTAGGCTAATATCCACTTATCAGTGAGTGCATACCATGATTGATCTTTTGAGACTGGGTTACCTCACTTAGTATGATGTTCTCCAGCTCCATCCATTTGTCTAAGAATTTCATGAATTCACTGTTTCTAATGGCTGAATAGTACTCCATTGTATAAATATACCACATTTTTTGTATCCATTCCTCCGTTGAAGGACATCTAGTTCTTTCCAGCTTCTGGCTACTACAAATAGGGCTTCTATGAACATAGTGGAGCATGCGTCCTTATTGCATGCTGAAGAATCCTCTGAATATATGCCCAGTAGTGGTATAACAGGGTCCTCAGGAAGTGACATACCCAGTTTTCTGAGGAACTGCCAGACTGATTTCCAAAGTGGTTGCACCATCTTACAATCCCACCAGCAGTGGAGGAGTGTTCCTCTTTCTCCACATCCTCGCCAATACCTGCTGTCTCCTGAGTTTTTGATCTTAGCCATTCTGACTGGTGTGAAGTGAAATCTCAGGGTTGTTTTGATTTGCATTTCCCTAATGATTAATGATGTTGAACATTTCTTAAGGTGTTTCTCAGCTCTCCGAAGTTCTTCATGTGAAAATTCTTTGTTTAGCTCCGTACCCCACTTTTTAATCCTGGGCAGAGCTCATGCAGACTCTAAGAGAACACAAATGCCAGCCGAGACTACTATACCCAGCGAAACTCTCAATTACTATAGATGAAGAAACTAAGATATTCCATGACAAAACCAAATTTACACAATATCTTTCTACAAACCCAGCCCTACAAAGGATAATAGGGGGAAAGCACCAGTACAATGAGGGAAACTATACCCTGGCAAGTGCAGGATATTAAGCTTCTTTCATCAAACCCAAAGAGGATAACCACACACGTATAAAATTAAAATCAAAAATGATAGGAAGCAATAACCACTACTCCTTGATATCTCTTAACATCAATGGACTCAATTTCCTAATAAAAAGACATAGACTAACAGACTGGTTATATACATTTCAAATGTTTTCTCCTTTCCCAGTTCCCTTCACTGTTGGCCGTTGTGTTTTTCTTTCATTACAGTGACAGACAAGCCTCTAACATAATTTTGAACTAATTCATTAAGTATATGATGCTAGGTAATATTTTAAATTTTCCATTATCTCATGTGTGATAATTAATATAATCCCAAATAATTATTGACAAAAGCATTAGGTATGGAGCTAAGACCATAGCATAAGTTTAATAAATGACATTTTTTTCTTAATTGTTCCTGGAATGTATGTCAGAGTATATGTTTTCTAACTAGTGGACAAGTGCAAATATGTATAAGTATAGCATTAAGAAAAGCATAGGAAAAAGTATATTCCAATGTTAAATATAGCAAAACCTGAGTACATATAATAATTCAATGGAAATTGAACAGGATTGCACATGCTTTCCTTATTAAGGAATAGAAAAATGTAGCAAACATGTTAAAGGATAAACACTGAGTCAGAAAGCTGTTTAATAAACAATCAAGAATTTTGATGAATAAAAAAAATTTTTTTCTAAGTCTTAACATTAGGTATTTTCCATGTTTGCCTGAGTAATCAAGCAACCAGAATACTATAGGAACACTAAATATACATTTAAAATAAACTTTAAATACTAATTTTTACTATGACATGTATATACATAAATATATATAAAATAACCTTTTAGAGATTTAATATTTGAAAACACATTTTATACTTTGTTGAAAACTATATTCTCTCTGAGATAATAACCTTTAAATTTATTGTGCTGTTATTTAAAAATCTGTTACAAATTTAAATGTATTTTTATAATATTTAAGGTAAAAATTTCATTCATGAAATACTGTGTCCACATCACTGCCACTCCTTCCTCCCCACTCTAATTCTTTCTGTCCTCTGTCTCAAATTATTTACAAATATTCATTGTTATATATTATAAATATGTATACACATATACATATGCATATATTATATACATGTGCATAGATGTGATATGTGTGTGTATGTATAAACTACTGAGTCCATTTGGTATTATATACATTTGTCCTTGGCTAACACATTTGACTGGATATTTTTTGCAGGTTCTCATCAATGGAGAACATTAATTTGCTCTCTTTTAGTAACCTCTGATCACATATTCTCTTTATATAAAGTGGTACCATGCTGCGTTTTCCATGTCAATATTTACATGCCATATGTCCTAATTGTGCTGGTCAGACAACCATCTTGTTGAGATTTTGTGGATGTGTGTTCCCTGTCTTGACTAGGTAACACTGTCGAACTATAGGAATCCTGGTCTTCAGACTGTTGCAATCATTCCTACCTCCATTTTACAATTTTCACTGATGTTTAGGGTTAGTGATCTTGTTGCTGACATGTTGGCTTTGACACCTCTCAGCCTCTTGGTTTTTTTTTTGTTGTTGTTGTTGATGTTGTTTTTTCTTTGACCAACTGATGTTTAGAAACCAAGATTCAAGAATATACAATTGGTAGAATTTATACTAAAATTTAAAGGAATTACTTAGATAATTTACTGGAATTACTTATATAATTAAAAATGACTAATAATGTCAATAGCATTATTACTTTGGTTATTGTCATTGCCTCTGTAGTCAGGATACGTTATATGATGGTCAAGAGAAAGAAGATAATTATGGTCAAGAATTGTCACTTTGTTTTCAAGTCATCATTTGTGTTATTTCCTGGCTATAGAAAAATATATTTTCTTTTATAAACTCACTAGTATTTCATCTAAAGGTGAGTTTTAACTCATTTTCTTCTCAATTAAATGCTTATGTCAGAGGCTTGAAGGGATTTTTATTGCCTACCTAATGTTTCTTATAGCTGTAATTATGCAGAGATAAGGTAACATTCAATTGCCTGTAAAATCAATCATACAGCCAACGATTTTATTGCCTATGAATATTTAAAAGAGATCCTAATTTCAGAATGTGAATTCACATTCAAATAAGAAATAAATTATTTCAGTTATTTTAAAGGCATCCTGCACTCTTCATATACTATATTTTTTAAACATAGAAACTGTTTGGAGGATGATCTAGATGAAACAGAAAAGAACTTCTGTTTATACCATATTATATCACATATTTTATACCATATAAATCACATTATTTTAAGAATATTATAGTGACTTTATTCTTTCCATAAGTGACCATATTTAAAATGTTTTAGTATGCAACAAAATGCTTAATAAGAGTACTGATAGTATATTGGTTATCCAGGACTCACTACAGTTCCAACTAAGTGATACTATGTTCTCTTTCTATTCTCAAATTGTTTTATTATATGAAACCTTTTATATATCAACTTTATACAAATGAAATTTATTAAAATCTATAAATTGGCTAGAGGCTTGTGAGCATTTAGATTCAAATGTCTGTGTACCTGGAACCAAGGTACATGAGCATTTCATTATATTCCCTCAAGCCTCTATGATCCTTGGTTTTTACTAAAGATAAATTATAAAAATGACTATTATGGGACATGTATACTTTCTGACTTTCTATATAGAGAGTCAACTCACTACAGACAGGAAATGTCTAGAAAATATTCACTTATAATGATCATATGCAGACTATTTTCTAGACATTATTATCTAAACGACACAATATATCACATATTTCCTAATATTTATACTGAGCACCAAAAGGAGTCTAAAGAAAATTATAAATATAAGATAAGGATATATATATATATATATATTATATGCAAATATTTCCTTTCATATATTGAACTTGAGTATCTGCATAATGATAAGTTATGGAAGTCCTGTTATAGATACATCAGTAAGTCTCTTTTGGGAATAAACAATTACCCCATCATTTTTGTTTTTACTTTGAGACAGCTTACTCTGGAGCCAAAGTCATAATCCTCCTGCATTTTACCCCCAAGTGCTAGGGGTGACTATTTTAGTGTGGGATCACAACTTCTGTCTGATTTTTCAACTTAAAAATAATCTTGGATCATGAGTTTAAAAGTATTATAATTGGATTTGTAAAGATGGTTCAATGGTTAAGAGCACTGACTGATCTTCCAGAGGTCCTGAGCTCAATTCCCAGTAGCCACATGGTAGCTCACAACTGTCTTTAATGGAATCCAATGCCCTTTTCTGGAGTGTCTGAAGACAGCAACAGTATACTACCAACATAAAATAAGTAAATCTTAAAAAAAAAGGTGTTCAGACTGAATGGAAGTGGGGGAAGGAACTAAAAAGAGGGAAGAGATAAGAAACAAAAGGAAGAATGTTGAATTTCTTACACTGAAATAACTTTATGAAATGTGTCACTATGTCTAATAAATATGGGAAAATAAAAAAATTAGAAATATTTAACTAAAAACATATATTTTATTATATTAAATATTATAACTGTATGTTTAGAAGTCCAATATATATATTTTTTTCTCATAAGATTATTACTATTTTATCTATATTGAAAGTTTATCCATTTTACATATCTATCTATAAATCTATTTATTTATTATTTTCCATGTATATGTGTGTATGTGTGTATGTGTGCATGTGTGTGTGTGAGTGTGCCTGCTATAATATGCAAGTAGAGATCACGCAACAATTTTGTGGTGTGATTTCCTTATTGTACATTTATATAGGTGGGTCTTAGAGATCAAGCTCATGTCATTAACTTTCCATGGCAACTACTTTTATACACTGACGAATCCATCCTGTAGACCCTGTATATAAATATGTTTACCTTACACAAAAGAAGAGTTAGAGTAACAAAGAAAAAACAACATCTGAACTGGTTAATTCTGCTTTAGTATTAACCGTCATGATAGATAGCTGCAGAGACCCTTTAATTGTTCTGGATAATTATGACAAATTGCTCACTCAGTGCTACATCTTGCTTAGGATAAATAGACCAGAATGGTAAATATTGATTCAAGGCAAACTTAAAAGAATTGGCTTTGTGTCAGTCAATTACAGGGTTGAATTTTGTTGCAAAGTCTTTTGTCAAAAAAATATGCTTTGTCATCTTGTTATTTTTAAAAATCTTTAATAATAATAATAATAATGTTTATGCTTGTTATTCATTGAACCACAATTTATATCAGTTCTTTTGCTGTTACTTACACATATTGCCAAATGTAATTGCAAACTATTTTTCTAAAATATATTTGATAATCTTTATATTCAGAAAGAATTTTAACCTGCATTTCTAGAGAGAGCCAGGCTATATCTCCCAAAATACCTTATGTTCTATTACACAGGAAGTTGTCTAAGAGATACACATTGAAGCATCCTCACTATGTAGAGATATAGAAGTAAGAATTTACAGGCTGGTCATATACATAATCTACTTACGAGAACTGACCCTTGTATTACCCTGCTAAATCTAGGAACCCCTTTTTTCAACTAATCAAGACAATTGATAGTAAATACTAAATCTAAGTGTCAGACTCAAGCTGTAAGGGAAGCTTAAAAGTTATTTTGGATGAAACTGGGGCCAAGGAATATCCGAACAAATGAATAAATTACAATAACTTAAGACTACCAGCACTAATTACATGGAAATGCAAATATTTTTATCAGAAAAATATCCTCCCCACAGACATTGTTTGGTCATATTTGAGATCAAATTAATCATGGTATGCACTCACTGATAAGTGGATATTAGCCTAGAAACTTTGAATACCCAGGACATAATCCACAAATTAAATGATGTCCAAAAAGAATGGAGGAGTGGCCCCTGGTTCTGGAAAGACTCAGTGCAAGAGTATAGGGGAATTCCAGAACAGGGAAGCGGGAAGGGGTGGATGGAAGAACAGGGGGAGGGAAGAGGGCTTATGGGACTTGCGGGGAGTGGGGACCCAGAAAAGGGGAAATCATTTGAAATGTAAATAAAAGAAAGAAAGAAAGAAAAAAAAAGTACTATAAAAAAATTAAGGATGCACAGAGAAAACAATGCCATCATGAATCAGCATTAACATAAAGGAATAAAACACATAATATATATCAGAATGAATTTATATTATCCAGTTTAAAATTTACATTACTCAGGGCTGCAGAGATGGCTCAGTGGATAAGAGAGACTGTTCTTCCAGAAGTCCTCAGTTCAATTCCAAGCAACCACACGGTGGCTCACACCCACCTGTAATGAGATTCGATGTACTCTTCTGGTGTGTGTACAGAGAGCTAAGGCATACTCACATACATAAAATAAGTAAGATAAATCTTAAAAAATATGTGACAAAATTTGAAAATAATGTATAGACTATTGTATCAAAAATTAGAGGATGAAAATGTTCTCCTTGTATTTTTTCCTTTGTTAAGCAATTTTAATTTCTGTCTATGCCAAGTTTACAACTCCTTATATTACTATGTCATTACATGAATGAAATGTCAATAATATTGGCCTCTGCTTAAAAGAAGTTTGTTATCATAATGATATTAGAACAGTAAGGATTAATCTATATGTTAAAATAAAGATATATTACTCTTATAGACTTATAAAGCCAAGTAATATTGTTAATTATATGTGAATAGTATCATATTATAAGGTATTGAATGTTGTGTAAACTAGAATAGAGCTGGAAAATGGAATGTTAGCAAGTTTTAGTGTTTAATACCTTTCCTGAGCCATGAAAAACACTTTAATAATTTTGTCTCTCTATATGTTAATTTTCCCACATTCCAAGACATACTTCAAACAGGAGTAGACACTTCTAGCTCACCTCCCATTCAGTCTTTCACTTACTTATTATAGCTGACTTCTTCAAAAGTTCTGACAAGAAAAGTGAGATATGAGAATGATCTAAAAGTAAAAATGCGACACATTACAGGCATTGAAGGATGTGTGACAAGAGATAAGGGCTGGTAATTTAAAATAGATAACAAGGTAGACAAGACAGGTTAGTTTGACAGACGAAGGTAACTTCAGAAAATTTTCAGTTGAAGGAAAATTCAGATGGCCGAGAAGCACCTTAAGAAATGCTCAACATCATTAGCCATTAGGGAATTACAAATCAAAACAACCCTGAGATTTCATCTCACACCAGTCAGAATGGCTAAGATTAAAAACTCAGGAGACAGCAGGTGTTGCCGAGGATGTGGAGAAAGAGGAACACTCCTCCACTGCTGGTGGGATTGCAAGCTAGTACAACCACTATGGAAATCAGTCTGGCGGTTCCTCAGAAAACTGGACATGATACTTCCGGAGGACCCTGCTATACCTCTCCTGGGCATATACCCAGAGGATTCCCCAGCATGCAATAAGGACACATGCTCCACTATATTCATAGCAGCCTTATTTGTAGAAGCCAGAAGCTGGAAACAACCCAGATGTCCCTCAATGGGGGAATGGATACAGAAAATGTGATATATTTACACAATGGAGTACTATTCAGCAACTAAAAACAATGAATTCATGAATTATTTTAGGCAAATGGTTGGAACTGGAAAATATCATCCTAAGCGAGGTAATGCAATCACAAAAGAATACACATGGAATGCAATTATTGATAAGTGGATATTAATTAGCCCTGAAGCTCTGAACACTGAAGATACAATTAGCATATCAAATGATTCCCATGAAGAGGGAAGAAGAGGGCCCTGATCCTGGAAAGGCTTGATCCAGCATTGTAGGGGAGTACCAGGACAGAGAAAAGAGAGGGGGAAAGATAGGAGAATGGATGGAGAGAAGAGGACTTATGGGAAATATGGGGAGGAGGGAACTGGGAAAGGGGAAGGCTTTTAGAATGTAAGCAAATAATATAGAAAATAAATAAAAAATTTCACATGCAAACATAAAAAAGGCATGTTTAACATGAAAAAATCAAATTACTGCAAATAAGAGATAAACAAAATGGATTGACTTTAGAAATTATAAAATTAGGACTAGACAATGTCTAGTTGTGAAGAAAGCTGTAAGAGTGAAATATTGATTTATGGTGAACTCCATCTCTGAGAAATTTGTATAATGCTTAGGCCCATGAAGCTATGGTTTGAGGAGGGAATGGGTAGCAGAACACACAAATGGTATCATGTTTATTGTTACAAGATATTCTTCATTGTAAAGTTCCATTAAGAAGATAAAGTACTGGCGAATACTTCATAGAAAAATGAGCTTCTATTCAAATTATCCTCTATTCTACTTTAGTAAAATCATGTACTATAAAAATTTGTAATACAAAATCTAAGTTTCTACATCACCATGATCATTCAGTTCCCAGATAAATGACCTACACCTTTTATTGTTTTCAATCTGCCTTAAACAGCAAAAGAGATGGACAGATATCAATCCTCTATGCTCTTAGAATCTACTTTCCTATTGATAACACAAAGTTATTACTTACTATGTTTTATGTGAACTGCTCTTATCTCCAATTGGCTAGCCTCCAGGGCCATGTTTTCTATTACTCACCTAACCCATGGTGGCTTCTTCTTCATTCATGTTCTCCTCCTCTCTGTAGTTTTCCTGACTTCCAAGCCCAGGAAACCTATACCCAAACTATGTCTCCTGTGCCCATCTATTAGCTGTTGGCATCTTTATTCACCGATCAAGGATAACTTGGGGGCAAAGTCACATAGTATCAATTTGGTCTACATGAGGTGTCTCTCCTCTGGAGAAACATGCTCTTGAGGAAACTGTAATAGCAATGGAATACTAACAACATCAGTCTAAACCACTACAATATATAGTAATAATAATCAGTTTCAAGGCATCTCACAATTTTTTTGTAAAATACTTCCATAAATCATATTGCACAAATATTCATACTTAAGGAATCACAAGAAAAGAGAATCTTGGTTGTGTTATGTATAATTATTCCCTTCAAGATGTGTTTGATTATAGTCTGAAATAGCCAAGACCCAGTCTTTGGAATCCTGTCTTATAATGATGGCAATGACCAGAACTTCCTCATTTGATATTCATTCTTTAAAATGTCACCATGCCCTGATGGCTCTGATGTGAATTTCATGTATTATGTGTCCTGTAACATATTCAGTTTACTTTAGGTTATTTTAGCCTGTTAGCTGTTGATCATCTTGGCTAAATTATGGTAATCAGATCATCTGCATACTTTAGCTCTTTAGTATAAAAAGCAAATGTAGGACCCTTTTCCAAAATGTCATAATTGCTAGGAAGCAACAGCAGAAACAATAAGCTAAGTGTGGGCTCTCTTATAATTGGTTACAATGTGACTACCTGGGTTGTATAAAAAAGATGATATGTCCAAATATCCTTTTTATGTTTTTTTTTATTGATTTTCCTACCTAAATTGTTTCCAAAAGTATTCAGAAGTTAAGAAGTTAAGAATGTAACCTCTTTTCTACATAATATGTTTGGTTTATTATTTTACTGAAGATAATCAACTGAGCTTTAGCTTTGATTATCCTTAGTGTGTTAGTAATAGACATATCATCCAAGATCACAACTTCTTCTATAATCCTAATTTCATGTTTCCTTAATTATGTGAAAAAAAGATAATAAGTACAGTGAATCTTGATTTTCCTAAGTTGAATGTTCTCTGATAATACTATTATATTCGTGTAAATATTGAACTTTAAGGAGGCTGCTAGCATGAATGTCTTAGTTCTAGCTGCCTTCATTTGTACCAGTGTGGTAGATATAATACTTGTTACTATAATAACTTTTATTAGTAACTATACTTGGAGAAGGAACAAATCATTTATATTATTACATTAATTATACAAATATTAATATAAACATTTTAATATATGTGCATGTAATAAATAACCCAACCTTTAAATATAGAAAATGTAGACCAAAAGGTTTGTTGCATTTTTTTTCTTTCTTGCTTTTTTTTTTTTTTCTAAATCAACTCAATCCTGAGTGACTTAAAGAGGGAACTTAGAGAAATGAGTCCGGCAGATAGGTCTTTAAACAAGTGTGTGAGGATATTTTCTTGATTAATACTTAATGTGGGTATGCACAGCCCACTGAGGAGTTGATACCACGGACATTCTGGGGTGTATAAGAAAGCACACTGAATGTATACCTTTTCATAGATGACCATTTCATATTGGATAACCAATGTTGTATGCATTTTTGGGAAAGACTGTTTCTCATCCCCCTTAGTATTTCTTAGTTGCCTGTAGTTCTTTCTGTAGAGCTGTGGTCTTGTGAGCTTTCTCCCACCCACATTAGCATGTCTACTGTTGTACTAGTTCAGGTCATGTTTAGGGAATCATGCTGGTGAGACATTATTCTGACATTTCTAAGATACACAGTCCTACAACATACCCTCTGTTCTTGCTCTTATAATCTTTGCACGTACTTACTCTTTTAAGTGCCTTATGTACAGCATTTCAATTGTACATTTATCACTCGGCCCCTGCTCCACAACTCTGCATTTTAATTAGTTGTGGTTTTCTGCAATGGTCTATATTTGTTGGAAGGGTAAATTTCCTTAATTTCTGGCAATAACTGCACTTATAAGTGGGTATAACATGCAACTATAATGAATTGAGGGATTATGCTGATTAGTTAAATGGCAGTGACATATTCCCCACTAAGATCCATAGCTTCACTTGTCTTAGATTGTTTGTTAGATTTCTAAAACCAGGCAAGTTTCCCTACTTGTTCAGTGGCTTTTGATCCCAATTACAGAGCTGTTGGCTACTATCTAGGTATTCAGACAACTACTACATCTTTAGGTTTACCTTGCCATGCTGGTTGTTTTTATATTTCATAGTCACCAGAGCTAGATAGGACTGCTAGTAATTCCCTTAGGAAGCTTATATGGCACCTTTGTTACCATTAACCTAGTCCTCTGGGAGGAGAAATTCAGGTCATTTGCAGATCTGGGGCCTTTGGGCTATGTATCTAATATGCTTGATATCTTCAGCAATAGGGACTTACTCCCTTCTTGTGGAAAATATAATGCAAAATATCAAAGACTATATGCTTTGGGAGTCTTTTGAACAACCCTGACCAACAACTCAAGGGAGGGCTTCTCATGCCTGGTATTGGGGTTTTGTTAGAAGGTCATTGACTCTTAGAAGGATCATTGTCATTGCAGATATATAGATATCACTAATGCACTAATGTGTGTGTGTGTGTGTGTGTGTGTGTACTGACTTATTTCATTAAAGTTATTTTAATGTCTTTTACTTTTGAGTTGCTTTTTACTTTTTTATACATGTCTATTATTATTTTACCCCTTCCCTCCTTCCTCCATAACTAAAGCCTCCCAGTTTTTCCCTATCTCAGCTTTCATCTCACTTATAACCTATTATTCACTCATTATTCCTCTACCCTTTTATATTTTTCTGTTTTGTGTCATTACTTCAGATTATGTAATCATATCTGATATTTCAGAGCTAAAAAAATAAATTAAAATAGCAGTCACAGTTGTCTTTCTAGGTCAGGTTCACATCACTCCCTCTGATCTTTACTGCTTCCACCCATTTACCTGTAAATGACATGGTTTCATTTTTTATATAGCAGTACAATATACTATTATATATATATATATATATATATATATATAATATTTTGTGTAATGTTGTTGGAACTACTTTCCTTTCAGAATGTATTTTTCTGTTTTGGAATATATAATCATATTTCAAATACATTTCATTCCATTTCTTAGTGATTTGAATTTACTTTTCCTGCATTTCATTGATAAAATCATTTTCTTCTTTTTGGAGAATTTTACACAAAATTTTTGCGATCATATTCATACTCCTCTCCTGTCTCTCATTGCTCCTCCTTCCCTATCTTTCTACCCAATTATTTTTGTCTTACCTATTTAGTCTAAGTGTATTTTCTATGTGTTTTTCATACTGTTACACAAAATAAAACTACATGAGAATCTGAGTAATAATCAGTCTGGTCATTTTTGAAGCAAAACAAATCATTAGAAATGCATTTTGAAAGCATTTATATTTATATTTTCTTAGGTTATACTGAAGAACACATTAAAATAATAGTAGGTTTAAAAGTATTGTCTTATTTTCTTTCTGTACCTTCTTTCATTTAGAAAAAATAAAGGAAATGTCTTCATTTCCATGGAGCCATTTCTAGGATTTTGTTTTTACCCTCATATAGTTTATAAAACTACCCTAATATTTGCTATTTCTGTTGATACCTATGATTCTTATTATTGCTGAGTAGATTAGCTAAATTTAGGAAATAGAATTTTTAAATGAAAGGCATTATTTTGAGATCAAAAACATACCTGATTGTGGCCTGGGAGTTTCTAATTCCATTCATCAGGTCAAATGTGGCAAAGTGTCCTGCAAAGCCACAGTCTGGCATCCTATTGGGATATTCCTAATAAGATGTTTAGAAATAGAAATCAGCTTATGTCATGACTGGTTCAAAGCTTGGACTGACATCAAGTGTTTTACTGCCTGAGATAACAAGCAATCCATGTAGCCACTCTTTTATTGGCTATCTGTCAGGTTAGGCTAAGAAACAACCCACCGCAGATCTTTTGTCATCATGATCTTCCAGGCTATGCTATGTCATTCAGCCCATTTAATCTCAGGAATGAAAATACAAAATTAGGTTGAGAAGCATTAATTTGAAGCCAGTGATATGATTTAAATTTCTACTGCATTACATCCTTTTCAATTACATTAACATTCTACAAGTGTCTACAGATTAGTATGTTGGCTTTGCCTTTCATCAGAGAAAAGGACCACATTTAAACAATGCCTGATCACACAATTATTTCCTACTATGATTGGAAGGCTTCTGCAGCCACCTGTCACAATGCTGACAATTGGGTCATTAGTTAGAGATCCACTTGTCTAGAGGGACTCTTTGTATGTTACAGACAGTCTTTCCTCCAGTACAGAAAGAGAAGGCTCTTATTGTAACTGCAAGCACTGTCATCTGAATCATTTTAGAAAGCAATTTGTTTGATGTTTGGACTGAAATAAGAGGAAGTATTTTAATTGGAGTTTAGAGCAAGGTCTCAGTCATCAATCTTAGAATGGTTTAATGGAAATAGATTAAAGGTTGATTTATATAATGTTCTACCCTATTTTTATACTTAAAATATGTTAAGGAAGAGTTATTCTTTAAATTTAGCATCTATAATAGATTGTTACCTTTTGGTTTCTATTTCCATTATACTTCTATTTTTGGCAGCTTAAACTTTTCAGTTTTCACCATTAAATAAATCACTTTTTACATCATTCATTTAGTGGTGAACAAAGCTGGTGGTATTGTTCTGGAAACTGATATTCAGCAAAGACCCTCATTAGAGCTAGGATCCAATGTAAATAAACATAATTATCGGGAAACTACAATGTAGAATAACACAAATTAAAAATAATAGAAACTATGAGAACATAAAATAAATGACAATTAATATGTTAAATAGAATAATTTAGGTATTCTACATCACACATAAATCTCAAAATATAATATTGTAGATATATACAGTGGTTATTGGGAAAGCAATAGAAGACCAGATATAGTAAGGAGCTTTAAATATGATTTTAAAATGATTTACAACTATTACATGATTTATTTTCACCAAATTAAATTTGAAGCCATAACATTCTATAATGATGTCTGAATAAGTTAAAGACAATGGAACAAAGAATATTTTAAAAACTCAAAGGAACATTAGAGTCATAATTACCAGATTCTAGAAAGTAACAAGAATAGGAAGAGGTATTCATGCAGGACTCCAGCTCCTTTTCACATTTTCCAGATATCTTTAATTGAAAACTATTACTCAAGAAGAAGAATAGTATGCTCAACATTCACTTGTCAAAGAATAATAGCATATCAAGTGTTTTTCATATATGTTCAAGTATGTATAATATAAAAATCAAGAAACACTTTGAAATCAGTGGGCAACTTCTGGGAAGCAGATGTATTAATACCATAATATCACAATCAGGCCTATGCCTTTATGGATGACATAAGAATTTTAAAATAAGTTTTTTGACTCATTCTTTACCTTGAGATAGATTCTTTAAAGGTCATTAGATCCTTGGACGTAGACTTTGCAATCTCTTTAGAATTCTATCAATACTTGAAAAATATTAAATTATCCTAACAATATTTATAGTAACAATTATTATAAATTACAGCTATGTTAAGTTTAGTTAATACTTTTTCTACTCCAATAGTAGTACACATTCAGCTCTAATATTTTCATAATCCAAATTGTGAAGAAAACAGAAGAGGGGAAACAATTTTACAAAGTGGAGTAAAATTTGTATTCAAGTTAAATCCTTAAACAGATGGTTATCTAAATTTTTCTTTTCTAAAGGAGCCAATTCTGAACAGAGTGCTTATGTGTCTTGCCGGTGGAAGTGGATTATCTGTCTTGAATTGGATTGTGATGACGGTGACCCTATTCTAAGTATACCAAATCTCTTGAACTATATAATGAGATCAGGAGGAACATTCAGCCTGAGAACGACAGATTGCAACAACTGAGATGATTTTGATAATGTTTTCTTCCAGCTTTTTCCTTTGATGTACATGATACTGTGGCGTTTTTCCTGTAGACACCTCTGTTTTGTGTACCAAGTGTTGTTTTTTCTTTTACTTTTATTTTTTTATAAGCAAAGCTGAATGAGTGCCCGAAAGCTGCGCAATCTGTCTTACAAAAAGGTGACGGCGGAAGAGTCTAGATTTTTCACTGACTGTGTAACAGAAATTGTACAGAATTGATTAAGAACAAATATATAAATAATTCACTCTTATTTCTTCTT
The DNA here is from genome assembly GCF_947179515.1 of Apodemus sylvaticus. Taxonomy (NCBI): domain Eukaryota; kingdom Metazoa; phylum Chordata; class Mammalia; order Rodentia; family Muridae; genus Apodemus; species Apodemus sylvaticus. Next base: position 44,645,059 of record NC_067495.1, read on the forward strand.
CTATTTAGGCTGTGAGGAAACAAAAGTTGCTTGAACAGAGTATCCAGTCTGCCCAGGAAATTGAAAAGTCCTTGCACTTAATTCAGGAGTCGCTTGAATTCATTGACAAGCAGTTGACAGCTTATATTGCTGACAAGGTGGATGCAGCTCAAATGCCTCAGGAAGCCCAGGCAAGTCTTCCAAACTGGGAATGAGCATTTGTTGCTATTGTTATATTTTTAATGTTTCATCTTCAGTGGGGTGCTGCAGATTTTCCTATTTAGGCATTACTTAATTGTGAAGACATTTGCTTTCATTTATTCATTGAACTAATTGGAAGTGGAAGTGACATCTTAAATAAGTCTATATCGTAATTATAAGATTTATTTTATAAATTAACACGTGAGCCAATTTCAAATAGAGAAAATGAATCCCAAAAAAGCTGATATATATTGTTTACAAATGTTTCAAACTCAGTCTAGAGGAAAACCAAAGCATAGTAATTTTTATGACACAGAAATAACTTACTCTCTTCTTAAACATTATTATCTACCATTTGCAAACAACTCATGCTTCTTATGATGGATATTAGTTCTAAAATATGTTTCTGTCTTTATATTGTGCTATAAGTATCTGAAAACACAGATAGAAATAAATATTTACCCTGTTGCTATTGAACATAATAGATATGCTCATGTGAATAAACTCTCCTTCTTTGGATCCAAATTATGAAGTGTTTTTAATTACATTTTCTGAAAATGATATAGAAAGTAGAAATTAATCCTGTATAAGTTGGAAATAAGTAAATAAATTCCATACCCTAAGATATTCCATGTTATTTTAAACAGCAAATTTCTGTTTTTAAGTAACATGTAAATGCATGTAAAATCACATGTATATTATTTATTTTTTTAAACTAAGTTGCTAGGAAGGGTAAATCTGTACTTTTTAAAGGACACACACACATACACACACACACACACAAAGCTAAAAAACAAGTATAATTAATGTATCTATGGAATGAGGTGAGGGTATTAGAAAGTGGTGGGTAAATTCCTTTTCCATTTCCATTTCCTTTTCCATCCTATTTATGTAGATTTTGGAAGCATTTCAGTTTAAAAATCAGATAGCTGTGTAAAATACAGGAATTATAGATCGTGGATACAAATGCTGTTGTGTTTCATTGAATCACAACTTGCTGCTCAGAATATCAACACATGTATTAACTAACATTCAGTAATTCACCATATTTTCTATATTTAACTAATGAAGTACCTCTGAATTTGGGACAGATCATATGAATTTTTCATAATATCAAAATTCGAGAAGAATGGGTTCCTGATGAAATGTACACTATTACAATAGATGAGGAGCAAATTTAATATAGAGAATTTTGGTGATAAAATATGACTTTGGACAAGAACAATAAATACCATAATGGAAATGGGGGTAATACTAAATAATCACTACTATACATGCACTAAGAAAATAACCTTATGAAAATCTAGTCAATTTCTGTAGTCTTTACTATTCATGTAAATATATAAACCTGACTTTGACTCACACAGAAGCTTTTATAGACAGAGTTAGGTTTTATATGTGTGTGTGCGTGTGCGTGTGCGTGTGTGTGTGTGTGTGTGTGTTTAGCACATTGAAGACAGACTAATGCTTTTATTAGATTAGGTAAAAAGGAGAGCTTTTAAGAAAACATATCAAGGACCCAAGTAGCTGAAGGAGCTTGCAGCCCCACAGGAAGAACAACAATATGAACCAACCAGATGCCCCAGAGCTCCCAGGGACTAAACCACCAACCAAAGAGTACACATGGGGAGACCCATGCCTCCAGCTGCATATGTAGCAGAGGATGGCATTGTCAGACATCAATGAGAGGAGAGGCCCTTGATCCTGGGGAGGCAGGCTAATTTCCCCAGTGTAGTGGAATGTCAGGACAGGGAGGCAGGAGTGGGTGGGTTATGGGTTGGTGAGCAGGGGAAGGGGGGATGGGATAGGGAATTTTCAGAGGGGAAACAAGGAAAGGGGATAACATTTGAAATGTAAATAAAGAAATTTATTAATTAAATTTCTTTCTAATTAAAAAAAAAGAAAGAAAATGTATCTTGCCTGTTTGAGAAGAGAGTAGTATGTGATCCTGGTTCAGTATTATACTGAAAATAAGCATATAATAGTTATTTGGCACTGACTTCCCTCTATTATAAATATGACAATATTGAACATTAGAGAATATAAAACACCTGAAAACAGTTGAGCATTTATTTAGTTGAACCTGTATTTTTTCACCATGACTATAAATAAATTGTTTTCTGTAATGAAGTTAACATGAACTAGATTTAGTTGAAGGATTGCATTTCCAAATGTTCCAACTGAAGATTATGTTGAAGCAGAGTTGAAGAGTACAGAAGGTGTCTGAGAAATAAGAATTTAAATTGTATAGCAGTGTGTTCTTGTGGGACTCTTAACTGTGGGTGTGGGAATTGTCTTTTGACACCTTTTTCCTGCTTTTTGGGACCCTTTGCCTCCTACTAGGTTGTCTAGTCCAGACTTAGTATGAGGTGAAATTCCTAGTCTTAGTATATCTTGTTATGTACTGTTCAGTTGATATCCTTGGGAGGCCTGCTCTTTTCTGAAGGGAAACAAAGGAACAGTGGATGGGGGTGGGGCAGGAGTGTGCATAACTAGGAGGAGTGGATGAGGTGAAAATGTGGTCAGGATATAATGGATGAGAGAAGAATAATTCAATTTATTTACATAGAGATAAATACAAATTAATTAAAGAAAAGAATTTAAGCAGTGTTTCAGATACAAAACTTAGTTTAAAAGCCCATAAACTTACATTTTCTTAGGTTTCTTTTTTTGCGTGTGTGTTGTGAATGGGTTTGAATTTTATACTGGGTAGAAAAAAGCTGAAATATATTTCCTTAAATGTAGTGCATAGCTTAATGCCAATATAAAGGTGAATAGGCTTTGTGTCCCCTGTCAAAAATCACATTCTTGTTACAATACATCAATGAGAAACAGAAAAAAAATGCATGTATAGTATTTCTGTGGTTGCCAATCATTTACATAAAAACTTAGATTTTCTGAGTGATGCTGATCCAGGAGATCTGTGAGTATCTGTCTCCACCATGTGGTGCACTACTAGTTCTACTACTCAATAGGATTTCTGAATATAACCTTTTTTCAGTTTAAATTGAGAGCCCTGAGTAAAAAAAAAAAAATCCTAACTATAAGAGTTACATCAACTTACAAACATCTGACAGTTATATCTTATTGCACATCAAAGTATATAAAGATGAATATATTTTTCCACATATACATTCAGAAAGCACCCAACTTAAATCAATATTTCCACTTATCAATTATCTAGCATGATTAGAAGACAATAACATTTGAATGCACGTTATAGTGAAAATATGTTTCCTACTCTTTAGTGATAAGTGAGTATAGAAACAAACTTAAACATTTAGATGCTAAAAGAGCAAAAGTTGTCCCAGATTTTTTATTTTGAATAGTATGACTGAAACAAATAGCCGTTTGAAATGCTTCAAATGTCTAGTGCCATATACATCTTAAATTGAGTCAAATAAAATGTACAACAACTTAAATATTTCATTGAATCAATTATCCAACTAAAACCATCAAATTAAATTCACTAGAAAAGGTACAGACAGAGACATGATAATTTATTTCTTACCTTTCCTTAGTGTCTCTGCCTGTGCTCCACTTCTGCCGGGAGGACATTGGCAATTTCTATGGTTCTGCTAGAAAGGGACAAGGAAACAGTTCTGTGGGTACAAAAAAAAATGTGTGTCCTTCTGCCATCTGAGGATCCCCTAGTCACGTTGCGTTGAAGATAGTTCTGTGGCCAGAGACATAGAAAATGGAATGGGAGGTGACTATACTCTGGAAAAATGCTCCAAGCAGGCTGGGGACTAATGTCACCATGTACCATTCCAAGCAGAAAGTTAAAAGTTAAGAAAAGCTTGGAGTGCTTTCATTTGTCTATCGGTTTGGTTCTGTATTTAAATATCATTTTTAAGAAGGTATGCCAGCAATAAGTAAAATGATAACAAAATGGGTGGCTGTTATATCAACTCTTGGATTAGTTTAATTGAGTCTGAAATGTGGCTGTATAAAGGGAAACAAAGTATACATGTTTATAAACAGAAATACAAGGAGAGTTTTGAACTTCACCCACATCCACCCATAACATCACATCAACTCTCAGTCACAGCAGCACCTATTACCTTTTCCAGTAGCTTAAAAAAATTGGTTGGTTTTAATATTTGTGTCTGAATATTTTGTCAGCAGGTATTGTTGTATCACATGTCTCCATAAATTTCATATGGTGAAGATCTAACCTTTACAATCTGTATTTTGAAATCAGGAAGTAATTAAGATTCAAAGAAACCACAAAAGTAGAAGCCTGGGAAGGCAAAATTTCCTGTTTTGCAAATTTGGTGTTTACAGAGGTAAATGAGAAACGACAGCTAAAAAGTATGATACTGGATTCAGGAACTGGAGAGGCAGAATGGGAAGGGAAAAAGAAAAGGAGGAAATGAGAAGGAGGAGAGAAGGAAGAAGAGGAAATGAAGGGATGTATATGGAAATACAGGAGGTTTGAGATGGGGCAAATGGAAGTTCTCATTTAGGGGAAACAGGTTGGATATGAATACACTGCATTTGTGTATAAAATATTAATGAATAAATAAAATAAGATAAAATAAAAAAAAAACTTTCCTTAGTGTCTTAGTTAGGGTGTTACTGCTGGGAACAGACACCATGACCAATGCAACTCTTATAAGGACAACATTTAATTGGGGCTGGCTTACAGGTTCAGAGGTTCAGCCCATTGTCATCAAGGTTGGAACATGGCAGCATCCAGGCAGGCATGGTACAGGAGGAGCCCACACTCACAGAGACACATCTACTCCAAAAAGGTCACACCTTTTAATAGTGCCAGTCCCTGGGTGAAACATAACGAAACCAACACACTTAGCAATACCTGGAGGCACCTTACATAATACATTTATAAAAATGAATAGCAGAAGGAAAAGAGACTATTTTGAAAGAAAGAAAGAAAGAAAGAAAGAAAGAAAGAAAGAAAGAAAGAAAGAAAGAAAGAAAGAAAGAAAGACGAAAGTAAGTACTGGAAATCATAAAATCATAAAATATTTCATTCACCCTGATCAGATTTTATGATATTCCAATGTTCATAGTTGATCTGGTTTATTCTTCCTGTTGCTCTTATCTGTCTTTATAAAGATCTCTATTTATGATTGTCTATAGCATTTAGTTGAAGAATGTTGAAGTGATTATTCACTTATTACTTTTCATTTTTATATTTGCCATTGACAATGCATTATAAATTTAAAATTATTTCATACTAATGAGCTATCCAGCCATATGCAATTGAAATATTTACAGTACAGAGCATGAATACTCTCTTTTTGAGTGATTGTTAAGTACAAAAAGATTATCTGTCCAAGATGAAAGTATGACTGTTGCACCATTATGATTAACTTGTGGATCCAACAATTATTGTGGTTCAGAAACATACAGCTGGATAGTACTACTGATTGCTCTTCTCCCTTGACAGTTTTCATAATAATTCCAATCATATTAGTCCAGTCCTCAGGGAAGAGACTTCTAGGTCAGTTCTAGCTAAATTCCTCCATGTCCTGTGCCGGAAGTATTTGATATATTCAGCAATATGATATTACATTCAAATTCTGGGAGGCAACAAAGAACAACAGCAATACCCTATAGTGTTTTAGAGATTTTGCTGTCCATAGACCAACTTTAGAAGTGTTTTTATCATTGCTGGTGTCAAAGTTTAGGTAGATGGTTTATGGCATGCACATGTGTATGCTCACACACAGACACACATGTTTAAAGATCTCATATTTTATAATTGTTTGGTATATTAGTTACTTTTCTGCTATCATTATAAAAATACTATAACCAAGGCAACTCATAAGTTTACTTTTGCTTGTCATACCATATAGATAGTGTCATAGTGGAGAATAAAATATAGCACCAGACAGAAGGCCTGGTAGCAGGGATAGGGAGCATAATCCTTGATTTTTTAAAAGCCAAACCACAAAGTAGAGATTAAAAATTAAACTTCAAGTAATGATTATTTTTTTCTCAATAACCACCCTACGTAACCTTCAGTAAGGCTATACCACCCTCTAAACCTCCAAAACAATGCCATAATATGGGGCCCAAGTATTTTAATGCCCTAACACTTCTCACTTAAGCCAGTACACATAGTGATGGGATTTGTTTTATGTAATTTGAAATTTCTAAAACTGATAATAAATTTGAAACTTAATTAGATTCATTGGTGAGGATTATATTTTTGGCACATTCATTAAGTTCTTTACTGTTTCCATCAGTTTGATAAAAATTTTATATGATACTATGATGATAATTTTGCAAGATTTGTTGTTTGCCTTTCACAAACATGTAATGTGTAGTAAGGTAGAACCAGAGCTCAAGCTGTACAACCTTCAGAAGTATTTATAAACTTATACAAATATGGAAAACATTCTTATTCATGTTTAGTCCTCCATCCCAATTGTCATTTTCTTAATGTCCTGACAATAGTCTAAAAAAGGCCATACAATGTTTATCTTATTTTTAATAGTAAATGTATGTTATAATGAAAGTATCAAGCCTCCTCTATATGAATGTATTATTTAAGTAATCCTATTATGTTTGACCATATCATTCCTTAAAATGATATATTTTTTAATGACATGATCTAAGAAGAGCTTGATGCAGCAGTGTAGAGGACAGGGAAGCAGGAGGGGATTGATTGGGCAACAGGGGGAGGGAAGAGGGCTTATGGGACTTTCGGGGAGGGAGTAACCAGGAAATGGGAAATCATTTGAAATGTAAATGAAGAATATATCTAATAAAAAAGAACACAAAAAAAGAAAGTAATTTTATAATTATAAAGTAAGTATATATTTTACATGAATTTAAAATATGTCCAATTAATTTATAATTCTATTTCATAAATATATCATGTATTTTACCACCTTGCTGATGTAGAATGAACTAGAAATATTTAATCATTGACTTTATAATTTGTAAAATGAATTATATTATTATATATAATTATAATTTAAGAGTTTCTATAGTAGAAAAATCTTTCTATTTAATGTGCATAATTTATTTAGCCATTGAGTTTTTATGCAAATATACTTAATCAGAAAAGTTTAATCTCTAATCCCTTTAGAACATTGCCATATTAATGAAAACTTAGCTTTCAATCCTATACACTGTGAAAACATCTTACTTTTCTATGATGCATTTTATACATTATAATATCCATTTAAATTTTTTTAATTCTTGTGACATTTTGAAGAATATGAAGATTTATATTTAGTGGAATAATTATTTGATATACAGACAAACAATTCAAACTCTCTAAAATGAATTGCACTGTGTTCAAAATTCCCAATCTTCCTTTGCCATGGTACTTCTTCCTTCACATCCCTTGGTGGCAGATGAACATTATATTTCTGCTTGCATATTGGTAAATTTAAATTGTTTCTATCATTTATATAACGTAGAAATGGTTTAGCTTATTTGACAAACATGAAATTTGTTATCAGATTTTTTTTGTATGCCTATAGTATTGTATTCTCTTTCTGTGACTGTAATAACAAGATGAGATTTCTCACATTTTCTATAAATTCAAAAAATATTGAAATTAACCAAATAATCCAGTTCCCTTATCTTGTCTTCAAGCTCTGATACTCTTCTTAATGATACATTAATCAGTGAGGTTTTTCCAATGAACATTTATTTTGCTTATTGAGCTTTTCATTCCAGCACCATATTATCTTCAGCAATTATGTTTATTGAATTCTAGTTTAATAACTGTGGGTTACTTACTTATTGCACTGTACTGTGTGTCTGTGTGTGTTTTTTCAGAGTCTGTTTGTCTCTTCTTTGAGTTATTTTAAGATACTCATCATCATTCTTTTGAATTCTTTAGACGTTTTTCTAAGTCCTTCTCAATGGGGATCATTTTTATGGGATTCATAATCTTTGGAGGAGACAGTGTCTTGGTTTTCTGTATTGTTTTTGTTTCTTTATAGAGACTTGAGTGACTGATACTATTTGTTTGTTGAAGGTTTTTCCCTTCTCAGGCAAGTCATCTTTATTCTTTAAGCAGAAACATCTATAGTATTCAAGAAAAGAAAACATCATAATGCAATTTCCTCATAAATTTTCTCTGGAACTTGTATTCACAATCATGGCTTCTAGCCCCACTGTGTCTCTGAGAGTTCACTAGTATCATTTGTGACAATTACTATCTATGAGTCAACATAATCATAACTTACCCCCTCCTCTACACTCTTTGATATGGCTTTTTGCACCGAGAAAACTTATCCTGGTTCAGCTATGGCTAATAATTAATTTCTTTGAAAATTACCAGTAAAATATTTTTTATGAAATTACTATAATTTTACATATTTTCATTAACATATCTAGCAAGATAATTTAATGCAATCATCCATTTTTCTTCCCTTGAAGGGATGTCTTTTTATACAACTTGTTAATATCCAATTGGATATATTTATTCCATTTACCATAATTTCTTTTTACATTCATATCTTTTCTTTATTAGATATTTGCTTTATTTGCATTTCAAATGTTATCCCCTTTCCTCATTTCCCCTCCAAAACCCCCTAACCCATCACGCCTTCACCTGCTCTCCAATGCACCACTCACTCACGCTTCCCTGTTCTGCCACTCCCCTACATATGGGCATTGAGCCTTCACAGGATCAATGGCCTCTCCTCCCATTGATCTCTGAAAAGACCATCCTCTGCTCCATATGTATCTGGAGCCATGGTACCTCCTACATTCATATCTTGATGGGCACATATGCTCAATTAATATCTTAGCTATTGTGAATACTGACACAATACATATGAATATGAAGCAATCTCTTGTATGCAAAGTTTGAAAATTTTAGGTGTAAAGTTAAGAGCAGGGCAAGTGCATTATAAATTATATTTACAGAGCTTTGAAACACTGCTGCATTGTCAATTATGGCAGTAATGTTAAGTTACATTGCTGGCAACAGCATTGATTTTAATCTGTGTGCTCACCAGTAAATGTTTATTTTCATTTCTAAAAATAATACTGACCTAATTTTTATCTGTGACAACTATTGTCACGATGACTAGTTGTTGAACATTTTTATATTTGTTTGTTAACTTTATTTAACTTTTAATAAATATCTTTTCATGACCTAAAAATTTTAATGGATTCCTTATTCTTTGTTTCAGTTTTAGTTCCTTTCATATTTTAATTATTCATACTGTTCAGAAAGTCAGAAGAATTGTTGGCAGACGTCTTCTCACATTCTCTGTGCTGTCCCTTCAGGCTTTGATTGTTTCCTTGTTCAACAGCTTTATAGGCTTTTGTAATATTATTTTCCTGTTTTACTTTTGTTTTCTGTGCTTTTGTGCTCATGTGATTTTTTTGCTTTTATTTTTATTAGATATTTTCTTCATTTACATTTCAAATGTTTTTCCCTCTCCTAGTTTCCCCTCCAAAAATACCATATCCCATATCCCATCTCCCATCCCCCTGCTCACCAACCCACCCACTCCTACTTCCCTGTCCTGATATTTCACTACACTGGGGCAATGAGCCTCCACAGGACCAAGGGTCAACAAAGCCATCCTCTGCTACATATGCAGCATGAGCCATGGGTCCTCCATGTGTACTCTTTGGATGAAGGTTTAGTCCCTGGGATCTCTGGGGGTCTGGTTGGTTCATATTATTGTTCCTCCTATAGGGCTGCAAAATCCTTCAGCTCCTTCCATCCTTTCTCTAGCTCCTCCATTGGGGACCTTGTGCTCAATCCAATTATTGGATTCAATGGTTGGCTGAGAGACTCCCCCTCTGTATTTGTCAGGTACTGCCAGAGCCTCTCAGGAGACAACTATATCAGGCTCCTGTCAGCAAGTGTTTGTTGGCATGCGCAATAGTGTCTAGGTTTGGTTACTATATGGAATGGATCCCCAGGTGGGGCAGTCTCTGGATGGTCTTTACTTCAGTCTCTGCTCCACACCTCTGTATCTCTTCCCATGGGTATTTTGTTCACTCTTCTAGGAAGGACCAGATTATCCATACTTTGGTCTTCCTTCTTCTCAAGCTTCATAACCCTATTAAAAATAAGGTACAAGGCTAAAAAGAGAATTCTAAACTGAGTAATGCCTGAGAAACACCTAAAGAAATGTTTAACATCCTTAGTCATCAGGATAATCTAAATCAAACCAACCCATAGTTTCCACTTCAAACCAATCAGAATGGCTAAGACCAAAAACTCAGGTGACAGAAGGTGCTGGCAAGAATATGGAGAAAGCGGAACACTCCACTTCTGGTGAGATTATAAGCTGGTACAACCACTCTGGAAATCAGTTTGGTGGTTCCTCAGAAAAATTGGGCATAGTACTACCTGTGGACCCAGCTATACCACTCCTGAACATATACCCAGAAGGTGCTCCTACATACAGTAAGGACACATGCTCCAGTATGTTCATAGCAGGCTTATTTATAGTAGTCAGAAGCTAGAAAGAACCCAGATGTCCTTCAGCAGAGGAATATATACAAAAAAATGTGGTATATTTACACAATGGAATACTATTCAGCTATTAAAAACAATGAATTCATGAAATTCTTAAGCAAGTGGAGTGAACTAGAAAATGTCAACCTGAGTGAGATAACCTAATCACAAAAGGACACACATGGTATGCACTCACTGGTAAGTGGATACTTTTTTTGGTTTTAATTTGCTTTATTATAGTTCAGAAACATTGTATGTCATTACCTTAATGTATTTTCATAGAATTTTTTCACATTACACAGTAAAAATCGTAATAGCAGAAAGAAAACCGCTTTAACATAGATGCTACACATATCATAGTACAATGTACATGTCTGTGCATTACTTTCAGTGCTAATAACCACAAGAGTATTGTTTTACTGTTCCCATGTACATTTAGCTTTAAATTTCTAAGGTGGTAAACACGTTTATAGGAAGACAACAAGAATGTTTCCTACAATAAATATCACTTACAAAATGCATTCAGTATGTGCTACTTTTTATTTGCTTTATTATAGTTCAGGAACTTTGTATGTCATTACTTTCATGCATTTTCACAATTTTTTCACATTACATAGTATAATACTTTATAGTTGAAAATAAAATAAAATATAAGGACAGAGAAAAAGGAGGGAGGTGATTGGAGAATGGAGGGAGAGAAGAAGGTTTATGGGACACATGGGGAGGGGGGATCCGGGAAAGGGGAAATCATCTAAACAAAGAATATAGAAAATAAAAATATTTTTAAAAATTACATAAATGTCTTGAAGTTCTTGCATAGTTTTCTTCTAGTAATTTTAGATTTTTCTGGCCTTAACATTAGGTTTAATCAGAACTTCATTATTTTGAGCTACTTTTTTTCAGTTTATGAAAAAAATAATCTCAAGTTTCATGTTTTACATGATAGTATCCTGGCTGTCCTTTTCCAATTATATTTTAATGCCACTTTTGTCAACTAGTTGGCTATGGGAGATCATTCCATATATTTTGCCTGTCTTCTTCAATTTCTTTTACCTATGCTTTTGGAATTTCCATTGTTGAGGATTTGCACATTCCTTGTAAAATCATTTAATATAATTAATAGATATTTAATTTTTGTAACAATGGTGATTATGGTTGCTTTTAGGAATTTAGTCTCAACCAGTTCACTATTGACACATTAGCACTTCTCTAGCTTTGTACTAGTTTTACAATCTGGTTTCTTAATCAATGATTTAGTTTGTTTTCTATTGGGTTCTAATTAAAAAGATAAAGCTTCATCTTCAGAATAATGAAAGCCATTTTGGTTGGTTGCTTAATTTTCTCCAAGCCTAAAAACCAAAAATCAACCAAAATAAAAACAACAACAACAAAAAAAAACACCACAACCAACAACAACAACAAAACAAAGCTTGAGCAAAACATCTTAACAGACGACTTAATTGTACTCTCAGGTGCATAACTTTTCATCTATGGTCTGTCTGGCTTCCTCCTTTGGTGAGGGCCAGGATGGAGCAAACAAATACCTACTACGGCAGGCTTTCTCCTTTTTACTCTTGTATTGTATACATATTTGAAACTAAATGAATTGATGACATATAGAGATGTGACAGGTTTTTCAGCATTAGTTAATCTTAGTTAATCTCCAGAAATATCCTTCTAGACATGGCCAGGTGTGTGTTTCACTGATCTACTAGGCAGTTCATAGTTCAAAATATTTTGGCAATCAAGCTTCTCCATTATTCTGTTCATTTAGGACATTATGATATTTAATTCTTGATTGCTATTCGTATTATAATTAAATCCATGCCATTTTTGGTTGTTTTCCAAAACTAGAATTGCTTTTAGTTTTTCAGTCTTACACTTTTCTATGAAAATATGTTCAGTTAAATGTTATCCACTAAATTGAAATAAAAATGAAAGACAATATTGTTATAAGCATACAGGAATGTGCTACGGGTAATAATAATTTTATTTTTTAAGGGAAACTAAAAATTACGATACTGGCAACAGTCATGTATTGCAATCTCTAGTAGTTTTATAGACTAAAGATGTTAATTTAGTTGGGTTTATTGGCATCTTTAATAAGTTTATTTTAAGTTTGGGGCTGATAATTTGGTTTACCTGTATGTTCAACTGGGCTCACTCATATGAAGTGGTCAGCAAAGAGTTTAAGTACACCTGTCACTCAAGGTTCTTAAACCATGACATGATTTTTAAAAAGAGTATCCTATTAATGAAAAAAACCACACACATACACCCTAAATTAGAATGAGAAAGTAGCAAAATAGTTAAATATTTTCACTTAGAGCAGGAAGATCAATTCTTGTTCTCTTTTACTTCTGCTCAAATGCCTAGCCCAGTATTTGAAAATAAATAAGCCTAACAACTTGATAGAAATTATTGAAGAATATTCTGTTTCCTTAAAATTTTAAAATCAATAACTGTATGAACCGACTCACTGTCTTATAAAGTACTGCTACTTAGATTCTTCTTTTCTTTGTTTCTGAAAAATCTTCTACCTGATTTTGTGTTTGAATTCTTTTGTTTTTTGTTTTTTATTGGATATTTTATTTATTTACATTTTAAGTGTTATCCCCTTTACAGATCCCCCCAAAAACTCCCTAACCCATTCTCCCTCCTTCTGCTTCTATGAGGGTACTCCCCAACACACCTACTCCTGCCTATCTGCCCTTGCATTCTCCTACACTGGGGCATCTATCAAGCCTTCACAGGAACAAGGGTCTCTCCTCCCATTGATGCCCTACAAAGCCATCCTCTGATACATATACAGCTGGAGCCATGGGTCCCTCCTTGTGTACTCCTTAGTTGGTAGTTTAGACCCTTGAAGCTCTGATTGGTTGATATTGTTGTTCTTCATATGGGGTTGCAAACCCCTTCAGGTCCTTCAGTCCTTTCTTTAACTCCTCCATTAGGGACCCCATGATGAATTCAGTGGGTTGACTGAGAGCATCCATCTCTGTATATGTCAGGCTCTGGCAGAGCCTCTCAGGAGACATATATTATCAGGCTCCTGTCAGCATGAAGTTTGTGGCATCTACAATAGTTTTTGCGTTGTTGACTGTACATGGGATGGATCCCCAGGTAGTGCAGTCTCTGGAAGTCCTTTCCAGCAGTCTCTGCTCCACACTTTGTCTCTTTATTTGCTCCCATGAGTGTTCTTTTAACCCTTCTAAAAAGGACTGAAACATCTACACCTTTGTCTTCCTTCTTCTTGAGAGTCATGTGAGATAAAAAGATCTCCCATGCTCATGGATTGGCAGGATTAATGTAGTAAAAATGGCCATTTTATAGAAAGGAATCTACCTACAGATTTAGTGCAATCCCCATCAAAATTCCAACTCAATTCTTCATTGAGTTAGAGAGAGCAATTTCCAAAATCTTTTGGAATGACAAACAACCCAGGATAGAGAAAACTATTATCAACAATAAAAGAACTTCTAACAGAATCTTCATTCCTGATATCAAGCTATACTACAGAGCAATAGTGAAAAAAACCTGCATAATATTGGTACAGAGACAGGCAGGTAGATCATTGGAATGGAATTAAAGAACCAGAAATGAACCCATACACCTAAGGTCACTTGATCTTTGAACAAGGGACTAAAACCATCCAGTGGAAAAAAGAGCATTTTCAACAAATGGTGCTGAATCAACTGGTGGTCATCATGTAGAAGGATGCAAATCCATACATTCTTATCTCCTTGAATCTTTTCTTGTAGTAGCATATGGCACACTTTTTGGTTGTTTTTGAAACTATTTGTTGCCTAGCTGGCAGATATAGGATATTAAGAGTAACCCCCTGGAGTTTTGGAAAACTAGATCTAGTAGACTAGCTACTTTGTGCTAGTCTACAATCTGTAAAATCTCTTGGTCTATTGTATGAAAACAATCAAATGATGCCCAAACTTCCAGGTTATAGATGAAGCTATCTTAACTGCTTTGACTTCTCCAAAATAGCACAATATTTCTGCTAAACCTATGAGGTGAAATAAGGCACCACACTTCAGTTTTTTCTCCCAGATATTTGGTTAGAGCAATGAGAAAAGTAACTAACACAACTTGCTTATTCTAATTGTCATAATCTTAAGCTGAAATATTCCAAAGAATTGCACTAGGAATATCATATTTTATTACCTTTGTCATGGCTACATACTTGTACATTTTGGCATTTATATATTTGGCCAGATTTAAATATACTTTCAAAACAAAATGCAGTCAATTTTAAATATTACATATAACATAAATTCTATATTGAAAATCATATCCATAGGATTTTATGATAATCTCAACTTTGAAGAGAGAAGTAATTATATATGATATAATTAATAATTGCATAAAAATCATATATCACACATATATGATACATGATTTTTGATCATGTAATGAAGATTTGAGGAATTCTTGTATATTTAGAAGACTCTGGGTTATTAGTGATAACTCACAAATATTTCAAAATTCCATGTTGGAATGGGTATTTCCTTTGCAATAACTTTAAGAGTATGTTGGCTAATAGTGTTTTCTTTCCAATAGAAAATCCAATCAGATTTGACAAGTCATGAGATCAGTTTAGAGGAAATGAAGAAACATAACCAGGGAAAGGATGCCAACCAAAGAGTTCTTTCTCAAATTGATGTTGCACAGGTATATTTTATTTTATAACCTAAGGGGATTGGTTTATAATTAAATGACTTTGTTATCATCAAATTCAAAATTTTACTATGGCATCTATCAGTATAATATTTAAAAATAATTTCTGTACTATTTAAAGATAAGTCAAGATATATCTGTTTAGTGTCAAACTTATTCAGAACACTAAATTCTCTCAACAAAATGTTCTATGTGTTAGAAAATAATGTAAAAAATTCCATGTATATTCCTTTAAATTTTTTCAGCAAATACAAAATGACCAAACACATGATTGGTTGGATTATTAAAGATAAACTAATTAGTATTTCCTTATATTGCGGTTACAGAAAAAATTACAAGATGTCTCCATGAAATTTCGATTATTCCAAAAACCAGCCAATTTTGAACAACGCCTAGAGGAAAGTAAGATGATTTTAGATGAAGTAAAGATGCACTTGCCTGCACTGGAAACCAAGAGTGTTGAACAGGAAGTAGTTCAGTCACAACTAAGTCATTGTGTGGTATGTATTCCTAGTAGCAAATATCCAGCTACCTTTTCAGTTTGCTATATTAGAAGAATTCCATAATCTTTGGTAGTAGGATGCATTTCATATAACTGTAATAATGACAGCATTGTTTTAAGATTAAGGAAAATGACATATTATGATATAGTTCTTATAGAGATAATAGTCATTTGATGGCATTTTAGGAGAGTGATTTCTGAGTCAATAATATTGTTAATGGCAACATAGAATGAAAAAGGAGTCATATTTACATTATTCTTTCTTGGTACATATATTAAAAAAGAAGTCAAGAAAGGAAACAGACAAATTTCGATACAGCAACTGCAGAAGTAGTAGTAGTAGTAATAACCACTCCAGTATTTCTGTTTCTCAGTAAGTTTAAATGGTGTACAGAAATCATCTTTCTTCTCAAGGCTACAGATTACCTGAAAGAAAGTGAAGACAAAGAGCTGTGAGTGGCACCATGGTTTACATTCTAAAAACAATGAATCGTAATGTATTAAATAAACATTGAAATGTCACCAGACTGCAAAACATAAACCTGTATCATTTGAACTATGTCTTACAAATGTACCAGTTGTATCTGTATAAATGGGTAAATCCTTCCTATTTAGCAAGTATTTTCATCAATAATTAGGATGTGTTTAATGGAATTATTTCATTAAGTAGTTTCACCATCCAAAATAGCATTTATTTATGATGTTAAACAGTAATTTGCTGATAATATACAAATAAAAATAGTCATACTTGATATCATATCTTACAACTTTCAAGAAGAATTAAAAGTTAAAATGCACCATTACTTACATTTGCAATGGGAAAGATATTCATTCTCGTCAAATAGGATAATACTTCATATTAATTATCTTCCAGTTAATGATCTCAAAACAACCACATTTATATCTACAAATGAAACAGCACAAATATTAGCTTGGTCTGTATCTAGTTCTAGTACAAATTTTAAAACAATGGGAATACATTTTCTGTAAAGACATCTTTCTTTCACAGATTTTATATTCTCTACTTTTAATTTACATAAATATAATTTATGATATATAACTGCATCCTTGTCTTCAAGAATTTTTTGTTGTTGTTTTGTATGTTGCTTGTTGATGATGACAACAATGATGATGATAATCATGTTAATGATGATGATAATGTTATAAGAATTGTCACTATATAGAATAGCAGATCTTACATTTATGAATCTTGTGCCTAAAACCCCAGGTAGTTGGATTAAAAGTTAGTGCCATCACTCCTTGGTACAACTTTTTTTTTCTGAAACAGAAGTTCTTAACATGAATATAAATACAAGCAAAGTTTCCTTCCTTGTTTATAACTATGTTCTTTGCTGATTGAAAAGAGTGACCTAGGGTAGTAAAATCTCTTCTTATTTAAAAATAAAAATCTGTTCAAGTTCCATTAGGGAAACATTTAGAGCTATCTGTAATTTTAGATTGACATAACAATTTTTTACAATAAAAGTGTATGATTTTGGTGTTTCCAAAATGCAGATTTTTCTACATATTTGAAGATTTAAACTAAAAATTGAAAAGTGTCAAAATGAATTTACAGTTATTGGTCAAGTAATAGAAATATCAGTCATGAAAGTTATATTCATAACAAAGTATGTGACCATAATGAAACAGATACATTATGTAAAAGCAAATATTAAATGATATAATTGTTTTAACTCCAAAGACAACCCACTTACTAGTGAGAATTTTCTTAGTAAGAATGAAGTTATTGTTTTGAATAAATATGGAATAATTTAATGCAGAACTATATCCATCATTATATGTGGACACATATATACAAATGAAAATTTTCATGCATATGCACATACTACTTTGCATATTTCCTATAAAATAATTAAAAAACCTATTATAACAGTGGTTGACATTTGTACTATATTGATAATTATACTTGATATTCAGAGTTACAATATTTGCCTCATAAGGACTTGCATGCTAAACTATCCATATAATGGTATATGTGTGTGCCATATGTTCTGGTACACATGTGAAAAATAATATAATTCTACTGTTTTACATTCTCATCAGTATCAATAATATATATTTGTATTTCAATGAAAATATTTAACATTAATCCATTTTTCCCTGTGATATTATATACATGGAAACACTGATTTATATATTTATATGTTTTATCCTAATTAAATATAAGTGCCATGGCAAAAAACTGCATTTTTTCACTTTATATGGCAGGAATGCAAAACTATCTGGTGGATTTTAGGCACTCAATATACCAGAAAAATTAGTACATTCATTCTTGTAAACTTATGGCTAGAACTGAATAAATGTGGAACTAAAAATTCAAATCTTATAACATTGAACAATGACATTTGAAAATTAATATTGATGAACTAAATATATGTGGTGCATTTAATTTATATGAATAGCTGCAAATTATACATATATATTTATAAATCTAAGTTAACTCAACAGAAAATACAAAATGTGTCATAAGCCACAAAATGAATTCCATTTAACTTATAAACTCAAAGGGGCAATTAATCTCTATGTCTATGTCTTTGTATTAATAATAATAATAATCATAATAATAATAATATAACATTCCATACATTATATAGTACTTCTGTTTGTCTTATGTTTCAACATAGAATTTGTATAAAAGCCTGAGTGAAGTGAAGTCTGAAGTTGAAATGGTGATTAAAACTGGACGTCAAATTGTACAGAAAAAGCAGACAGAAAATCCCAAAGAGCTTGATGAACGAGTAACAGCTTTGAAACTGCATTACAATGAGTTGGGTGCAAAGGTGAGTACCTATGTAGAGCAAAATCGCATTTTATAATATTTTCAGTATATTGCTAAACAGCATGAAAGATAAAATATAATACTAGAAACACTTATTGTGATTCTCAGTCTAAATCAAGTAATTCCAAATGAAGCTGATACAAAGACACATTTTGTCTCTGCTTATCCATATAAACTAAAAGGAATATAAACCTTAAGGAGGTATTTATTGGTGAATCAGATACTTATTAAAGTTTTTTCTTGTTCTAAAACCCTTCCTGATCAATATAAGAAATCTATTTAGTATGGCTGGAAAACTTGTATATATTTTACATTCAGTTATAAGTGGAGTAAAATATTGCACTTAGAATGAACGTGATGCAACGTAGTTAGCATAGTTTGAAATCAAGAAAATTAATTGTATATTTATTCAAATTATCTTACAGATATTCTAACATGTGTGTGTCTATGTGTGTATTAACACCACTTCTATATTCTCTCCCCTGCTATTCCTTTCCAATCTATTTTTAATATATCTTTTCTACTTAATAATTTAAATTAAATTAAATTACATAATTTTAATTTAATATTTTTATTTTTTGATGTTGTTGCTGCATGGTGTACGATCGTGTTAAATGTAACTTTGATAATACCTATATCAAAGGATGCTAGTTTTTATTTTCTTATACTTTATATGGTAAAAATGAAATTCAAAAAAATCTGTGTTATTCATTTGAGCTTAATATTTATTCACATACATACACTGAAATTTTGTGATGAGTGAGTACTTTTTATTTCTTTTTAGAAAGGGTCTCATTCAGCACAGGCTTGTCTTGAATTCACAAAATAGCTGAGGCTGACTTTTACCTCCTGATCCTTCTGCCTCCACTGTCAAAGGGTGGAATTATAATCACATTACAACTTGTAAGGCTGATATTCCAGTAAGAAAGAAAAAAACAGGTCTAAGCAAAGCAAAATTCTCATCTTGCTCTTTTAATGATTATTTGGGCCAATTCTTTGCACAGTACCATTGTCTTTAATATGGCAAGTTTTGATATAAAACAGTATTGAAAAATCATTTAGAATTTAAAACAACAAAAATAAAATTTGAAGAATGTTAGGACCAGCAGTTTGTCATTATTATGAAGTTAATGGATGTAATAATGATACAAATCCCTACTTATTCATGAAAGTACCAATTTGATTTGTTATTTATAACAATTTAGCACTATAATATCATTAATATAAAATAATGAAATGATTCTTTAATAACATGTCAGAATAGATCATAGATTGAGGAAGTTGTATTTGAATTAAATATTAATTAAGAAAATTTAATGATTAGGGGATTGTATTTAAAATACTGATTTATAAAAATACTATAATTCCTATATTTCTTACCTAAGAAAAATACTTTTCTATTTATTGATCTTCAAAACATCTTCATCCAGGATGGCTTTTTAACAAAATCAAAGACAAAAAAAAATGTATTTAATGAAAAAATTCTCTTATGTAAATAGAAAAAAACATTTTAATTTATTTATCTTCAAATTTCATATGCTAGTATTTAATTCAGTACATTGTCATTTGTAGTAAACATTTAATAAGATGAATACTGTGTGGAAATATTAATAAGAATATTGTATTTTTCAAACTTCTGGGGCCTGCTATTCCAATATGAAACTACTGACCTACCTGATTCATAATGAGGACTTTCTCCTTAAATTGTAGATTACTAGTTTTTTACTGTGTCATCACTGTAAGGAGATAAATATTACTCTTTCTTCATTCAAAGCCACTGACATAAAAGATTAGCAACTCATACTTGTGACCACATTTAACCTCAATGAATGACTTTAAAGCACATGTGCATGTACTCAAATACAATTACAATGGGGTTAAGATATTTGCATATGAGATTTGAGAATTATAATTTGGTCTTCAGCACATTTCTTAGAATATAGTTTTTTATTTAAAAACACAAATAAGTTGCATTGTTCATGAATACGAAGTTAATTTTCTTATATCTACGTTTCATCAATTTGAATGAGAAAGATTCTCTTGGCTCCATTGATATAATGCCAGTATTCTTTTATGTCTTCACAAAGCTTTGACTTTTTTAAAAAAATAAACATGAATAGCAATATCATCTTCAAAATATACTTGTTAGTGTACATTAAAATAATACTTTTGAGGCATTTAGGCTCAATAGTCTTTATAAATATTTATTTTTCTTGCTCAAAGACAAGAACAATGTAAAAAATTTTTCCATAAGTAGCTGTATTCCCTGTATTTAAAAACTTACTTAGTTGCACAGAAAAAAATAAGATAAATAAAAATCAATAATGCATGAGTATAGGAAAATAATATTCCTTTGAAATATTAAATTTGGGATCCTTTTCTATTAATAGAGCACAGAAGTAAAATAAGTATACATGGAAGCACATAATAAAGATTTTTGACATATTGCATAAAAAAATTTCTTTCAGTAAGATGAGTAGATATTTATAATTTCCATGGATAAAAAGTAAAACTGAGATATCAGAGCTCCAGGTTAATTCAGACTGTTGGTCCTCCTACAGGGTTGCCTTCCTCCTCAGTTGCTTCCAACCTTTCCCTTATTCAACCAAAAGAGCCAGCTGCTTCTGTCCATTGGTTGGGTGCAAGTATCTGCATGTGACTGAAGCTGCTTGTTGTGTCTTTCAGAGTTCAGTTAAGATAGGCCCCTTTCTGTGAGCAAATCATAGCCTCAGCAATAATGTCAGGCCTTGGGGCCTCCCCTTGTTGTGAATTCTACTTTGGGCCTGTCACTGGGCCTTCTTTTCCTCAAGCTCTTCTCCATTTCTTTCCCTGCAGTTCTTTCAGACAGGAACAATTATGAATCAGAGGTTTTACTGTGGAATGCCTCTCCTCTCCCTCACTTAATGTCCTGTCATCCTTTCTGGAGGTGGGCTCTAAAAGTTCGCTCTCCCTACTGTAATGTCACTCCCTTTGAGTCCTGAGAGTCTCTCACCTCCCAGGTCTCTGGTGTATTTTGGAAGGTCCCCCAATCTCCTACCTCCCTAGGTTACATGTTTCCATTCTTTCAGCCGGCCCTCAGGACTTCAGTCCTTTTCCTCACCCAATACCAGATCAGGTTCCCCTCCCCCCAACCATCCCTGTCCACTTTCCCTTCTAGGTCGGTCCCTCCCTCCCCACTTGTGATTGCATTCTTCTCCCTTCCAAGTGAGACTGAGGTGTCCTCACTTGGGTGCTTCAGCTTGTTGACCTTTTTGAGTTCTATGGACAATATCTTGGGTATCCTGTATATTTTGAGGGTTCTAATATCCACTTATTAGTGATTACATACCATGTATGTCCTTTTGGGTCTAAGTTAACCTGGACCCCGAGATCTCTCAAACACTGGACTACCAACCAGGCAGTATACCCCAGATGATATAAGGCCCCCCAATACATATAGAGCAGAGGACTGTGAGGTCTGGGTTCAAAAATATACCTAACCCTCAAGTGACTGGAAGCCCCAGCGAGTATAGAAGTCTAGTTGGGTAGGGATATTTTAATGGAGATAGGATATGGGGAGGAGGTATGGGATGTGGAACAGTCAGAGGGTGGACCAGGTGGAGGGAAATTCTGGAGTGTAATTAAATAAACATATGAATAAATAAATGGCAAAAATATAAAAATGAAAATGTGTTAAAATATTCAGTCTTGGCCAGCCAGATGGCTCAGGTGGTAATGAAAATTGATTCCAAGCCTTATAAATCAAGATCAATTCCTGTGACCCAACATTCCAGGAGAGAACCAACTCCTATAAATTGTCATCTGTATTGCACATATGCTCTATGACATATAAAAGTTCACATATGTAATTATTGAGAGAGAGAGAGAGAGAGAGAGAGACAGACAGACAGACAGATGGACAGAGAGACAAAGAGACGGAGAGACAGAGACAGAGAGAATGAGTGTGAGAGAGACCACCAGTTTCACTCCACCACCTAGGAAAATTATGTATGGATAAAAGAAGAGAATAGTGACTCTACTAGGGGTTGGAATAGCTCAGCAGTGAAGCATTTGTCTTAAAAGCATGAAGATTTGAGTTAGGTGAATTCATAGAATGCATATGAAAATACTGGATTAGAAGAGCCATACTTACATAATCCCATGGGTGGGATACAGAGAGAAGAATAAACCTGGGCTAAATAGCTATATTGCTAGGTTAATTTGTGATCTACAGACATGTCCACTGAGAGGAGGGAGACACTGTTTCTGAAGATAACACTTTTGTGTTATTAACAGTATTCTGCTCTCCACACACATGCATATTAATGTGTATAAGCACACATGCATATATATGTGTATAAGCACACATAGAAACTCTCATGCTATGCACCCACAATTCACATGAACCTGTATATACATGAATATAACTTTAACAATTTGAATTTGTATCCAAGATGTAAACATTTTATATATATATATATATATATATATATATATATATATGTGTGTGTGTGTGTTATATATGTGTGTTATATGTGTGTGTTGTGTGTGTGTTGTGTGTGTGTGTATCAAATACATCTCTCATAAATTTTATGAATATTTGAAATTTATATCATCATTTTTATAGAAACATGTTAAGCACTTTAGACTTACTTTTAGTTTTAATGTCAATAGTCCCACAATATACGTAGTGTATAAATACATAAATGTACATATTCATACATATATCTTTAGAGCCTGAAGCATAAATGTGAATTCATACAATTTATTTATTACACAAATTCATAATGGTTCAAACTAATTGTAAGTCTATCTTTCAGATATTGTATTAATAAAACCAAATCTTGGGCTGGCTACGGTAGCCCATGCCTTTAATCCCTTCACTTGGCAGGCAAATGTAGGTAGATCTCTGAGTTCCAGGCCACCCTGGTGTACAGTTATAATTAGGTCAGCATAAAGAAACCCTGTCTCACAAAACAAATTAAAGTAAAACAACAACAAAAATCTAACTAAATAAATAAGTAAATCTATTTATTTTGAGAGCAAAGTAGTAGTATAAATATAATTTTTGTCACAAAGATACATATACCATTTTTATTAAGCCATTTCTGAAAAGCTTGTTCTGAATATAAGCACTGTCTATATAGGAAGGACTTTAAATTAATATGACACTGACTGAAATTTCTGATGAGTTTTTCCTTTACAATATTTCATTATACTCATTGATGTATATACATGTTAATTTTCTAATGGTGAATATTTTTTTCTTTTCACCTTATTTGCTTTTCTTTTAGATCCTGGTTTTTACCCATAAGAGTAAATTTATAAGAGTGAAATTTTGGGGTTTCAAACCAATTTTCCCTTTTTTGTTAGAAATTGTTTATGGAAAAGTGGTATTCTATGAATAAATAATTTTAAAATGTAGTAAAGATGAAATTGACAACTCTATATATTAGATAAATATGCTTGCCTCCTAAAAGAAATATTCTTTCTCCTTTTCTGATACCACCTGTCTAGCAAAAGAAAGAGTCATTTGTATTTTGAATACAGTAAGCCTGTTTGTCCATGTCTTTGTCAAATGACTATAGATGTTCTAGGAAAAATATGTCTTATCTTCTGTTTGAGTTCTGTTATCCTGTTTATTTCAAACTTTGACCATAAATATTGTTTTTACTAAGAAACAAATTCCCATAATTTATATTGTTGATGTTATCACAGCAACAGGTATAAGGCAATATATTTTGATTAAGCATTCTGTTGCTGAAGACTTTTGAACTTAACTACTAATTTCCTGACTATATGATAAGAAGGAAATCAACATGTAAGATAATGGTTATTTTACAGTAAATGGATTATAAAAATTCCAATAAAATGATTGTATATAAAGTTGACTTACAAAGTATGCTAAATTTAATATATTATCTTTACATTTAGGTAACAGAGAGAAAGCAACAGTTGGAGAAATGCTTGAAGTTGTCCCGTAAGATGAGAAAGGAAATGAACGTCTTAACAGAATGGCTGGCAGCAACAGATACAGAATTGACAAAGAGATCAGCAGTTGAAGGAATGCCAAGTAATTTGGATTCTGAAGTTGCCTGGGGAAAGGTATATCCCATATCATTGAAAGTTATTTTTATCATATATGAAAACTCATAGTAAATGATTTTATAAACAAATAGTAATCCCAAACAGTAATAGAATTATCAATATTGTTTCATTTTTCCCTTTCTCAAGAATGAATTAATCAAGGGCTGTTTATTTCAAGTCTGGTAATTAAAATAGTAAACTTTATGAAAACTCCCTCCAAAGCATACATTGAATAAATGGTTTATGAATGAATCCTTTTAATTACATAAAATTAGAATAAAAAATATAGATATTCCAAATGGATCATATCAATTTAAAGATTCAAATATATAATTCACAGAGACAAAGTTCTATGTTTTATTAGTTTGCCTCAAAATAGAATGCTTATATGGAACATATAACAAGAGATGCAGCAAGTTACAGTGACTGTGAGTAGTTCAGTATATCAACTACCTTATAATCATGAATAATGTAAAAGGCCTGTGAAGATTCTATCATTCTGTCACAAAAGGGCATCTGCCTTAAATTCTTTCTACCTGGAAAACTCTTCTCATTTCTCTGACAGTCAGATAGCTGTTTATTGCTGCCAAAAATTTAAAGTCAGACACTTATAGCTTAATTTTTCCTAGGTAATTTATTACTAGATTATTTGAAATTGTCCTAATAAAAGGAAGCAATTTCTGTAGTTAGCATGAATAGCATATTTACATCTTAGACTTTGCCAAGGCATTGGGCCATTTATAAAGCATAATCTCATTTTTTAAAAAAATTTAAATATTTGAATATGTTAATTAGCTTCCCCAAGATATTTGCACTGATTTTTATTTCAGTAATGCTAAACATTATACTCCAAAATTTCAAACCATAGAATGTGTTATATAAAAACTCATGATGACAGGATGCCATACTTGAAACCATTATTCTTTGCATAAGTGTAGAGGATGTGTAAGGGTAATTTTTTTTAAAAAAATAAGTAGTGGTAGATTATAATCGCTTTCAAACCATTCAGAACAGCTATTTAGCATTACAGGAAGATTACGTATTTTTTGAGATTATTATGATAAGAAAAATAATATAATATAGATTAAAATGAATAGGTTTTATTTTCCCCTTACTACTTTACCATATAATGTGTTTATGTTTGTTTAGATTACATCTATAATTACATGCTTAAGTACAAGCCAGACTACTATAAAAATTGCCCAAGATGAAATGTTTCAGAGAAGGTATATAGGAGATTTTTATCTGATGTACTCTCACCAGTTTGGTTTAAGGAAGCAACTTTAGTATAAGAAAACATCTAGAGGATTGGGTCATTTCTTGACATGATTGTTGGTATGTTTTTCTCTTCGTATAAAACTTGCTCATCCACAAAAAGGAAGATAATAAAGTAGAGAACATTAGTTTTCTCTCAAAGATGAATGATAAGCCCTCCATGCATTATTTCTGCTCTTATTTCATTTGCCATAACTAATGTTGCCTGATCTATTTACCAGACTTGGTAACAAAATATCGACTTGAGATGAGCAAAGTTGTACTCTCCAAAAATGACCTTGCACTGAAATGAATACAGAGAGAAAGTCTTTCTAGAGATAATTATCTTGGCAAAAGTAGTGTTTTACTGGCCTTTTATCTAAAGCTTGAGAAAAAAGTAAATAAAATCTGCATAACCTGCAAACTTATAAAAAACCTGCCAGTGCCTAGCAGCTTTTAGTATAAGTAGCCATAAAATAGTTCAAATATATTGTTCTTTTCTTTATACAATATATCAAAATGTACAAATTACCTTTCAGGGATTCATGAATACTACCCAGAATTGATTTCAGTAAGCTATTATCATCACAGATATAAGTTTATTGCTGGTTTTGAAATGGTCTGGTTCAATCAATTGTCAAGACTTCCTTAGGAGACCATGCAAAGCAATGGTTTAAAAACTCATTTTCCATAGTTCTAGAGACTGAAAGTTCAAGATCAGTAGTCAGAAAAGTGACTTTCATCTAAAACAATTCCCTGTGGCTAGTAAATATAAACATTGTTGTTCACATTATTTTCATCTATGGACATATCTAGATAACAAATTAATCTTCTCATGATGATATCAGTCACATAGATTCATAATCACTATATCATTATCAAGTTACCTCTGCAAATATCCTATTAGTATACAGACACATTTAGAGGTACTGACATTTGGAACTTCATCATGGGAATTGGGGGGCATATAAAATAAATTCTGACAAAGGGAAAGTCATGGAATATAGAAATTTCCATGATGTTAAATAACAAACTAGATCTAGAGGTGAAAGGAAACTCAGCTAATTCATGAGCACCTTAGTAGAAATTTTAGAATTATACCAAATATAAACTTATTCTACAATCTCCATAAAGATTTTTCCTCTCTTTACTAAAGACTACTGTTATCCTTAAGGACCGCCCCCCCCCCCTGCTACACACATGAAAATTCCACCAAAATGCCTTTCAGTAAGTTCTCAAAATTATAGGAGGCTTGAATAATCTGGAGCTTTGGCCGTGGATTTAGTCTTCATCTCATCTCCGTAGAATGCTCACAGTTAATGTACTTTCTTGACAAAAGTAGGTAACACTTTCCCCTTGCTCCTTTATTCTCTATGTAATCCAGCCATTTTTCTACATGGCTATGTGACATTTTTGCATTTGTGGTCTCTTGATGCCCTGGTCTCTTGATCTCCTGATTCCTCCCTGCCCTCTTCCCCTTTTCCTTATATGACCTGGTCCTGTTTTCCAAGCATACTCTTATTTCTAGACTCTACCAGGCATCTTTGTCTCTGCTTCTTTATCTACAACAACAACAATGAAACAAAACAAACAAAAATACCATAACAACGAAAAAACCCCACCTATGTCAACCATTTTATAGTAGTCATGTGCTACTTTTATTTCTTTTTTCTCCCATGCACTCCTCTGTAGTCAACACTGGCTTTCTATATACATTAGCTTCAAATATATGATCCTGATGCTTTAGCTCCTATAATGCTGGGATTAAGAGTAAATTAGAATTTTCTCAGTGTTCAACTAGAATTTTTAATTCCTTAAAAATAAATTTGATCACTTGAACATAAAATAATTTTCTGATATAACCATTACACATTTCATTTATTCTACTTCAGTGTAATTATTGAAGAACACTGACTTACTTAAATAAGCTCCCTGAACTCACAGCATCATCCAAATTGTAAGAATTAAGCATGATTCCTGAAAATGTTCTCATCCTATGTTAATTTGGATCAATATTATTCTATATAGTACACATCCGCATTGTTTTATAGAAAAAGAGTTGTGTGACAAAATCAATAAAAGAAAAAAAATGAACTCAATTCAACATATTAAATAATGGAAAAATGCAAGAAACTAATGTGTGTATCAACAGACACTAATAATATGTATGGCTGTGATTTGTTGTGGATAAAGGAAGAGAAAGTTTTATCATTATATGAGAAAGAAAGCAGTCAGGAGCATCTGGAAGAGTATAGAGCAGAGAGAGAAAGTAGAGACTGAACACAGGATGCAGAAAAATCCTGAGAGGGCAGAAAGGAGGGAGGGAAGGGAAGCAAGGGGGCAGAAACTGAGAGGGAGAGAGAGATTAAGGGAGAAAAGGAGAGTACAGCAAAATACAAGACAAAAAGAAGGGTAAAAGACACAAAAAAGAGTATGAGAACAGAGAGAACATATACAAATTAACAGAGTTTATACAACAAATGGAGGGAAAATGCAACAAATTGGAAAGGAAGAAGTCAAAATATCACTATTTGCAAATGATATTACAGCATACTTAAGTGACTGCGAAAATTCCACCAGAGAACATGTAATCCGGATAAACCACTTCAGTAAAGTGACTGAATATAAAATTAACTCATACAAATCAGTAGCCTTCCTCTACTCAAACGATAAACAGGCTGAGAAATAAAATAGGGAAACAACACCCTTCACAATAGTCACAAACAATATAAAGTATCGTGGTGTGACTCTAACTAAACAAGTGAAAGATCTGTATGACAAGAACTTCAAGTATCCGAGGAAAGAAATCAAAGAAGACCTCAGAAGATGGAAAGATCTCCCATTCTCGCAGATTTGCAGGATTAATATAGTAAAAATGCCTATCTTGCTGAAAGCAATCTACAAACTCAATACAATTCCCATCAAAATTCCAACTCAATTCTTCATAGAGTTAGAAAAAGCAATTTGCAAATTCATTTGGAGAAAAAAAAACAGCATAGCAAAAAAACTATTCTCAACGATCAAAGAAATATGTGGGAAATCACCATCCCTGACCTCAAGCTGTCTTACAAAGCAATAGTGATAAAAAAAAAAAAAAATACTGTGTGATATTGGTACAGAGACAGGCATGAAGGTCAATGGAATCAAATTGAAGACCCAGAAATGAACTCACATACCTATGGTCACATGATCTTTGTAAAAGGAGCTTAAAACCATCCACTGGAAAAAGACAGCATTTTCAACAAATGGTGCTGGTTCAACTGGTGATTAGCATGTATAAGAATGCAAATTGATCCATTATTATCCTTGTACAAAGTTCAAGTCCAAGTGAATCAAGAATCTCCACATAAAACCAGATACTCTGAAACTAATAGAAAAGAAACTAGGAAAGATCCTTGGGCACATGGGCACAGGGGAAAATTTCCAGAACAGAAGACCAAGAGCTTATGCTTTAAGATCAAGAATTGACAAAGGGGACCTCATAAAATTGCAAAGCTGCTGTAAAGTAAAGGACACTGTCAATAGGATAAAATGGCAACCAACAGATTTGGAAAAGATCTTTACCAATCCTACATCCAATAGGGGGCCAATATCCACTATATACAAAGAACTCAAGAAGTTAGAATCCAGAGAACCAAATAACCTAGTTAAAAAATTGAGTACAGAGCTAAACAAACAACAAAAAAGTCTTAGCTGAGGAATACCAAATGGCTGAGAAACACATAAAGAAATGTTCAACATCCTTAGTGATCAGGGAAATGCAAATCAAAACAACTCTGAAATTCCACCTCACACCAGTCAGAATGGCTAAGATCAGGAGACAGCAGGTGTTGGTGAGGATGTGGAGAAAGAGGAACACTCCTCTATGGCTGGTGGGATTGCAAGCTGGTACAACCACTCTGGAAATGAGTTTGGCAGTTCCTTAGAAAATTAGACATATTACTACCTGAGGACCCAACTATACCCAGGAAATGCTGCAACATGTAATAGAGACACATGCTCCACTATGTTCATAGCAGCCTTATTTATAGTAGCCAGAATGTGGAAAAAACCCAGATGTCCTTTAACAGAGGAATAAATGCAGAAAATATGGTGCATTTACACAATGGAGTGCTACTCAGCTATTAAAAACAATGAATTCATGAAATTATTAGGCAAATGAATGGAACTAGAAAATATCTTCCTGAGCGATGTAATCCAATCACAAAGGAATGTTATGCACTCACTGATAAGTGTATATTAGCCCCAAACCTTGAAATAACCAAGATAAAGACCAAAGCGTGGATGCTTCAGTCCTTCTTAGAAGGGAGAACAAAATACCCAGGAGAAGAAATATGGAGATAAGATGTAGAGCAGAGACTGAGAAAAGGCCATACAGACACTGTCCCACATGGGAATCCATCCCACATACTTTCACCAAAATCAAACACTATTGTGGATGGCAAGATATGCATGCTGACAGGAGCCTGATAAAGTTGTCTTCTGAGAGGCTCTGCCAGAGTCTGACTAATACAAAAGCAGATGCTTACAGACAACCATTGGACCAAGCATGGGGTACCCACTGGAGGAGTTAGAGAAAGGACTGAAGGAGGTGAAGGTTTTTGCAACCCCATGGGAAGAACAATATCAACCAACCAGAAGACCCTACAGTTCCCAGAGACTAGACCACCAACCAAAGAGGGACCCATGTCTCCAGCCACATATGTGACAGAAGATGGCCTTGTTGGGCATCAATGAGAGGAGAGGCCCTTGGTCCTGTGAAGGCTCAGTGCCCCAGAGTAGAGGAATGCCAGGGTAGAGAGGTGGAATTTGGTGAGGGGGTAGGGTATCACCCTCATAGAGGTAGGGGGAGGGGCAATGGGATAGGGGGTTTCTGAAGGGGACTCCTGGAAAGGTGAAAACATGTTAAATGTAAATAAATAAAATATCCAATAAAATTGTCTTTCTGTGTGCCAGTGGTTTCTCACATGTAATCACCTGGGAAAATTGAAAAATATGCAAATAAATGGACTCAGTCTTGGTATGTTTTTGGATTTAAGTGGTCTGCCCAACTGTAGCTAGAATCACCCATAGGCCACTGTATTTTCCAATGAGGATCTATTATTTTCCAAGAACTACAACTCTCAGAATTCCATAAATTTACCTGGTTACTGGGGAGGTGAGGCTTACAGGTTAATTTATAGACCTTACACTGGGAACTCCTAGAAAATATTAGTCATGTAATATTGATGATTTTTGAGTAGAATGATGCGATATACATCCAAATATGTTAATTATATTTTATATATTTTAAACAAACTTTTTAAGTATTTAAAGAAATCTAATTTCTACTCATAGTTTATAGGAATAATTGACAAATCTCATCACTGTCTTTGCTTTAAAAGTATGAGAACTATTCTATTTCTAAAGTATGTTACATGATCATTCTCATGAAAAATTACATTTCTTTTTAAAAGAGAGAATAGTAATTTATCTGTGAAGTGAAATATCACTAGCAGATCATTAACTTGGTACAATGGATGCATAAAACAGCTGTTACATAGAAAACAGAACATCTGTTAAATGCCATTGAAGTCACTATTCACTGTCATAGTTATGGCTATAATTTTTGTTCTGCATATTCTGCTTTCATAAAAAAACTCTTCTTTAATGAATGATGCATTATTAAGAAAATATCTATATACATTTCTTGAAAAGTCCAAAAAATATATATGATATATATATATATATATATATATATATTAAGAACATAATTTTTAAAGAATATAATGATTCTTTAATCATTATATTCTGTCACATAACTTAAGTGTAAAATAAGTTCTATATATTAAGCCAGGACAGAATAATTCAAGTTCTCAAAAGTATTTCATATCAAATTTCTTGAGGTATACAGCACATCTGATTGTTTGGGGTGCTATTGTGGAAAACAGTTTACATACATACAAATATATATATATATATATATATATATATATATATATATATATATATATCCTCAATTTAAAGGTAATTATCTTGGGAAATTAAAATT
Organism: Apodemus sylvaticus; assembly: GCF_947179515.1. NCBI lineage: Eukaryota > Metazoa > Chordata > Mammalia > Rodentia > Muridae > Apodemus > Apodemus sylvaticus. The sequence continues at coordinate 44,677,001 of NC_067495.1, forward strand.
TAAAAACTCCAGCACAGTACTATTTTTATTTTTCATGTTTTCATTGTATTTCCATTTTCCATTTTCCTATGTAAAGCAATGCTAAGATAGTCACACATACTCATGTATGACCAAATATTTCAAGATACCTTTTATATGTATATTAGTTAACCCTTCATGTACATTTTAGTAAATAACATATAAATAGTACCTACAATAAAATCACTGTGATATCTTAGTAAAAGAAAGGCTATTGTAATGAAATGCCTAAGTACATGTCTGCATAAATTGTGGCAAGCTAAAGACATAAGTTATAAAATTACTGCCCTTACAAAATTCTTTAAATAGGCTGGAGAGATGACTCAAAAGATAAGACTGGCTATTATTCAAGGGGACCCAGGTTTAATGCCCAGCATCCAAATGGAGGCTCACAGCTGTCTTTTGCAGAGGATCTGACAGCCTCAAAAAGACATACATGCGGGCAAAATACCAATGAATTAAAAATAAAGTAGTTAGTATTAGGAAAAGAATTGTTTTAAAAGGACAGAATGAGTGTACTGTGACATACAAGTTAGCCTTAGAATAATTCTCAGAAAAATTTAAGGAAGGCATTGGAAATGTGGGAAATAAGAAACTGAGATAGTGTATGCTTTCAAGCCCAAATGAAGACTCTTAAATTCTTGGAGAAGTGTCTGTATATTCATGAGAAATCAGATAATTATTATAAAATGTTTTATAATAATCAAATGAAAAATGAGAGTATCAACAGATCTGGCCAGTGGTAGCCCAAAAACAGTGCCTTTGCACTCTCCACTCTCCCCTGTCTCCCCTCTCCCTTCTTTCCATCTCCACTCTTAACTGTCTCCCCTCTCCCTTGTTTACCCTCCACTCTCCCCTATCTCCCCTATCCCTTGTTTCCCTCTCCACTCTCCCCTGTCTCCCCTCTCCCTTCTTTCCCTCTCCACTCTCCTTCTCCCTTGTTACCCTCTCCACTCTCCCCTGTCTCCCCTCTCCCTTGTTTCCCTCTCCACTCTCCACGGTCACCTCTCTCCCTTTTTTACCCTCTCCACTCTCCTTCTCCCTTGTTTTCCCTCTCCACTCTCCCCTGTCTCCCCTCTCCCTGGTTTACCCTCTCCACTCTCCTTCTCCCTTGTTTTCCCTCTCCACTCTCCCCTGTCTCCCCTCTCCCTGGTTTACCCTCTCCACTCTCCTTCTCCCTTGTTTACCCTCTCCACTCTCCCCTGTCTCCCCTCTCCCTTGTTTCCCTCTCCACTCTCCTTCTCCCTTGTTTACCCTCTCCACTCTCCCCTGTCTCCCCTCTCCCTTGTTTACCCTCTCCACTCTCCCCTGTCTCCCCTCTCCCTTGTTTACCCTCTCCACTGTCCCCTGTCTCCCCTCTCCCTTGTTTCCCTCTCCACTCTCCTTCTCCCTTGTTTCCCTCTCCACTCTTACCTGTCTCCCCTCTCCCTTATTTACCCTCTCTACTCTCCCATGTCTCCCCTCTCCCTTGTTTCCCTCTCCACTCTCCTTCTCCCTTGTTTCCCTCTCCACTCTCCCCTGTCTCCCCTGTCACTTATTTCCCTCTCCACTCTCCCCCGTCTCCCCTCTCCCTTGTTTACCCTCTCCACTCTCCTTCTCCCTTGTTTCCCTCTCCACTCTTACCTCTCTCCCCTCTCCCTTGTTTGCCATCTCCACTCTCCCCTGTCTCCCCTCTCCTTGTTTACCCTCTCTACTCTCCCCTGTCTCCCCTCTCCCTTGTTTCCCTCTCCACTCTCCCCTGTCTCCCCTCTACTTTATTTACCCTCTCCACTCTCCCCTGTCTCCCCTCTCCCTTGTTTCCCTCTCCACTCTCCTTCTCCCTTGTTTACCCTCTCCACTCTCCCCTGTCTCCCCTCTCCCTTGTTTACCCTCTCCACTCTCCCCTGTCTCCCCTCTCCCTTGTTTACCCTCTCCACTGTCCCCTGTCTCCCCTCTCCCTTGTTTCCCTCTCCACTCTCCTTCTCCCTTGTTTCCCTCTCCACTCTTACCTGTCTCCCCTCTCCCTTATTTACCCTCTCTACTCTCCCGTGTCTCCCCTCTCCCTTGTTTCCCTCTCCACTCTCCTTCTCCCTTGTTTCCCTCTCCACTCTCCCCTGTCTCCCCTGTCACTTATTTCCCTCTCCACTCTCCCCCGTCTCCCCTCTCCCTTGTTTACCCTCTCCACTCTCCTTCTCCCTTGTTTCCCTCTCCACTCTTACCTGTCTCCCCTCTCCCTTGTTTGCCATCTCCACTCTCCCCTGTCTCCCCTCTCCTTGTTTACCCTCTCTACTCTCCCCTGTCTCCCCTCTCCCTTGTTTCCCTCTCCACTCTCCCCTGTCTCCCCTCTACTTTATTTACCCTCTCCACTCTCCCCTGTCTCCCCTCTCCCTTGTTTCCCTCTCCACTCTCCTTCTCCCTTGTTTACCCTCTCCACTCTCCCCTGTCTCCCCTCTCCCTTGTTTACCCTCTCCACTCTCCCCTGTCTCCCCTCTCCCTTGTTTACCCTCTCCACTGTCCCCTGTCTCCCCTCTCCCTTGTTTCCCTCTCCACTCTCCTTCTCCCTTGTTTCCCTCTCCACTCTTACCTGTCTCCCCTCTCCCTTATTTACCCTCTCTACTCTCCCGTGTCTCCCCTCTCCCTTGTTTCCCTCTCCACTCTCCTTCTCCCTTGTTTCCCTCTCCACTCTCCCCTGTCTCCCCTGTCACTTATTTCCCTCTCCACTCTCCCCCGTCTCCCCTCTCCCTTGTTTACCCTCTCCACTCTCCTTCTCCCTTGTTTCCCTCTCCACTCTTACCTGTCTCCCCTCTCCCTTGTTTCCCTCTCCACTCTCCCCTGTCTCCCCTCTACTTTATTTACCCTCTCCACTCTCCCCTGTCTCCCCTCTCCTTGTTTACCCTCTCCACTCTCCCCTGTCTCCCCTCTCCCTTGTTTACCCTCTCCACTCTCCCCTGTATCCCCTCTACTTTATTTACCCTCTCCACTCTCCCCTTTCTCCCCTCTCCCTTATTTACGCTTTCTACTCTTCCCTGTCTCCCCTCTCCCTTGTTTACCCTCTCGACTCTCCTTCACCCTTGTTTCCCTCTCTACTCTGCCCTGTCTCCCCTCTCCCTTTTTCCCTCTCTACTCTACCCTGTCTCCCCTCTCCCTTGTTTACCCTCTCCACTCTCCCCTGTCTCCCCTCTCCCTTATTTACCCTCTGTACTCTCCCCTTTCTCCCCTCTCTCTTGTTTCCCTCTCCACTCTCCCCTGTCTCCCCTCTCCCTTATTCACCCTCTCCACTCTCCTTCTCCCTTGTTTCCCTCTCCACTCTCCCCTGTCTCCCCTCTCCCTTATTAACCCTCTCCACTCTCCCCTGTCTCCCCTCTCCCTTGTTTACCTTCTCCACTCTCCCCTGTCTCCCCTCTCCCTTGTTTACCCTCTCCACTCTCCCCTGTCTCCCCTCTACCTTATTTACCCTCTTTCCTCTCCCCTGTCTTCACTCTCCCATGTTTCCCTCTCCACTCTCCCCTGTCTCCCCTCTCCCTTGTTTACCCTCTCTACTCTCACCTTTCTCCCCTCTCCCTTATTTACCCTCCCTACTCTCCCCTGTCTCCCCTCTCCCTTGTTTCCCTCTCCACTCTCCCCTGTCTCCCCTCTCCCTTGTTTCCCTCTCCACTCTCCTCTGTCTCTGCTCTCCCTTGTTTCCCTCTCCACTCTCCCCTGTCTCCCCTTTCCCTTGTTTCCCTCTACACTCTCCCCTGTCTCCCCTCTCCCTTGTTTCCCTCTCCACTCTCCCCTGTCTCCCCTCTCCCTTGTTTACCCTCTCCACTCTCCCCTGTCTCCCCTCTCCCTTGTTTCCCTCTCCACTCTCCCCTGTCTCCCCTCTCCCTTGTTTCCCTCTCCACTCTCCACTGTCTCCCCTCTCCCTTGTTTTCCCTCTCCACTCTCCCCTGTCTCCCCTCTCCCTTATTTACCCTCTGTGCTCTCCTCTTTCTCCCCTCTCCTTTGTTTCCCTCTCCACTCTCCCCTGTCTCCCCTCTCCCTTATTCACCCTCTCCACTCTCCTTCTCCCTTGTTTCCCTCTCCACTCTCCCCTGTCTCCCCTCTCCCTTATTAACCCTCTCCACTCTCCCCTGTCTCCCCTCTCCCTTGTTTCCCTCTCCACTCTCCCCTGTCTCCCCTCTCCCTTATTAACCCTCTCCACTCTCCCTTGTCTCCCCTGTCCCTTGTTTCCCTCTCCACTCTCCCCTGTCTCTTCTCTCCCTTGTTTCCATCTCCACTCTCCCCTGTCTCCCCTCTCTCTTGTTTATCCTCTCTACTCTCCCCTGTCTCCCCTCTCCCTTGTTTATCCTCTCTCCTTTCCCTTCACTTCCCTTCCCTTTCTGTTGGCACTACTCTCTCAATTGCCTCTCTTTTCTGTCTGTGCTAGTAAGAGTTGGACATAATCTATTTCTGATTCATTCTGTCACAACTTTCTCTGATGTTTTACTTTCTGCCCCTCAATTAAATGTCAGTTTTAAACATGGCTGGAAATCTTTACAAATTAACTTTAAATTCATTGTTTGAAATTAACACTGTGTACTAAGGGAATGTAACACAGGTTGTATCTGTAGTCCAGCAGCAAGAAAATATAGACACAGAAGGCTTTCACATATTTCCCCTTGCCAGAGAAGCCTAGTTGCTGAATTAGAATTCCTCTAACATTCACCTTAGTATATGCAACTTACCACTAAAATCACCATTAGTATGCCCTAAAATAGCTTTTACTATTACCAATTATAAGTTTATCTCAATGCATTTTCCCAATTTCTTTGATTATGATGCAAATATTCATAGAGAAAATTAATGTTTTACCAATTCTTTATGATAAACAAAGCACAGCAATTTTAAAATAGTTTTGGGTCTAGGAAATTGTACATTTATTTAATGCAATGTATCAAACTTATTAATTAGTATTTCTGAACCTACCTGATTATATATTTTACCCAGAAAATATTAACATTTGCAGCATTTGTGGTTTCTGTAGAATTCTTCTAATGGTAAATAATTTCCTACACCCAAAACCACTTGTTGAAACTTATGCAGTTCCAATGTTGCTATTCTTATATCTATAAAAGTAGATATAACAAAGTGAATATAATGAATATAATCCTACACTTTCCTCACTTTAAGATAAAAGAGGATCTTACACATAACAATTTCAGGGCAGAAACTAAGTATAATTGTGTATAAAGGCAATATTGATTTATTTCTGTACCTAGAACAATGGTTACCTTCAATATTTATAGAGTATATATTTTACCCTAGAGTGTACAGGATTTTTAAAGGGTTTAAATTTTATTTGTATCTATTCATTTTGTTTTTATTCGATATATTTTTTATTTACATTTCAAATGATTTCCCCTTTTCTAGCCCCCCACTCCCTGAAAGTCCCTTAAGCCCCCTTTTCTCCCCCTGTCCTCCCACCCACCCCTTCCCACTTCCCCGTTCTGGTTTTGCCCTATAATTCTTCATTTTTAAATGAGCTATGTCTGCCCAAACTTGTTATTTTCATTATTTAAAAAAGACATTTAATAGTATTATTTGTGGGAATTCTACCACAATATCTGTTATCTAAGAGGAATGCAATAAATAGTCATGATTAGTATCTGAACAAACTGATCTTAGGTGATTCTAGTCCCATTCATTTACAAAAATGAAACTTACACTATAAATAATCCTTTTGCTTATAGCATATAAATTTATTTGGCATGAGTTACTTTAGTATAAATATTTTAATATAAAATTTACAGTAAAATACAAATATAAGAATTTATAGATGAAAATGATTATTTGTTGAGAATACCTATGAGTAAGATATTTACTGTCTGATAGAGATATATTCTTATATTCTTTGCATTAACACTTCTGGAATACTATTCAGCCATTAGAAACAATGAATTCATGAAATTCTTAGGCAAATGGATGTAGCTAGAGAACATCATACTAAGTGAGGTAACCCAGACTCAAAAGGTGAATCATGGTATGCACTCACTAATAAGTGGATATTAACCTAGAAAACTGGAATACCCAAAACATAACCCACATATCAAATGAGGTACAAGAAGAAAGGAGGAGTGACCCCTTGTTCTGGAAAGACTCAGTGAGGCAGTATTCGGCAAAACCAGAAGTGGGAAGGGGTGGGTGGGAGGACAGGGGAAGAGAAGGGGGCTTACGGGACTTTCAGGGAGTGGGGGGCTAGAAAAGGGGAAATCATTTGAAATGTAAATAAATTATATCGAATAAAAAAAAATTAAAAAAAGAAGAAAACAAAAAAAACACTTCTATGTGCTTGTATAAATTTTATTTGAATCTCCTTTTGAACTTACTGTGATTTATTGTCATTCATCTGTAATATTTGTCTTGTTTTGAGGTTAGCATTGGTAATTAAGAGATCGCGCTCATTTTTAAATGATTTTTCTCTTTGTATCAGTTTATTTGTACATTTATTTTATACTAAGTAAAGATTATGAGAAGGATTCATTAAGTTTAATTAGGCGTCAAAAGTATTCATGTATCCAAAAGGCTGAATATTCTGCTGTAGAAAAATGATCAAGTCATAGTGGTTTAACTTTCAAAATACAGGTATTTTTTCGTAGCTTAGTCTTGAATTGTCTGCCTTTAAGAAATGCATGATCAAATTAATAAACATGTAATATTAATTTAAAAATCTCTAGGTTTAGTTATTAAACATATACAATTATGATTAAAATATCCATCACATTTGTATAACAATGTACACCCAATATACCCAGTAATGAAGGTACAATGTATATGGAAAGATTTTATGGTTTGTAAACACATGGTTTTAGGTTCATGACCTTACAAAAATATTTGCATAACAACCAAACTCACGACCCTTTTACAAACTTAATGTCTTAATGTTACATATAGTGTCTTACTTGAAGCTTAATGCTTTTTTTCCCTACAGGCTACTCAGAAAGAGATTGAGAAAAAGAAGACACACTTGAAGAGTGTCACAGAACTAGGAGAGTCTTTGAAAACAGTGTTGGGCAAGAAAGAAACCTTGGTGGAAGATAAACTGAGTCTTCTGAACAGTAACTGGATAGCTGTCACCTCCAGAGTAGAAGAATGGCTAAATCTTTTGTTGGTAAGAATAGAGGCCAGACACCTTTTTCTTTTTTTATTTTTAGTTTTTTATGAAATATATTCTTTATTTATGTTTCAAATGTTGTCCCCTTTCCTGGTTTTCCTACCCCCAGAAAATCTCCTAACCCATACCCGCCCTCCTGCCCACCAATCCACCCACTCTTGCTTCCCTGTCCTGACATTCCCCTACACTGGGGTATCCAGCCTTCTCAGGACCAAGGTCCTCTCTTCGCTTTGATGTCCAACAAGGCCATCCTCTGCTACATATGCTATGCATCTGGAGCCATGGGTCTCTCCATGTGTATTCTTTGGTTGGTGGTTGAGTCCCTGGAAGCTCAGGAGGTACTGGGTGGCTCATATTGTTCCTCCTATGGCACTGCAAACCCCTTCAGCTCCTTGGGTCTTTATCTAGATCCTCTATTGGGGACCCTCTGCTCAGTCCAATGGTTGGCTGAGACCATCCCCTCTGTATTTCTCAGGCACTGGCAGAGCCTCTCAGGAGACATCTATATTAGGCTCCTGTCAGCAAGCACTTGTTGGCATCCAGAATAGTGTCTGGATTTTGTAACTGTATAACTAGGTAGGGCAGTCTATGAATGTTCTTTCCCTCTGTCTCTGCCCCACACTTTGTCTCTGTATCACCTCCTAAGGATATTTTGTACCCCCTTCTAAGAAGGACCAGATTTTTTTTTTCTCAGTTGGGGTTTTATTGCTGTGAAGAGGCACCATGACCGCAGCAACTATTTTAAAGGAAAACATTTAATTGTGCTTGACTTAGAGTTTCGGTGACTTAGTCTATTATCATCATGGTGGGAAACATGACAATATATAGACAGACGAAGTGCTCAGACTTCTATTCTTTAACTGCAGGCAGCAGAATGGTAGATTGTGTTCTATACTGGGCAAAGCTTGAACATATTGAGACCTCAAAGCCCATCCCCACAGTGAGAGACTTCCTACAACATGGCCCAAACTACTCCAGTAAACTCAAGCCTCCTAATATTATGGAATATTCCCTATGGGTCTGTAGGGACCACTTTGAATTAAAACACTACACTTTTCCACTTTTCTTTGTCAACAAGCTAACAAAACAAAACAAAAACAAGAAAATAATAATTTAGGAGTGATATTTGTATTTAAAAATTCAATTGCTCTCTATATATACTGATATAAAGGCTCATCATTTTAAGATATTTTTCAATACTTAATATTACTTTATATTTTGATATGTTGCTTAAAGGGAATTTAAATATTCTACTGTTTTCTTTGTAGATAGGTGAAGGAATGTTTTAGGAATTTTGTCCAACTAATAACATGGTATATTTCCATACAATTCAGGAATACCAGAAACACATGGAAACCTTTGATCAGAACATAGAACAAATCACAACATGGATTATTCACGCGGATGAACTTTTAGATGAATCGGACAAAAAGAAGCCACAACAAAAGGAAGACATTCTTAAGGTAGCAAATAAAATTATGTGAGGAGTAGTTTTCAAACTATACATGTTATGACAATAATGTTTGAACTATAAAATACCAAAGAGTTTTTCATAAAGCCTAACATCTTTATTTTTACTATGTTGCTTCCTTCTTTTGAACATCCATCATTCTTTTCTATTTTGAGATACTCATTCCTTCCTATTCTTTCTTGTTGTTTAAAAATTAATGTAATTATAGTGATCTATAATTTGGATATTTGTTCAACTCCGTATCTGACCCCTCTATACATGAGCTCAGCTCGTAAAGGGTTAAAAAATATTTTTCTTCCATAGTGTAAGTCATTCTTCTTTTAATAGCAGTATTATTGTTTGTAATGTAAACATAGTTTTTAGATTATTCATGTAATAATCAGTTGTCTACCTACTATTGTCAAGGATCAATCTTAGTATACATTTAGTTACACTGCTTAAAAACCCTAAATTCTTAGTGCTGAAAACTCCTAGTTTTTTAAAATATTTATATCATTATATAATAGATTATTTAAGAGCATATGACACTGTTTCATGTTGAAAATTATTCTAAACTATTACACAATTTTACTTTCAAGTGAATCATAGGTATTTATGAATATAAGTTAATTTTTGTTTGTTCTTGGGCAAATTATCAAAATAAAACATTGTACAAATATTACAAAAACTAAAGTATAAAATACACTTTAGAGCAATGAAATAAGGGATATTTATGTAAATCAATGCACATGTAAAGAAAAGTAATATATTTTAACATGTTTTCTCATTTTAAATATTTATCATTCAGGCATCCTTTGTTTTAAATCACAAGATCAAATTAACCTTTGCTTTAAAATATGGTTTCTAAAACAAGATATATGACATGGAAGTAAATCTTATTCATAGTTTGTCTGCTTGATGTTTTGCATTAATCAAATTAAAGGTGTTGGTTTTTACAGATATCATTAAATTCATGATTTATTTTGTTGATTTTTTGTAATATTTGATTACTATTACTGTTTAAAAATTCAGCTACTATCACCATTTCTGTCTTTCCTTTATTGTGGCTAATAGATTTTGAAAACATAGGATATCCCTAAGTTACACAAATCATTATATATATAAAATACCTATTGTATTTTATCTTGTGAATTCCTGTCAGGTTTTCAAGTCTGTTGAGCTCATAATCATCACAATCATTTTTAGCTCTCCTTTTATGGTTTGAGCTGTAGATTTATTTTTTTTAATGAAATACTTAAGACTTTCTAGGATACCTTTAAAACATATTTATCTTATCTGAGTTATATCTAGGCATTGTTCTTTGCTATAATCTGTAGTCTTAATTCTTATATCACGGGGTAGCATATAATGACAAAATTCATGTAAGTATTTTATATTCTACAAGCAGAAAATCTGAAATATGGGTCCTTTCTCTGCTTGTTTCATGCAAAATATTCCTCCTTTAATATGCAATACATTATATCTTTGTAGTAGAGAATCACCCTGTTTCATGATATGCAAAAATAAATAAAGAGGTTCTCAGAAGTATCAGAAAGGACTAGGAAAGTGTGCTTTGAGAACTTTTTCCTAAGCACATACTTCAGTGGTACTATAAATGTTAATTTCAGTGATGATAATAGAAATATGATCAACGGAATAATAATATGCTTGTTTCCAGACAATAACTAGAGGCAAGAAATGTTACATTAATGAGACAGATTTAACAGACAGATATGAAACTTAAAAAAGTAGTGTCCTAGTAGTTTTAATATGACACGCAGCTTAAAATGATGTCCCTATTATTGAAATTGGTCTGGTTCTTTTCACTTTCTACCTCTACATGCATGCCATTCTTTCTCCTTTCCCTTTCCTCCACTACAGCTGCATACATCTCTATCTATCTCTCTTTCTTCCTTTCTTTGTGCTGCAATTTTGATTACTAACTTAAAGCCCTGTTTCTTGCTCATGGAATATAGCGTTTAAAGGCTGAAATGAATGACATCCGCCCAAAGGTGGACTCCACACGTGATCAAGCAGCGAAATTGATGGCAAACCGCGGTGACCACTGCAGGAAAATAGTAGAGCCCCAAATCTCAGAGCTCAACCGTCGATTTGCAGCTATTTCTCACAGAATTAAGACTGGAAAGGTAGGAAGATCTACTTCAAGGTGGAAACTTGTCCTAAATGATCTCTTGAGAAGGTTGCGCAATACTCTGAAGGGGGCAAGGAATCCCCACAACAAGGTTTTGAAAAGGAAAATGAAAATGAAGCCCAAAATACACTTAAGGAAAATTTTCCACTGACTATATTGGAGATACACCTCTTTTTCTTTCTATCTTTCTTTCTGTCCCACGTCTTCCTGCCACAGCTATGCTAGAACTGCACCCTGCAATGCAATGGCTTGCATTTGTACTTTCAGGGATCACCTATAATTCACTAACAGAGCATGCAGCAGGCTAAAATAAATAAGTAAATAAATTTAAAAAGCACAAAAGACATCTACCTAAACCAAGCACTACTGAAATATTTTGCTAAATATAATATTGCTCGTGTGTAATGCATATCATATATCCATTATAAGGCCTTGTACATCTGCATGATCTAGGGTATTTGTACCTCTTTCCTTGTTATGCAGTTTTGTGTATAAATTTTGCTCATGCTAACTGAAAGCATTGTGACAAAATCCATTAGGTTATATTGAAATACTCAAGCCTTGAAATCAAATGAATGTGAAACTTAAATTCTATATATTGTGTAGCTTTGTGTGCTATTTCTATACTATTTAATTAAAAATTGGAGAGTATAGTATTTTTGCATGATAATCTTCATGTTTATATAACATGTAATGGATATAAAATCATATTAAATACTTCACCAAAATATGTAAATACCAGATTATAGAATTTAAATATTTTTGGGAGAATTTGAAATACAAGGAATTATTTGAAAATTTACACATTGTAGTCTAACCCATTTTCAATCTAATATGGAACATATGCAAATATAAATCTGCACAAAACCACATATTTATAAATATAGATAAATATTGGAATAATTTGATTGAAATATATATATATATATATATTGATGAAACAATTCAGATTTTACCATATTGAGTTTTATCGGCTTTTTCGTATTTACTAAAATTGACTAGATATGATACTGATACTGAGCTAGGGCTCTGAAGGAATTATTATACTTTGTCATCACAGTAAAACTAAAACTGCAAAGATGAAGTGTGCCTGATTATTTGCCTATTTATTTGCTGATATTCAGGAAAATAGAATTCATAAAAACTTATTTCTATCAATATGATCATTAAATTATATATATATATATATGTATGTATGCATATGTAGTCATATACATAAATAAACATTTCTAAAGTTTCTAAGGCATTGCAGCGAGTCAGAGTATATATTTGAAGTAGGCTTTAACATATATAAAGTATATAAAATGTAGTAACATAAATTATAAATAATTTATATCAATTATCCTTAAAATTTACTTTCAAAAAATATATAGTTTATGACATTAAAAATGTTAAACAAGCTCTTAAATTCTGTTTTGCATACATACTTCTTTAAAATTATACTCTTGTTCTTAAAAAGCAATTATTGATACTTCTGATGATATCTATGATATAGTTAACACCTGAATAACTGAATGAATTCAATTTCAGGAACCCTGTTAATGTTATGAAATTTTATGTTGTTACCATGATGCATATAATTTTGATAAACTACTAAGCTATAGAATGCATAAAAGAATATGTGGATGTCCTTTTCTGAAAATTAAGTCATGAGATTGTGGCTCCCAGATACTACATTGAAAAAGAGAGAGTATATTCTTTATAATAGAACTCTCTTTAAGAGAATTTCATAACCAAGTTTTCAAAGTAAATTTTTTCTATATTCTGCATGAAAATGTGATTAGTAATTTAGAAATCATGCATCAAGTAGGACATTCAAATCCTAACAAGTATTTTACTCATCCTTTTAAGCAAAGCATAAGATATTCCAAATTAATTGTTTGAGACATATATTGATAAATCAATCATATTTTATCTCACTGAGTATTCCTGTTTTCCAATAATTACCAAAGATTGCTAGATATGTTATTGGTACTGTTCTGAGGAGATAATTATGCTTTATCATGATAAAACTACAACTACATTGATAAGATGTGTCTTATTATTTGTTGTACCAAAAATTATATTGAACTTCCACTTTGCAGATAATTATACAAATGCAAGGATATTAAAATATTTGGTTAAAAAATCTATTTATAAACACAAAATAAAACAAATTACAAAACTAAAAATATTTTTATCATTTTTCTCTTGTTTTTTTTTTGTTTGTTTGTTTGTTTTTGAGACAGGGTTTCTCTATATAGTTCTGGCTGTCCTGGAACTCACTCTGTAGACCAGGCTGGCCTAGAACTCAGAAATTGGCCTGTCTCTGCCTCCCAAGTGCTGGGATTACAGGTGTTAAAAATATTTTTAATATTAAAACTTCTTCAGGAGATCATAAATACTCCTCTATGTTGGAGGAAACAGAGCTAAATTTGTTAAAAGCCTGGATGGAGATAGGCAATTCCTCTGAATGTCTATGTTTTCAAATAAGGCAGTTTTGTGTGTGTTTTGTTTGTTTTGTTTTATTTCGGTGGTTTTGTTTTGCAATAAAGGTTTATTTATTTGATTAAAAAAAATCTTTAAAATATAGAATAGCAACTAACAAAGATATATTTTTTGGGTAACAATTAAATTTAAAATGAAATTTTAGAGAAATGCATAGTCATCAAAATGGAAGACTTCAGCACAATGAGATTTAAATTGTTTATACCAGCCAGCCTGTCCATAAATTCCTTAAATGTAGCAAAGTTAAAATATCCACAAAGATTCTACAGAAGAACACCGGTGTATCCTTAGATTGCGAAAGGAAAAGAAGAAAATGAATTGCATTTATCTTTTAAAAGCAATTATAAATTCATTGTTTTCTAAAAATTCAATATATATAACACATAAGAGAAAGAACACAATTTTAAAGGTTAAACATTCATGTTATGCTCACAGGTGTTCAGAGCCTCATTTTACTTATAGCTCTCATGTACACTTATGTCTCTGCACCAAAAGGAAACTGACCATGACCCTCCAAAGTAATTATTCAAAATTGAATATATAAAGTATAAAATAGTAGATATAGTGGAAATAGTTAAAATTTTCAAAGTCAGTCAGTCCAAAATCCCTACTACTCTTTTGTTTTAGTTTTAGTTTTTGTTTTTGTTTTATTTCGATAGCTAAAGCATTTTTGACTTGACAAATTACATCTTTAAGATATTTAGTGTCTTAGGCATGCTTCTGCTTGTAGAATAAGATCCTGAGAGTGTCACCACAATCTTGGATATAAAAAGCAGATTAGCTGCTGTTTGAAATTGCAGTTACTTCCCTGGGTAGAGTTTCTCGTCAAAAAGTATAACTTAGGACAAAATCATTTTTGATAACTGCAACATTCAAATCCTTTGATACTGAACAAGAAGAATTATGAATTCAATATAAGGATTAATTTTAGACTAGTCCCTTTTCAGTCAAATTTAAGGACAACAAATTAGAGTAAAAACTCTCATGAAAAGTGACTGGTTTCTCCTTTATGCTATATTGAGTAATTAATAAAATGTATCCATTTTTCTGACATTGATTCTCTATCATAAGAAATGGTAAAAGTCAAAGCAATGAGCCCTGGGATTCCTTGGTAGAGCAACATAACTAGAATTGAGTTCTTATTTTGAAATTCCCCAGTTGCTTTGGCATCTAGCTAATCATATTACTAATTATGTTATTTGGCATATTTCTATGTCAATTTCAGGGCATCATTGGCATCTAACAATTTAGGAAGATAATGCCTGCCCTATTTAACCTTAAATTTGTCATGTGGATAAGTTATATAAGAAGCAAATATTTAGAAAACTTATGTTATATAGATTTGAAATAATGAAAAAATGTGAAACAATTACTACATATTTTGTTAGATATATCAAGCCACTGTTTACTTCTCAAATTCTGAGAACTACTAAGACAAGCATTGCTGGACAAAGAGTGGGAAAAGTAATATATTTCATATATTTCTCTTTCTAGTTTCTGCTAGAATAGGCTGGAGTTAATACACCACACACACACACACACACACACACACACACACACATACACACACACACACACACACACGCACACATACAAATATATATATATATAATTCAACAAAAGGGTAATCAACTAGATTTAAAAAATACTAGAAAGTTCTACCTCACCTAATGCAGCACATTAAATATCTAAAATGCTGCCTCTTTCTATGTATTTAAATTTATCAAAATTCCAACTATTTGAGAAGCTGAAAAATTTCTTAATCTTTATAAGATTAGTTTAAGGACATAGTAGTTCTTGTGAAGTAGTTAATAATTATAAAATTAAACCACAGGTTATTTAATAATCCCTAGCAAAGTTGAAAAAAATAAGAAGGGAAAACTTGTCTAAACTTTCTTTATTTTAGAGTGTCTGAGTTAAATGACAAGATGATTGTTAGGCAGTGCTTTTAGTAACAGAGGTGCAATAAAACAGATACATAAGAAATAAATTTGAAAGAAATATTAGTTATGCATTAACATGGTTGCTTAGGAACCTTCTATTCTTCTTCGTTCTAGTAGAAACCAATGAAATGAGAGGAATTAACATTTGAAGGAAACGTTTTTGTGGGTCTTAAAGAACTAATAAAGATAGAATTGAGAATAAAGGAGCTGACTAGATAAATTCTCTTTAGCCATATATTATTTTCAGTGTACAATGTCCTGTGGGGACTCTTGTTAGCTCAAATGTGATAGCTTTATGTAAATTAGTATTATATTCAAGATATATTCACAAATGCTGGATTGAGAGTAATTTGCATCACATGTGAATTTAATAGTAACTCCAAGAGCTTTGAGGAGATAACAGTTTTGGAAAGGGCAATGAAAAGGCTCCAATATACAGTGTTTACTAGAGAATAAATTATGACTCCTTAGGGATAGAGGGCATGCAAAATGAAGCTTATTTGTGGATGATAAAACTGAAGAAACTGGTTAGAGTTCTAAAAAGGTTATGGCAACAAGAATAATACATTCTCCTTAATTTGGCATGCAGGGGAGGACTTTGGAATAGTTCAGACTCATGCATTCTTGAATGATTAGTGCAGTGGCAAATGAGGAGAACACAACTGAATTGTATCAGGAATCAGGGAGACAGGATGGGAAAGCTTCACAATAGTCTGTATGACATACAAAGGGGACTTTAAATGATGCAGCATTTACAGTAATGAAAAGCAGTGTTAATCTAGAGATAATTCTCCAAATTTTGCATGCACTTGGGAGATTATAAAACACAGATTACAAAGCCTCCACACTAAGAGATACAAGTGCAGTAAAAGAAAAGATAAACCTGAAAATTCATATTGCTAACAAGTTTCTGGGTGATGCTAATGCAAATAGACTAAGAAAGTCCAACTCCAGAGCTTACTAGTTAGCACCATTGGGAACTATCATAGAGATCTTTTCTTGAAAGGCCAATAAGATGGAACTGAAATGACTGATTAGAATTCCAAAATGGGTGAAAAAGTCTAAGAATGAATTTCAATAATTAAATATGTATCAAGATATGTTTACCATTCCTCAATGTTTTCTAATGAATTTTATCTATATTTCATAAAACTCTATTCTATTAACATAGGCAGTCATTTCATTTTATAGAAAAATATTACAAACTATTTGCATATGACTTCTACAATATTTAAACTAATCTTTATTTTCTGTAAAATTTACATATTGGCTTGAAAATCGATAAAAAAAATAAGCAGTTAAAAGAGGGTGAACATGTTTTCTCAGTGTCTTTAGCTATTTAAAACTTATGTGCTATAGTATATATTTACCACATATTTTGTTATATTCCATATGGGCCTTAGAACTTCCAGTATATGTAATGTAACAGTAATACTAGATTTGGAAAATCAGGCTTCATATGTTTAAATATTCATCATTTTATTGAAATAATAAATTATGTGAGTGTCAGTTTTCCAACCTTTAATCACCATCAACACATATAAAACTAATCTTTCTGTAGATGAGAGACATTTAGATATTTATAGTGGATTATGACAAAACCTATCAAACAGCTGGCAAGAATCTATATAATGTAGAATATACCATGTAGAAAACAAAGTACATGGCTTCTTTAAAACATAGTTTTGTGTTTGAGAAATAATTGAGTAATATGTTAGACTGATAATTTTATCTTTAACAGTGTGAAATAAGCAATACAACTTACCTGATCTAGCATGTCAAATTATGATTTACTAGATCTGGTAATTTAAACAATACTTAATTTCTGTGGTCAGTTTATTAATATGAATGTACTGATCATTCCTCAATCTGTTACTTGTCATCTTCTAAAACATCACCTATTCTGGCAGAAAGAGCCAAAATGCATAATTTGGCCCAGTTAACTCATGTTACATAAATATATTCTTGATTTTGTTTTCTTCAAAGAAAATGTAATATTTATGGATGAAAAGTAAGGGGGAAAACTACAGATACTATGCAATATATACTATTTATAATTAATAGTCTTCAGAGATAATAATGGGTACATTTTCAAGCTGTATAATATACATGCTATATGAATTTGATGGAAATAAGAATTGAACCAATCCACACAGTTTTTATTCTAATAACATTGTTTCACATTTGTATTTTGCTACCCAACAAGCAGGATTAATTATATTTAAATTTTTATAACAAATAAATCTGTTATAAATATTTCAACTGCTGAATACAGTGAACACTGATAGAACTGTGTTTTATTAACATGACATTTATTTTAAGTAAAGCTATTTGGCAATTACTGATTATTGAATCTTTTATATATTATATATTATATATTATATATTATATATTATATATTATATATTATATATTGTATATTGTATATTGTATATTGTATATTGTATATTGTATATTGTATATTGTATATTGTATATTGTATATTATATATTATATATTATATATTATATATTATACTATATACTATATACTATATACTATATACTATATACTATATATTATATATTATATATTATATATTATATATTATATATTATATATTATATATTATATATTATATATTATATATTATATATTATATATTATATTCTTCAGCAATTAGAAACAATGAATTCACAAAATTTTTAGGCAAATGGTTTGATCTGGAAAATATCATCCTAAGTGAGGTAACCCAGTCACAAAAGATTACACATGGAATGCAATCTCTGATAAGTAGATATTAATTAGCCCAGAAGCCCTGAATACCCAAGGCACAAATCGCAAATCAAATGACTCCCATGAAGAAGTATGGAGAAGCTCCTGATCCTGGAAAGGATTGATATAGCATTGCTGAATCTTAAAAACAAAATATTTTTCCAATTAGTGTAAGTGCATTCAAATGTAGTTATTCTTTGGAGAACAGACTATTAGGTAATTATATGAGGATATAAGAAATGATGTATATCCCCTAATTCTCACATTTAAATTGCCTGGATAGAAGTTTTTACATCTCAGTTGTATAGCATAGATTACTCTGTTTTGCAGATTCCCAACAAGATTTCTTCTGTTAATGTTAGAAAATCATCAAAATTGATACTGTTATATGTTTCTATGAATATATTGATGTTCATTTCAAATTATAACTTTAGTACACTTCTTTATTTTAAAATCACAAAGTTCTGAACAAAATACCTGTGAGTATAGAATATAGAAAGTTGAAAATAAATTTTTTTCAAAATGTTGTAATTTTAAATTTATCTAGACCTACCCATACCTGCATCATAATTTAGATTTAAACCCTTGCCTGGTTCATTTGACACTACTGAACTGTCACAATCATGAAAGAGAAAACTACTTCCAGTAATACTTAACATAGGTAGGCAATGAAATTTAATCCACCAATGTCTTATACAACCAATTTTTATCCAATTATGATGTGTGTAATGTAGAAGTTTATTTTAACAACTTACAAATCTATAGAAATATATTGGACAATCCACGTAGTGAGGCTCACAACTTAGACATACTTTCCCCAATAAAGCATTCAAAGTAAATTGGTACCTTATCCATTTATTACCATACCTATTACAAAAACAATCCAACCAATGGATGATACAATTTTGAGCCACTGAACAATTTGTTACAACTATTTCAAAGTTTTCTCATAGTTTAAATTTAAATTTAAAAAGTCACTAAGCCCACAAGTCATTAATTTGGTTATCATTTATTCTAATACTGATAAAGGTCTTTAAAGGATCTTATATCTTTGTAAGTTTTCTTTTCTCTATAAACAGGAATATAGGGAATTACTGTCCATATCTGTCATTAGTCTCTTCTGTATTAGATGTTAGTGGTCCTTAATCCTTTACTTTTGAATGTTATTAGCTATTTTTTCTTTATTCTTGTTTTAGTGCTTGTAATAAAAAAATGCTATTTCAAACTTGCAAAATAAAAAATATATTGATTGATTTGAAGGAAGATTAAACCAAACTGTGGCACTCGAATTATTTATTTTCACTTAAATTTCATTGTGTTTCCATTCTAATAATTTTATGTTAATGCTATAGATTTCATAGTCAAAATAACAGATGTTTACAATGTTATCTGTGTAAACACATTCATTATAATGCTAATGTATCTGTACAGGCTAAAGAAATATTTAGCCAAGCGAAAGCTATCATTTCAATATAAATAAAGTATATCAAAATAATTATAAATGCTTTCAAAACTTAGTGGTTCAGTTTGTAATTGTTTTTTACTTTGTTCAGTTTTTAATTCTTTGTTGACTTGTGATATACATGACCTTTGCAAAAGCTTCAATATAGCCTTAAGTATCGTCAATCCTTAAATTTTTCAACAAAGCACAATTAATAGTTGTTAAGCAATTTCAAGGAATATTAAAATATCAAGGAAAACAAAGTGTTGTCTTTCTCAGTTTCTCTGTCTCTCCTTTCTTTTGTGTCCATTTATCTGTTTATTAAAGCTTTCTATGTTCTATCTTCTATGTATTTTTGTGTAACTGCACGGTCATGCTAAAGTTCTTAAAATAAAAAGGTAAGTAAGAAGATTCAATTGTGCAAAGTAATAATTGCTATATGCTTCTGCAACTCCAATATATCTTCATTTCTTTTATTTTCTATGTACACTAAAACCTATCTTGTGTTCAGTGCCTAATATTATATAACATAATTATGATTCTAGTTTTACCGTGGTCACACATTTTCTTTAAGTAAGTAAAAGGACTTTATTTGATATTTAATTCGATTTGTCTTCAACTTCTATAGACAATAGCATGGTTCCTTGATCTAAACGTTAATCATTTCTGAGTTTATTGACTTACTCATTCAATTTTCTTGTTGTTTTATGAGGAAGGATTTCATTATGTAGTCATGACTGATCCAAATTTGTAATTCTCCTATCTCAGCCTCCATGTACCCATATTATAAGTATACATCACCATAACAAAGTCTATGTGGGCTTTGAAATAACATGCACTTCCATATTATTGATTTTTTCTAATAGTTTCATAACAATATAAACTTACATATAACAACAATTACATGCAAGCAAAACCTTTCACTAAGAACCAATGTGCCATCTTTATTAGAATCCATTACTGTGCTATGGTGAGCTAGGTAATTCTTAAGGCAACATTTAAATTTTTATAATTTGTTATATTCAAAGAGTATTGACCACAAATATACTAAGTGCCTGATTTCTTCTGGTCAACATATGATATAATTGGACTGATTATTTATTGTCAGTTTGAATGAAAAAAATCATTGATTTATCAATGTGCAAGTAATCTTTAAACTAGCAATGTATATAATAAAGATGCTTTCCTTTTCCATAAGAAAAGATGTCATATTAGTTAGCACAATGCAGACTATTAGAAGAGGTGATGCTATTTTCAAAGACTGAAAATTTATTTGAAAAAAGTATACTACTGGGTATATAAAACTATATTAATAGGTAAGAGAGTAAAACTGTAGTTTAAGATCACAAATAAGTGTTGGTCTTGTATAGATAATGTTGAAATTCCTCATAAAATCCACCAAAAATTTCTTGTACCCAAAGTGCTATTGGGAAAATTTCTTTCAAAATATAATCTAAAAAGTAACAGAAAAAAAATCTTTAAATGCATGTGAATGAAACTGATGCTATATACAACCTGTAAAATGTAATAAATACAACACAATAACATTTTGAATATTTAGATTTTCTGTACTATTGATGATTTTATTTTATTCCCTGCATGCACTTTTAGATAATAATGAAAGCTAAAACTTAATAGTTGGCATTGTTAAAATAGTATAGATCTAAACTGAAAAGAGTCTAAATATCATTTAAAATTTGCCTAATATAAATTAAGATATGACACAATTATAAAGCATGCCTACATTTAAAATATTTGGTTTGAAATATGGAGTGTAAAATATAATTATTAACTTTTGTGGTTTTGAAGATAGCATTTTGGTCACATAACTGAAAATGTTACTGTATACTGGAAGATAGTATTTTGCTCTTATGGAAAATAATAGTTTTGCCTGATTATGTTTCTAATTTATTAACTAGTTCATTTTAATTGAATTTATGACTCTCATGTTTCTATTGAGCAGCACTATTCAGATCACATTTTTGGAACTTAGAGAATAGAATTGATCATGAGGTGTAAGATTTTAATGTAATACCCATGTTAAAATAGTCATATTTTAAATATATGACCAAAATCATGATTATTCAGCACCTACTTCGATGCTTTCAGGAAAGAAAATTTGTTGTTTCTACTAAAGTTTGAAACTGTTCAAATTTAAATTCTAATGTTGGCATAAACTGTATAGTCTGCAAATGCTTTTTATTTATATTACTGAATTTGGAAGAACATTGATAGTGTTTAATCTCTAATCCTCATAATGGTCTTTTACCAAAAATAGAGTGGTGTTACATCATGTCTCAACCTGGTGCATTTGGCTAAAATGTATTACGGTTTCTATTTTTGTGTAATTTATATTCATTTTTGAAATAGTGTTGTGTAAAATCTTTTAATGTCAGTAGCTTGGTGGTGCTGAGTTTTTTTTATTTACAGTTGGATTCTACTTTTTGTATATTATCATATTGTACACTTTGTAACCCTGTTGACATATTTTACATATGAATAACAGAGACCCACTAAGATCTTTTGAATTTTGTCTTTAGAAACTGTATATATATATGGGGAGATAAATAGGTCAGTGTAGAGTGTTTAACAAACATGGGAAATATTTTGGGGGTGACCAAACCACTGTTGTATATGTAATTATATATAATATTTATGTATAATTTACTACTTGAAATATCCATTCTGCTATGGCATTACAGTATTATAAAAAGGTTATTTCCTTTTTCTGGAAGGAAGGATTCTATATATAATGAAACAAACCCATTTAATAGACAGTGGAATTTTTTCTCACTGGTTCTGAATTTACTTCTCCAAATAGCTGCTAATAAAAGTACTTAAGAGTACAAAACAATAATAATACATGCTAATATGTCAGCTTTTCTTAGCCAGTTTGACAAATTGTCATCTAAATCTGTCCATGCTAACATTAGAATTAAATTATTTTATTCATTTAAAATTCATTTACAAAATAAAATAAAGCCAAGAACCATTTATCCTTCAGAAACTTTTTCAAAAGAGGACAATTGGGTAATGGCTATGATTTAGAGGTGAGCATTTGAGGTAAGGTGTACTGAGTATTAATTCCTGTCACACATTTGATTAGGAGTTTGGGAAATGTTATAATAGATGTTTATTGAATATTTATTATGTTTCTGGTAAACACTCGACATGCTTGGTTTTCATAACTTTTCTTATGAAGCAGATTTTCTCATTGTTATGAATAATATAATATATACTCTTGAAAAGATATAATCAAACATTGGTTAAGGTTCCTCAGCTAGTATGTGAAGCTCGATTTCAATATAGAAATGTTAACTGAAGAGCTTATGTTCTTTACTAGAAGATCTGATACATTATATGAATATTAAGAGAAGGTAACAAAGAACAACCAAATGACCTACAAAGCAATCTTATATTGCATAAGCCTATAAAGATGCTCAATAACAAATTAGAAGACAGTATGATACTCCTGCTGGACCCTATACCTTATTGTTCTTGTTTGTAGTTTGTCTTATTTTTGTTCATTTTGGTTGTTTTGTTTTGCTTTGCTTTGTTTTTGGTAGATTTGTAAGGTCCCTATTTAACAAAAACACAATTACAGTAGTTGGAGACATACCGACCTGGTCACTGTGCACAGGATGGGGCTTACTGGTAAGGAAGGGAATTGGATAGCTCTTTGGAGATTTTTGGAATTACTGGGTTTACAAAGAAAGTAGACCATAGGCAATTAATTTATATTTGACATTAGTTAGATTCAAGGATAGACAATATCTGAGAATATTTCTATAACAATAGGATTTGTATTTTGAGAATGTTTTGGTAATAATAAAGATATGGTGTTAACTAAATTAAGTAAAATGGTGATACATATAATTTGAGAAAAAGCACAGTTCCAGGTGATCTTAAAAATGTTATTTTTGAAGATTGAGTTTTTTATTATTTCTTTACTTTGCATCCTGATTCCAGTCTCCTCTCCCTCCTCTCCTCCCATTCCCTTTCTCTCCCTGTTTACCCAATCCACCCTGCCTTTCCTTCTCCTCACAAAATGGGAGGCTTCCAATGGATATCAATCAGCTTTTGCATGTAGTTAGCTATTGGAAAATTTAGATTAAATTTCAAAAGTGACATCAGAGCAAAATATAAAAATTAGAAAGTCATGGTGTTTTGAAGAACAATAAATAAATAAATAAATAAATTATAGAAGAAACCATGGGAAAGGGCCACAAAAATCTGACTTCTAAGACCATGAAATTGTTCTGTTTAAGTATGTGGATAGGGGATGAGCTAGAAAAAAATCAGGTGGAGCAAAACAGATAAAACTAACTACAAATAGAAAATATAATATTTATTTAGTGACTGAAGTTTACTTTCAATATTTATTTATTATCTATAAAAGTCATGTTGA
This sequence comes from Apodemus sylvaticus, assembly GCF_947179515.1. Lineage (NCBI taxonomy): Eukaryota > Metazoa > Chordata > Mammalia > Rodentia > Muridae > Apodemus > Apodemus sylvaticus. Next base: position 44,700,765 of record NC_067495.1, read on the forward strand.
ACAGCAACTTGCTCTCACATACTATCAGCAAAGATAAACAACAGCTGAATAATTTAAAGTGCCACCAGATAAGTTTGTGTATACATTTGGATGCTATATGCATGTGTACTGTAGCAGTATGATAACAAAGGAAAGACTGCAATCTCCTTTAAGTTTAGGGTATTCCAGTTTCTACCCTTTTATAAAATTATATTTCAAATGATAGACCATAATTAAAATTTGAAGTAGCATTACTATAAATCCCTTTAAAGAGGATCCTATAAACCATTGACTGGAGAGGGAAGGGAACATTGAAGATGTGCCATATTTTATACTATATGTTACAGTTGTAATCTTATGAAATGGTCAGGTTAAAATGATTTCTAATGTTATAGTATTAATATTAACATTCAATACAAAAATGTTAAAGAGAATAAAATATGTACATTTTATTAACACAATTTTAATGATTGCATGGTTCTTTGGATATTTTTATTTATATTTTATTTATATAATTCAATATATTTCCATGCGTTTTAAAATCTTTCATTTAGAAATTCAAAGGATTATTAATAATTTTGAGACCATGGTCCATATCAATTTTAGATTTAAATATATTGTGAAGTATATGAAATATTTGGGTTTCATTCAAGTCACTTAATAAAATATTCTTGGTGCAAGCTAATAGCATTGACTTAGGAGAACATGCCAGGAATTTGTTCCATGCTAAAAATGGCATTTGAAATATTTGAACAGATTGCCACATGGTTGTTCTAAAAATAAGGTGAAATTCCAGTGTTTACCCAAAGATACAGTTATTGATGTATGAGGCAATTTTGGAAAGACATGTTTACTTAAATGTGGTACTATCAGAATGTCTAAAGTAGGATTAAATTTAACTTTAAAAGATTAAAAATTTAGCATAGGCAAATGTATGTAAATTGACTATTTTGATATTCTGGAATGATGAATTGCATTATTTTGCATGTATATTCAGCTATGGTGACAAGTGTTTCTCCATATATGTGTCCTCGGGTACTTTCCCAGTTGTATTTCAAAACCGTCATAAGCTTTAATATGAAAACATAATGCATGCCATTATTTTAGCAACAGGGGTCGGAATAAATGCATTTCATTTGGTTTATGTTTCTAATAAAAGTAATTTTGATTTAAATTAGCACTATCTTTTTTTTTTAGGCCTCCATTCCTTTGAAGGAATTGGAGCAGTTTAACTCAGATATACAAAAATTGCTTGAACCACTGGAGGCTGAAATTCAGCAGGGGGTGAATCTGAAAGAGGAAGACTTCAATAAAGATATGGTAAATTGGTTATGATGAAAGTATGAATGAACTGGGAATAAAACTGAATAAATATTTGGAAAGAAATAATATAGCTTATGTCTCCAACTGAATTTTTAGAATACTACCATTCACATAGTGATATTTTTAATGATTTTATTAAATGGAAAGCATTCCTTTGGACATTTTATTATTACTGCCAGATTACCACCTTATGAACATATACACTCTCAACTTCTAATAAATAGTTCAATTGTATCTTGGCTTGTTCTGATTTAATTGTCAGAAGACAAAATGTAAAAGGAAATAGCCATTGAGTAAATAAATTGAAATATGATACAAAATTCCAGCTTCATATATATCTTATGTTTTGTTTTCCTCATGTTTTAGGTAATAATAAAGACAATTACATGAAATGCAAATATTGTCTATCAGAGTTTCTAACAAAGTGGTTTTACCAAATATTTGAGAAAAATACTGATATACATAAATACATATATGTATATACATATATAGATATTGAATATATATGTGTGATGTATATAATGTTATTATTGAATGTAAAATATATATTGAATACATATATATATGTATGCAAAATAATACCATGTTGTTTACTCAGTGAGAGTAAAGAAATAAGTCCATGTACCCTGTACATAAACTTAGACCATCTTTAAATCTCTGCTTATTTCTCTCTGGCTTGATTATTTCTATATCACATCACTATTCATTGAGTACTTTTTTGCTATGTTCACTTTACTTTTTCACATGTTCTTTTCTCCTCTTCCACTGCCATCACCACTGTAACATTCTGATCTTTTACATGAATCAATAAGTAGAGATGGTTATGTGTGCATCAAGGCTAAAGACTTCTTAGACAGTGCTTGAAAAGAGCATAGAAGGCAAGATATTTTTAGATGCTAGTTAAATAAAGTAATATGATAAAAATTAATTCTTACTTCTTGGAGCTGTCTCAATGAGTACTCCTTCATATAAGAAGTTTAGTGGTCTTCAAATCTCAGCTCATGGGGAAAAAAGACAGGAAGAAACTTCCAGAAATGCAGAGCTCCAACTACCTCTACTTCATGTCAAAGAAGAAAGTCCAGGGTGAAGAAATCAAGTCTTGCTTACAACTCAGTCTCATTACCATATCTGCCATAGAGCTGTCACTGGAGGGAAATGAATTTAAACTTTCTTTGTATTTGTTTTTGTCTAAGCCACTGAATTTTTTCAAAGTTTCAAAAGGCATATTAAAATATTATTTCATAGACAACAAACATGTATGTGTGTTTGTATATGTGTGCGTGCATGTGTGTGTGTGTATGTGTGTGTAAGTGTGTGTGACTTTTGCTAGTCTATTAATATGCAGCTGAAAAAACACATTTCTTAGAGTGGATGAGTCCTCAGTAGTATTTTGCAATGTAGGCATGTGTTATATATGTACATATATTGTATTTATTGCAACACATAACAATACATGTAAAGTATCTTTTGAAGTTTGCATGTCATTTGTCATTTGCTCAATGATACACATGGGTACTATTGCATAGTGCAACTTTGTAGTAGATATTTTTATATTTGGAATTGAATGACAGGGAATAAGAGATGCACAAGAGTATACATATGCAATGATATTACAATAGTACATTTTTCAAATTGTATCTATAAGTAAATAGAATAAAACTATCTTCTTAAAGAATGAAACATGAGGATTGAAACCTTTTTAAGTTATTTTACATACATACTCATAGTATTGTTTTATACACATAAAATCAGCATAATTATGTCATTATAGATATTATTTTCAATATATGAAAAATGTGACCATAATTTTCAGTAATGCTCTACATTCTAAACTTGAAAACTTAGACTTAAATATCATACATTGATTGCTATGTGAATTTATATTTTACATTGCTATGTGAATATTTTATATTTTACATTTTACTTAATAAAATATTTATACATAGATAAATTAACATTGAAAGTGACAAGATTAGTTTATTTCTGCATACATTTTTAGTTGGTTTAAGGGAAATGAAAATAAAACCCAAATGAATATTTTTACAGAAAATCATTACTATTACCATGAAAATGGATCTTCTCCCCATCGTCATACATATGCCACTCAAAATATATTCATCAGAAGAGATATACAGAAACTATTTTCTATATAAATATAAAAGAAGTACTGTGAGCATTGTAATTTAAGATTGCATTGCCTAAATATTTTAAATTGGATATTTGAGAGTATTTATATAATGTTTCATTATCCCTGATATTAATGTATAGCTTTTTAAAAACCAAAATGAAGACTGTACTTGTTGTTTTTGATCAGAGTGAAGACAATGAGGGTACTGTAAATGAATTGTTGCAAAGAGGAGACAACTTACAACAAAGAATCACAGATGAGAGAAAGCGAGAGGAAATAAAGATAAAACAGCAGCTGTTACAGACAAAACATAATACTCTCAAGGTATTAGAGCTCAAATTATAATATGCTTTGCCTGTGGTTTTGTCTATATAGGGTAAAATACCATGTGCATAAAAAATGTGTTCAAGTATTTTAATTACCAGAAAACTAATTTTCCCCTTCAATGTGCGTGTTATTTATGATTTTCTTTTGTGCTACCAGTTTTGAAAGATATGTGACATACATTATATGTTTTAGTTCTTTTTCTTAGTAATGTTGAAAGCTACCCAAAAGTATCATTCACCATATTTATGAAGTTATTTTCTAATATGCTTTATTTCTATAAACTAGTTTTGTATTTCTTGTGTTTGCCAAAATAATCAATTGATGCTCCTCCACTATTGTTTCTTTATATTACCATTAGTATTTTGGTAAACTATTTCTTTAATAAGATGTAGATTTTCATTATTTTAAAAAATATACTTTCCAGGGATTGTATTAGGTTCATTGTAAAACTAGGTATCTACAAAAGCCCAATTTCATTTATGTAGAAATCCTCCAAATTATTGTAATGCACTTGAAAAAATACTATCAGCAGTATATGTGGTCAAGTATCTTTGCAAATCATCTGATTGTGCAGGATAAAGAGAATAAACTGTTTTTTCTTTTAATGCTGTCTAGGCATTTCTTGAGATGAAATTAGACATGCTGAACATTTTATGAAACATTTTTGTATGTGCTTTACAATCTTATCTTTTCTCTTTTATGGCTGATTATCTAATACTGTTAATTGTAAAGTTTTAGATTGTAAATCATTATTTAGACCTATGTTGCTATATAGTTAGATTCACCTAATAGGTAGATGGAGTCTGCTTTCTAAATGCAAATAAGTGGTTAAAATCTTTGCCCTATTGTTAACTAAATAAGCACTGCTGAGAATGTAATTACATAATATTGTGCCTTCAAGGAGTCAAGAATAAAGTCTATTTGGCTAGCAGGTGTTCTGAAAGTAACTGCTGATAAGTATATTAGTAAATAGAAAAGACATCTTCCGAGAGGAAAAGCAAGAGCAAATAATAATGTGCCCAAAAGATCAGAATCCTGTGTAATTCATACTCGTCTATACAAAGATTTTGTAAGTTTATAGACTAGTTACAAGAAGATATGTGTACCATTGATTAGCAGTGTCTAGAGGTCACCTTACATACATCTAACTACTATGTATATTTTTTGTAGGCAGTATCCTGTATTGCATGTCACCACTTTCTAAGGAAACCAAAGCACTACTAGATTTATACCCACTAAGTCATTTATGCAAATATGTTCATTGTATCTTGAATTAGTCACAGTTCAATAAGTCACAGTACCAGAACTTGGTATATTTAGTGGGGGTAGCAGAATTTCATTTGATTCTTCCAAGGAATTTATTACAACTACATGGGGATTAGAAATGACATATAAATTTCAAACTGCAATACATTTTAAATCTTCATGCCATACATAGTAATCAAGTTATTGCTAAGTCAACTTTTACCAAATACAGTTAATAACTTAACCTGCTAAGTGATTGCAATTTGAAATAATAAAAAATATTTCAAAACCGATTTTTCAAAAGCAATGAAACATTCAGCTCTTCATTCGTATTTTTAATTCATATTTACTTGGGAATAAAACACCAGTTCTGCCTCTTTGGAGAAATGAACTATGTAGGTAGAGCTGTTATATTTCCAATGAGTATACAATGGTGCTTAATGTAATTCTGGTTATTACAGAAAGTATTAGGTGCACTTCTATGAGCTAGATAATAACTACTTTCTCCTTTAATGATTTATTTAAACTGTTCCCTTGTTTTATATCACCCGGTTTATTGAAAACCATTCTGCATATAATATGGATTCTTTTTATACTTTGAATATGATTTAGTATAATAAGAATATGTGGGCTAAATATGTATTTAAAGAAAAAGAAACTTATTATATTTAATTTCTCATTTCATGTACAATTATAGCTACAGAAATAATAATTTATAGTTCCACATACAAATAGAAAAACTTTAAAAGAACTAATAAAATTATCTTTCATTTAATTTTATGTACATGAATAGTTTCATCCATAATTTTTGTGCACCATGTGTTTTGTATACCTTCAGAGGCCAGAAGATTGTGTCAGATCCCCAGGGATTGTAGTTACAAAGGGTTGTCTTCAGCCATGTATGTACTGGTACTTAAACTTCAGTACTTAAACATGGGCTATAGCAGCCAATGTTCTTAACTATTGAGGCATTTATTCAGTTTTCAAAGTGATTAAACTGTTAATCAACAGTATGAATGGCCTAATTTTATAGACTTTTCTTTTTTTTTTTTTTTTGTTTTTTTTTTGTTTTTTGTTTTTTTTTTGTTTTGTTTTGTTTTTTCCAAAACATTCTTTTTATTCGATATAATTTATTTACATTTCAAATGATTTCCCCTTTTCTAGCTCCCCCACTCCCCGAAAGTCCCGCAAACCCCCTTCTCTTCCCTTGTCCTCCCACCCACCCCTTCCCACTTCCCGGTTCTGGTTTTGCTGAATACTGTTTCACTGAGTCTTTCCAGAACCAGGGGCCACTCCTCCTTTCTTCTTGTATCTCATTTGATGTGTGGATTATGTTTTGGGTATTCCAGTTTTCTAGGTTAATATCCACTTATTAGTGAGTGCATACCATGATTCACCTTTTGAGTCTGGGTTACCTCACTTAGTATGATGTTCTCTAGCTCCATCCATTTGCCTAAGAATTTCATGAATTTATTGTTTCTAATGGCTGAATAGTACTCCATTGTGTAGATATACCGCATTTTTTGTATCCACTCTTCTGTTGAGGGATACCTGGGTTCTTTCCAGCATCTGGCAATTAGAAATAGGGCTGCTATGAACATAGTAGAACATGTATCCTTATTACATGGTGGGGAATCCTCTGGGTATATGCCCAGGAGTGGTATAGCAGGATCTTCTGGAAGTGAGGTGCCCAGTTTTCAGGGGAACCACCAGACTGCTTTCCAGAGTGGTTGTACCAATTTGCAACCCCACCAGCAGTGGAGGAGTGTTCCTCTTTCTCCACACCCTCTCCAACACCTGCTGTCTCCTGAATTTTTAATCTTAGCCATTCTGACTGGTGTAAGATGAAATCTTAGGGTTGTTTTGATTTGCATTTCCCTAATGACTAATGAAGTTGAGCATTTTTTAAGATGCTTCTCCGCCATCCGAAGTTCTTCAGGCGAGAATTCTTTGTTTAACTCTGTACCCCATTTTTTAATAGGGTTGTTTGGTTTTCTGGAGTCTAACTTCTTGAGTTCTTTATATATATTGGATATTAGCCCTCTATCTGATGTAGGATTGGTGAAGATCTTTTCCCAATTTGTTGGTTGCCGATTTGTCCTCTTGATGGTGTCCTTTGCCTTACAGAAACTTTGTAATTTTATGAGGTCCCATTTGTCAATTATTGCTCTTAGAGCATACGCTATTGGTGTTCTGTTCAGAAACTTTCTCCCTGTGCCGATGTCCTCAAATGTCCTAAAATCATGAATGTATATAGTTTTATTTTTATAAGGTTGATCTTTGTTTATAAGCCCCAACCTAAACATTCTACATATTAGAATTTTTCAGTGTTTTAAAAGACAAGGGCAACTCAGTGCTTTTGTAGCTAATTAATTAAATCCATTATGTTCATATATGAAATTTTTTCAAATGTTCTATGAAATAATTTTCTTAAATAGTTAAGAACTAATTAAATGTAAAAAATTTAAGCAAGGTCGAATATTTAAAGAATCAATATTTTGCATTATTCACGTTTCTTAGCTTCTCTTCATAAATTTTAATGCATTAATACATAATTTAATGATTTATGCATGTTTTATATTTAAATATGTTTTTTCATAACAATTGGAAATATAACGGTATGAATATAGTCTTTAGAAATAACTATAGCAAAGTGTATATTATATACATATATTGATATTTTATTAATATCTAAATCGTGAACAGGATTTGAGGTCTCAAAGAAGAAAAAAGGCCCTAGAAATTTCTCACCAGTGGTATCAGTACAAGAGGCAGGCTGATGATCTCCTGAAATGCTTGGATGAAATTGAAAAAAAATTAGCCAGCCTACCTGAACCCAGAGATGAAAGAAAAATAAAGGTAAAGTTGTTTTAGAGTGGCAATACTAGATTTTGATGCTAGATTTTAACTACTTTTATATTACCTAATGTGTTTATGTATAAAATATTAATATTCTGGTTTCTTCTATAATCTTACTCTGTGTTTTGATGTATTTCTTTGTATTGTGTTTTCTTTCAGTGATTGTATTGTACTACATGTTTTTTATTGACATATTGTTGTATGAATAAAATGTTTTTACTTTTAACCAATGTGAAATGAATAACTAACTGTCATGTGTTTCTGGTAAAACTGTAATTGACTTTGTGTATCTTTGTTCCAGATGAACTAATGACTTATCGGTACATGGACGACTTCTTTCTCATGTTAGCACATTCATTTCATCAGAGCATCTTCTCATATCACTGTCAAATCTCTATAAATTTATTTGCAAATTGTCCAAAGATGTTTTCTTTCTCTTATTATTTTCACTTTTTATTTTGCTTCATTCTCTGTTGAGTTCCTCAAACCTTTAAAAAGAAAATAAAAGTTGTAGTCACTTATCCTCTAAATTATATTCTATTTGGATTATCCCCAATAAATAAATGAAAAAAAATTTACTCCAATTTTGGTCACTTCTCAAAGCACCAAAACAATTCATGAGCCAAAATGTTAACTAAATTGATTAGAATATCTTAAACTGAACAGTCAAATGATACCTAAAATTATATTTGGTTTAAATGGGTATGGATGACAGTGACACTTTCCATTATTTATAAATTATGAAACATAAAGATAAAGGAACAACAGCCTATGAAAATTCTGAGAGAAGTATTTGCTGCTTGTAGGTCGGTTGACATGGTTAGCTAACTGCCCTGGGCCCTGTATTGATTTTGCTCAATAGGAAATTGATCGTGAATTGCAGAAGAAGAAAGAGGAGCTGAATGCAGTGCGCAGGCAAGCTGAGGGCTTGTCTGAGAATGGGGCCGCAATGGCAGTGGAGCCAACTCAGATCCAGCTCAGCAAGCGCTGGCGGGAAATTGAGAGCAATTTTGCTCAGTTTCGAAGACTCAACTTTGCACAAATTGTGAGTTGTTACTGGCAAACCTACATATGTGTTTGCAGCTACTACTATATTAACAGAAGCCTACTAACATCAGCAAAAATCTGGGCTCAATAACAAATAGTGTGCATAATAAAAGTGAGTAGTTCCCTTCAATGTTGGGCTTCTGTAACTCAAAGTTTAATTTTCAAGAATAAGGACAAAAGAACAAATGATAGGAAAACCCCCATTATTCAAAATGAAAAATATACATCTTAATTTCTTTTGCTACATCATTTTTCATAACATTGGCAATGTGAATTTCTCAACTTCTCATACATTTATTTACTTCAGTGTCTAATCCAGAAATATGTATTGCTTTCCTGAGATCATCCCATGCTAATTTTACTTTCTTACTGTATACCTGGTAAATAATAAATATTTTATGGAATATATTATTGCAACCTACATAAGATCTTATCTTATTGATTTGAATTATATTACTACAGACTTTTCTTTTGGATTAGGCACTTACAATGTTACAGTACTCATGAAACAAACTGGATGACTAGGATATGTTGATATTTGATGGACAAAATCAAGAGGATGGAATATTTCTCATATTCTCTTTGAAAACACAATTCAATATTGTATAATCAGTGATGATTGATTGTAAAAAAAATAGTAGAAACTACAGACACTTTTTGATGAATACCTTCTTATTCCTGCTTCAAGTTCTTAGAAGATGAAGAAGAAGGACCACCATCTGTAATTTCCAGAAAGTACTCATCACAAGCCCAGGATATAAATGTCTGAGACAAAATGTTTGGTTGGAGAATATGAAACAGTTATCCAACCATTTTGCATTGTGTAAATATCAACTGCATGGGGTTCAATTAAAAATAATAGTTCTTCTGTGATATTATTCATTCCACATAATACAGTGTATATGTAAGTTATGTAAGTAATTAAAATAACCATTTTATGAATGGGTATGGGAAACTACATGGCATACTGTTGTGACATCTTTTAAGCTTTTTAGAAAATTCATAAGTGTAAGTTATTTATGAATACGACAATCTAAAGATTAATTGTAGCTAACTATTGCAAACAGTTTGAAGAAAAATTAAGAAATGCGAACCAGGAATGATGGCACATACTTGTAATTATACATATTAGGTATACAAAGTAGAAACAGGAGTTCAGGGTCAGCCCATCTCTCAAAATTTTAAAAAATAAAAAGAACAATATCGGAACTCTTTTAAGTCTTAATTTCTCCTGATTGAACATTAAAATCTATGATTTTTCATATTTAACATAATGTATCCAAATCACTAAGACTTACAATAAGCAATATAAAAATTCTGGCAGAATAATTTATATGTATGTGGGAGAGTTCATGTGTGTGGAGGGGGCATGAATGCAGGTGTGGTTAAATGTGCATATGTTAATGCAGGTCAGATTTTAAGTGAGAAGACTTCATGTATTACTCTTTAGGTCCCAGTCATCAATAATTGGTGGTGGTTGTAGTAGTGGTGACAGTGGTGGTGGTGGTGGTGGTGGTTGTGGTTGTGATGGTGGTGAGGAAGACTGGTCTTCTAATTACTCTGGAACACATATGATTGCAAATAATATAACTATACGTGGTCCTGGAGCTTGAAAACAATTTCTAGTCATGATTCTTGCAAGCCAAACATTTTCCCTTTGAAACTACCTCACTATATCCTAGTAAAATAATTTTATTTTTATTTAATCGAATATTTTGAAAACAGTCCATAGCTTATGAAATCCATTTTTCTGTTCATAAATGGTAAGTGATTTATATATATATATATATATATATATATATATACTCTTTGAACCACTAAGACAGTTAAGCTCATTGTGGGTAAATTGTTTAATGTTGAAATAATAACTTTATCTAATCTATTGTGATCAATCCACATTATAAGTAGGTGAAATTCATAGGCAAACAGTTATCTACAGATTCAAAGAGTATTTACAGAAATTGAGGAGAGATCTTGTGATTCAATCAATGAAGAGTAGGAGTCTGTGAGAATTTTCTTTTTTTTTATTCGATATATTTTTTATTTACATTTCAAATGATTTCCCCTTTTCTAGCCCCCCACTCCCCGAAAGTCCCATAAGCTCCCTTCTCTCCCCCTGTCCTCCCACCCACCCCTTCCCACTTCCCCGTTCTGGTTTTGCCCTATACTTCTTCACTGAGTCTTTCTAGAACAAGGGGCCACTCCTCCTTTCTTCTTGTACCTCATTTGATGTATGGATTATGTTTGGGGTATTCCAGTTTTCTAGGTTAATATCCACTTATTAGTGAGTGCATACCATGAGTCACCTTTTGAGTCTGGGTTACCTCACTTAGTATGATGTTTTCTAGCTCCATCCATTTGCCTAAGAATTTCATGAATTCATTGTTTCTAATGGCTGAATAGTACTCCATTGTGTAGATATACCACATTTTTTGCATCCACTCTTCTGTTGAGGGATACCTGGGTTCTTTCCAGCATCTGGCAATTATAGATAGGGCTGCTATGAACATAGTAGAGCATGTATCCTTATTACATGGTGGGGAATCCTCTGGGTATATGCCCAGGAGTGGTATAGCAGGATCTTCAAGTGAGGTGCCCAGTTTTCGGAGGAACCGCCAGACTGATTTCCAGAGTGGTTGTACCAATTTGCAACCCCACCAGCAGTGGAGGAGTGTTCCTCTTTCTCCACATCCTCTCCAACACCTGCTGTCTCCTGAATTTTTAATCTTAGCCATTCTGACTGGTGTAAGGTGAAATCTCAGGGTTGTTTTGATTTGCATTTCCCTAATGACTAATGAAGTTGAGCATTTTTTAAGATGCTTCTCCGCCATCTGAAATTCTTCAGGTGAGAATTCCCTGTTTAACTCTGTACCCCATTTTTTAATAGGGTTGTTTGGTTTTCTGGAGTCTAACTTCTTAAGTTCTTTATATATATTGGATATTAGCCCTCTCTCTGAATTAGGATTGGTGAAGATCTTTTCCCAATTTGTTGGTTGCCGATTTGTCCTTTTGATGGTGTCCTTTGCTGTACAGAAACTTTGTAATTTTATGAGGTCCCATTTGTCAATTCTTGATCTTAGAGCATACGCTATTGGTGTTATGTTCAGAAATTTTCTCCCTGTACCAATGTCCTCAAGGGTCTTCCCCAGTTTCTTTTCTATTAGCTTCAGAGTGTCTGGCTTTATGTGGAGGTCCTTGATCCATTTGGATTTGAGCTTAGTACAAGGCGATAAAGATGGATCAATTCGCATTCTTCTGCATGCTGACCTCCAGTTAGGTTGTTATTGGTCTTTTTGATAAACAGTAATACTTAATGTCTTCCAAAGTTCCATAGCAGGAAACCATGTATACCTTTTAGTAGAAATATGTTTATACAAATTAGGATCTACTAAGACAACTTTGTCTGCTGAAAATTATAAAAGACATGGAAACTAGAATAAATGTACACTGTAGTACACATCAAAAAGGTTCCATAATGTAAAATTGGAGAACATGAGGAAAAGAATTATTTTATATAATTAGGCTATACTTAATATGATCACATAAGAGTTTACATGATTTCTTAAATTAAATAAAACTCTACCTACTAAGGAAAAACAATGAGTCCATACCTATATAGTTTTTAAAGGATATCTATATATTAAATGAACAAGAATGTACAAAAGCAGCTGAAGTCTAACAATACTCACAGAAGACATTGCATCAGCATTAGATATTAAATACAATAGATGTTAGATAGTATTCTGTATACTAGAGGCAAGGCATTCCTATGTGATATTATTGTGTATAGAAAAGTATTTTAAGTATTCTTGAATAAAGGATTAATATTATTATTTTTAAAGAAATATATTAACAGAATAATATATGAAATTGAATATTGTAAATTTATCTTCCCTATTTAAATAAGAATATTAGAAGATTTTATAGTAAAATTCCAATAAATGCTGGAAAGAATACAATATTATGTTACATTGTGAGGTACACATACCTTTGTGCATCTGTTGCTTGAATCTCTTAAGCAAAAATATGCAATCCATTCCAGAGTCTATTTCTAAAATATTATATAAAATGATTCCTTAACATAGATTTCATACTGACACACAAAGCGTAATTTTTGTATTTTATCTTTTACTACATAATGAAAAAATACTATTGTGATTAAAATGTGGGAAGCTTTGCCTTTGCATAAATACCACATGGATTTTTGTCTTCACTTTGAAATATAAACAAACGCTATCAGCTCCCAATGTAATATCCCTGGAAAATATTGGAAAATAAAATGTTCTTATGTGGAGACAGAATGTTCTTTAGTAAATATAGTTGTTAATATAAAAGACTATTAATAGTTGACAAGGCAATTATTGGCCCAGGAGTTAGTTGCTTATAGAATTTCCATCCTCTCAGCTTTAGTACTCTCATTAATATATCACAAAAGGTTAAGAAAGGAATTACAAACATGAAGATTCTATCCACATATTTTTACTAATATTTTGATAATTGCAATTGCGATAGCCATTTCTATAGTACTTTTTGTATTTTCCCCTATTTATGTAGCTTGATACTTTGGTGGATGATTAAGAAAGAAATATATTTAAAGTAGAATGGATTTCTGAGAATACAGCAAAGTGACTGATTTTGGATAAAAGTTCAAATAAAGTCCATTTTTCAAAGGAGACATAAATACATATATCATCATCTGTGATACTGAACCTAGTAGTTAAAACAAAATTTGGGACCATTCAAATCAATAATTCTACATACCTATCCCAAGATTCATTATGGAGATGGAAATAAAAGCCTTGCCTACATATAGAATCTAAAGAACTACATTTAGTATATAAAGGAGAACAGAGAAATTCACATTGGAATAAAAGCAATTTCTGGGATGCAATTTGTTTAGAATTTTCTAAAATTATTCAGTGTTCTAGTACTCCAACTCACAAAATGGCCATGAATTATAAGAGACATACATATTAACAAAATAATATAAAAAATGCCCGCTTATTTTAGAGCATTGATATAAACCAGAAGGTAATGAAAGAATGGAATAAATTATCTATAAACACTAAGTGTTGTTTTATATAAGTTCTTTGAAGTATAAATTTAAAAGGCTGGGTAGATAGATGAATCATATGATTGTTGCACAAGAATGAGGATCTGAGTTTGATCCCCTGAACCAAGAAGCAAATCGAGATATTGAGCCAGGAATTTATGATTGGAGGAAGAGCAATTGGATCTTTCATACTCCCTGACCAGCCTGAGACCAAGGCCAATGAGAATAAATATTTTAAAAGTGTAGCATCAGAGGAATAACAATATATGTTAGCCAGCAGTCTCTCAAAGAGCACTCATATGTACACACATGCACACACATATGAGCCTGCACGAACATGTACTCTACACGAACAAACACACAAAGTAATGCCAATGGAATAAACTACTTTTCAGACCAGAGGTGAATTTACTAACATAAGAATCTCATGGATTGTAGATGGAAGTTTTGTTTTAAACAAAGTAACTGGAGGAAGGACATTTAGGTAAGGTAAATGTTCTAAAGAAGGAAAAAAAGATAAACAGAAAAAATGAAGGATTGCATTTCACACACAAGTAACTTATCTATACATCACACACAAGTAAACTAAAATATTGTGTACTGGTGCCATGAAACATGCCTAAGAAGGGTATTGACTGGACCTAACCTGCTCTATCGCCCACTTGTTTCCTTTTAATCTTTATTGATCATAGGTTCTCCCAACTTTTCTTTAAGGACGAAATGCTTCTAGAATAAGTCCTAGGATATTTTCTGATTTTAAGCTGAATTATATTAGTCTTAATGTTTTATGATTTAATAACAAAATAAGCCAGTGTCATTACATTTTAAAACTCAGGAAAATCATTTTTCCATGATCTGCCTTTGTAACTTTATTGAATTTTCATGTAAAAATCTTCAACCAAATTTCTTTAACTGTTATCAAAATAAACAGGGTAAACATTGGAAAATATGCATCATATATGTCAAATCAAAAGCATTTCAATTGATTCTCCTGTGTTTTAATTTGACATTCTAACTTAAATTTCAAAGGATATAAGACCTGCCTAGGTCACTGCTCTCTCTCCTCCCCCCCTCTCTCTCTCTCTCTCACACACACACACACACACATCCTCTCTCCCTCCCTTTTCCTCTCTCTCTCTCTCCTTCCCTCCCTCCATCTTTACATACACACATAAAGTGCTTACATACATCAAACACACATACACACACACACGCACACACAGACATATGTACACACACAGAGACCTTACCTTCACATTCATACTTCACAAATGTCTTCACTATTTCTTTTACATTGTAGTATAATGATATGTAGTCTTTTTATTAAGTATCATTATAAAAAAAAGAGTGATCCAATAACAGTTTTGCAATTTTGTGTCTAGAGAACAAATGGTTAGATTTATAACATATGTGTGTCTATAATTCAGGCACTTATTATTAAAAACATGATAATATCTTATAGGTCTCAAAATTTTATAGATTAATTTTGTATGTTAATAACTTTGCAACGAGTTTAGATATGACTTAAGTACAGTATAAAATCTCTATATACTAGATTTTATACACACACACACACACACACACACACACACACACATATATATATATATATATATATATATATATATATATATATACACAAGATTTGTAGATAAAATGGTTAATTTAAGCAAGGAACTGAACTATGAGAACAATTATTAAATTGAGTTGTACACAGTTATGTTAGCACAGAACCTTTTCTTTTCTGAGTATCTTTAGCCTGAAGACTTTAGTGTGTATTAAATTGGAAATAATTATAATAAAATATTCGTGTACTTTAAATGAAACTTGTCATTTTATACACATATGATTTATCAATGCCTGGCTAACAATAGCTCAATAAACTAAAATAATTATAGTAAATGTGTCAAACTATTCCCCACTATTTTAGTAGATTATAGTTATACTATGCTTATAATTGTACATATGTCCATGCTATGAATTAATGTTATGACAAAGGACTACATTAATTAGAGTATTTTATGAACAATATATAAACATTAGTCAAAATGTCGTTATCTTTCTTATTGTAATAGAATGTCAGATTGTACTATCAAATAGAAATAAATGTATTTCATGAAAATAGTGATAACTAAAATAGCACAAGTAATACATTTTTCTAGGATTATTACATGTCAAAACAAAATAAAGTCTAATGCAATTCTATATGTGGAATTTTAGTACATATTTTTATTAAAAATGAATGTGTAACTTACTTTGACATTAAATTCTGTTTACCACTGAAATTGTTATCATCTTCCTTGGAATGATATAAGCCTCAACATTTATTTCAGAGCATAGAAGTAGATTGAAGCAATAAGTGGATTACATCTTTTATAGATAGGAGTATGTAGTAAAATGTTGTTTAAGTAAATAGAAATGATTTTAATTATTTCTTTTCTTATTCCCTGATACTCCATTTGTTTGTGAGGTCCATTGATAGATCTTTACAATATATATCTATAACTGCAACTACATGATAAATGATAAATGATAAAGCATTTCTATAATTTACCTTAGTTTCAAGGATTTAAGGGAAAGCATTCCAACCTGAAAATACAGTTTAATTGTAAATTATCAACTGATTTTGTTAATGTAGTTTCCTTTCTATTAATAATTAGTGATGATCTTTTCTTTTATGTTTCATATTTCTACTAAATTTTAAAAAACCTCAATAAAAATTGAAGGTGCACTGATATTGTAGTTGTACACACTTAGTAGATGACTACAAAGAAGAACAACTTTTGTTTTGGATACACTGGCTTGGTATTTCTTTTCTTTAACAAACATTTGTTCAGTGACTGCTATGTGCTAGACAACACAAAACATAAACCAGAACTGGCACATCCATAGCAATCATAAAAAAGACGTGATATTGGAGAAATCTAATTCAAACAATGAAGATGAAAAAATGAACAATAATTTATGCTCATCAATTTGACCTCCATTTGCAAAACAATAAAAAGTCTAATTTTCTCCAATCTAAATTTGCTTTGAAAATATGGAACAGCAGCTGGGTGGGAGCTCAGAAGCTTTTGTGATGGAGTTGGAAATATCCTTCTTAGCATGCCTGAAACAAATGGTCAAAAATAATTAAATTGCTTGTACCATCTGGGATTCATTCCGATTCTTCAATGATTACTTAAGGCTTTCATTGTATAGGATTTATTCTGTGAAGAGATGAGTAAAAGGATTTCAAGTAAATTCATAACACTTCCCACTTTCACTTTCATTATTAAAACAGACTTACAATGTTTTCAAGTTTGCTAAATTATCTCCAAATTCTTCTGCTCCTTTATGAACAAATGTCTTTTAACATATTAATATGCGTACAAGATTTTATTAGCAGTAACCTAAGTGTACTTATTTTTAAATGTAAATAAGGCAAATATCTAATAAATACAAAAACAAAAAATATAATGAGACTATTATATAGCATAGTTATTGTACAGAAAATTCCCTTCTTTGCTTTATTTAATATTTTGAATATTAGTCCATACTCATTTAGTAACAGAAATATATACAATAGATAACTAAATGAAAGTCTAAGCTGATTGAATCCTCAAATTTGAAGCCATATGCAATAATCATCGTTAACTTTTTAAATTCTTAAATTACAATTAAAAACATGATAGCTATAACAATGCAAGTAATTTGTGAATAAAGGAAACATGTATTATATGTAAACCTAATGTTTACACATACACATATATGTATAAAACCTTCAAATTCATTGAAAATGCAAGGTCATTGATAATTGTTTGTTACATAGTAATGCAACAAAACATAATGTTAGAAATAATTTTAAGAAATATTTCCAGAAGATTCATGAAAAGAATATTTCTTAATACATCTTTTATATAATGGAATGTATCCATGGCAAAGTTTCACCTATTTGAAAATACTTAGAATTATTTTCTGCATCTGAACATGATTCAAAACATTTTAGATGAATAGATTCTATGTAGTCACACACATACATGAAACATGAGAATTATCAAGTGTGCTATGTTAGTCTTTCCTTGATTTTAAAGTTAGTTTTGCTAATAAGGATACATACAGATTTTTTAATTCATCTTTTCATATGCTTCACTGTCTTCAATAGGTGCCTTGCCCCATTTTGCTGTTCCCCTTCCCTGCTCCACAGTATGTTACTGCTTCATGCTACTTTCACTACATTGTCCTCCTTTATTGAATATCCCTAAGGTCTGTTCTTTCCCTGCATGAGCCATTTTGTAATTTCATCAAACATGCACACATACACATGCACATGCAAATACATGCACATACACACACATGCACACACACACGGGGGGAGAGAGAGAGACACAAACAGAGACAGAGAGACAGAGGCAGAGAGACAGAGACAGGGAAACAGAGAGACAGAGAGAGACAGAGACAGACAGAGAGACAGAGAGACAGAGAGACAGAGATGAGAGAGTGCAAGAGAGGCTATTAAGATATAGAGCCTGCCTATAAAGTTTAACTTGATGATTTTCCACTTACCACTTATGTCCATTATTTAAAGACTTCATATTTTTATAATATGTATGGTGAAATAGCATCTTTATGTATATAGACCACATTTTCTTTATCAGTTTCTGTGGACATGCTAAATGAATCCTGTTTCTTAGCTATAGAATAGTACTGCAACAAAAAACGTTGTGCAATATTCTAGTTATAAAAGTTAAGTTCCTTTGAGTATATGTCCAGGAGAGGTACAGATGGGTCTTATGGTAGTTCTCATTTCATGTATTTGAAAATATTTGGACCTGATATCACTACACTATGAACCACTTAACATTGCTGATAGCAATGAGTAAGGATTCCTATTTCTTTCGTAGACACATGTAATAGTTTTCATTTGTGTTCTAAATGTTATCCATTCTGAGTTAGATTATAAAATTACTCCTTGAGTTTTATTAGTGGCAAAATATGAAATAAGCATATGAAATACTTATCATATATTTATTATACCTTTTAATTTCTCCATTCAAGAACTGCCTATTCAATTCCTTTGGTCATTTATTAATTGGCAGAAATTGTGATGCTTAGATTTGTAGTTCTTTCTTGTTGTTGTTGGTTGTTTTTCTTGAGACGGAGTTTCTCTGTGTAGCCCTGGCTGTCCTGGAACTCACTATGTAGATCAGGCTGGGCTTGAACTCAGAAATATGCCTGCCTCTTCCTCCAGGAGTTCTGGGATTACAGGCGTGTGCCACCACCACCCAGCAGGTTTTGTAGTTCTTGATAAACATTCTGATAAAGAGTTGACAAAGATTTTCTCTCATTTTTGATTTCTCTTCTCTGTTTATTGTATCTCTGACTATCCAAAAGACTGATAGTTTCATGTAACTACATTTATCAGTTCTTGGAATTACTATATGTGCTATTGGAGTACTTTAATTACAACCTTCTCTGGTCTTTGCTTGCTCCTTCCTTTGAGACAGAGTTTTGCTTCGCATGTTTAGATGGATAGAAAATTTCTGCATGGATGAGGGTATCCTTCAACTTTGCCAATCCTTTTGCTACAACCCCCAGAATACTGGGGTTATAGCAGTGAGGCACTACACCAAATTCTACCCACTTTAGTTCTTTTTAAATATACCTTAATTAATTATTTAAGAATTGTGTACAATGTAATTTAGGCATATTCATCCTTGTTCCCCCAACTCTTCTCTTATAAATTCTGTTTTTCACTGAACTTTGTGTCCTGTTTATCTGCTTGTTTGTTAGCTTAGTTAGGTTGTTATTGGTGGTGGTGGTGGTCGTCATGGTGGTAGTGGTAGTGATGATGGTGTTTTTCAATCATGGACAATTTATGCTGTCCAGTATTCATGTATATGAAGCTTTTCACAAAAGTGTATTGACATATAGGAGCTATTCTCTCAAACAAAACTAATCCTTCTGCTTCAGAAGCTAAGAATTACAAATAGCTCTTCATCTAGTGGTAGAATATTGTGCCCAACTGTATTATGCTGGGACCACAGGGAGTTCATCAATGTAGGTGCCCTGCTGTGTCCAGAAGACACTGATTCTTTGTAGTCATTCACCACCCTGTGTTCTTTCACATTTTATACTCTTCTTCTCAAATGATTATGCCCCTTGTTCACAATAATTTCTGCAACTTGGGAAGAGTGGATGCAGTATATTCATTCCCTTTAGGGATGAATATTCTGTAGTCTTTTATTCTTTGTACTTTGGCCAGTTATTTGTCTCTGTATTGTTCATTATTAATGTAAACAGAAGCTTCTCTGATGATGATTGCAAGATAACTTATGTTATTGGTACAAGGATAAGTTATTAGATGTTGGTATCATTGTACATCCATTTTGCAGAAGAAAAGTAGTATGTTTTTTCTAGTGCCCAAGTCTTTTCTGTCTGCAAGTTCTTAGCCCAGTAATCAGGCCATGTATTTTTTCATCTTTTAGAATTGGCCTTGATTACAATCAGAATGTGTTTACTCCTAAAACATTATGCTGCTTACACCAGTGAACATATATTGCCAGGCAAGAAATTAAGGTTCACAGATTGGTCTGTATATTGCCTTTCAGCACTTTGAAAGTATCTACTAGGAGGAAGATTCCAGTCAATACCAGGTTAATTTTTTCATATTCTGTGATCAAAGTTCTTGTACCCTTCGGCAATAAGGTCTTATTGTAAAATTCTGGAGAATAACTAAGAGCACTGGCAATATCCTACAATTTTTTGGAGCAAGGTACTTTGAGCTCTCACTAGTCAACAACTCCAAAAAGGATAACTTTTTCTTGGGGCTGGGTTTTTACATTTTTAGCATCAGTGTCTCCAAGAGTGACTGATATGCTGTTAGTTACCATTTCCCACTCTTATTCAGTATATTTTTCTGATTCTGAAATGGAACAATATGACAATATAAAGAAATAAATGTTGTACAAGTATGAAAAAGAGATTCCTATTTGCAGAATATATCATATTATATTTAAAATACCCAAAACACTCCATCAGAAAAATGTTGAAAGTGATAAATATTATCATTTAATTATGAGATGCAAAATGAGCATGAGAAATAGAGAAACATCCCATTCATATAAGTTCCAAAGGCATATAAGCTACCTAGGAGTAAACATAACAAAGGAGATAAAGATTTTCTAAAATGAAAATAACTACACTGAAGAAACTAATTGAAGAAGGCAACGAAAATTGGTAAGACCATCAATATTCATGGGCTAGATGAGCTAACATTGTGCATAATTGTTACATTCCCTGAAATGGTCACAGATACAACACAACACCTACTAAATTATGAAAGATTTCTGCATTGAACTAGAAAAAAAAGTCCCTAAATTTATATGGGAACACTAAATGAATTCAAATAACCAAAGCAGCCATAAACATCAATAACACCACTGAAAGGATTTCAATAGCCAAATTATATTGCATAGCTACATTGACAAAGACAGCATTATGCTGGCCAACAACAGACATTTGACCAATTGACTAGAATGGAGTATTCAAAAATAAATCTTTACAGTTATCCCCATTTAAATTTGGGGGAGGGTGCCTACAATGTACAAAAGAAATGTGGCAGTTTCTCTACCAAATATTGGATAATATCACATGTAGTTCATCATTTTACCTAAGATGTTTGCTGTTCTCTATCAATTTATAAGATGAAGATGCATATAAAAATCTATATATTTCCTAGTCCAGTGCTTTGTCTGATACTGTCCACAGAAATCTTTCAGTCATGTCTATTACATTTTACAATATCATCCCAGTATTTACTTTATCACTTTCTGAACATTGTAATTTTATATATGTATTCAGGTTTATGGATATTCATACTTCCTTATATTTTGCTTCTCTTTCTGTGTGATATATAGTATAATATATATATTTTTTCACTATTGTTATAGTGCCATTTGCTGTAACAAGTAAAGGATAGAAATAGTTTACAATTCACTGAATTTTAGTAATGTTTTCATTTTCCTATAGCATACTGTGTCATGACAAACTACATGGATAGCATGGAAAAACATATTCAGATGAAAATCCACTATTATAACAAGGGTATATGCTGCAAACTTAGAGTCAATAATAAAAGCCCAACATTATGTCTCATTTATGTGAACATTTTGGGACATAAAGTCTTATCCCATAAGAGTAATTCGCTGCAATGAAGGTAGATTTTTTTCATTTATGTCATATAAGGTATAGATATAGGACAAAAATATGCAAAGTGAATATAATTGTAGTATCACAATATATGCATAATGCATTTTCTAAATAAGGAGATCAATGTAACAATGTGGTAATTTATTATTTATGAATTTCCTTCTTTGTCCATGAAGTATCTTTCTGGGAATATAATGATCTAACAGTATGCAAGAAAACACAGAACTAAGTT